>NW_017100249.1:737039-773744 GCF_001263275.1 Habropoda laboriosa
GGTACTTTCGCTTGATTTTAGGGAAATGTCTGAGGATGATTTCTTTATTTAGTTGAGTTGAGATTTTGTACTTGTTGGTTCCTTCTGTTTTTCAAGATTGTCCATCGAACCTTAATAGGTGAATGATATGGGAAATGAATGCGTAATGATACGTGAATGGTGCAAGGAATGTCACATTTTCATTCAATGTACATTAGGAATGTGGAATGTTAAATTAGTCCACAAAAAATGTGATATTATGGAGGTGGACCTGAAAGGGTTAATTTTACATACATTCTACGTATTTAGGTGCAAGTTTTTTGAACAATTAATTAATTATAAATATAAGCTCAAGTTTGAAAGAAATCATCGATCAATCGGTATGAGAAGAACACTGGCGTGATCACATATTCAAATGAAGTAATCGATGATTTATGACACACGCTAAATATTCAACGAGCGTGCTAAGGTGATAAATTTATGTTCAATATATACATTAAATATTCATTTTATTGTTAAATATTCATTTCTGTTCACATTTGACATTATCACAGTGTGATCCAAAATACATTTCGCACTCCTCCAAGTTTTAAATTACCAAAGTTACATTCTCTATAATTGAATCAACGTTTCAAAAATATTTTCTCTAGAAAAATTAGAAAAAGTGTCAAAGTTCACCCTCCATCAAAATTTCACTTTCAGGACTCTATTGCTCTGCTCAAAACAAACCCTCAAACCCAAAGTTTCAATGCTCCTTAAACCAACGTTTCAAAAATGCATTCACCGAGAAAAGTACAAAAGCACCCAATCCCTACTATTTCAAAGTTCACATCCATCCTCCAACAAAATTTCACTTCTACATCTCTCTTGCATTTCCTCAAAATCTCATCTAACAACCCCAACTTCCAATCAATCCTCACCAATACCTGCTCACATCCTCACACCTACACACACAGATTTCCCCATCCATAACCACCCACGGGCCCGTAACCATTACATAATACCCGTTAAAGCGTGATCAACGTCACTTTCGCGTTTCCTTCTCGCGATGCCTCGCGTCGGTGATCGCATGCTGCTCTCATTTCCTCCGTCCACCATAATTATCGCCGGCTATACGGCGCACGGATCGTTACGTGCCCGCGTTCGGGGCAGGTGGAGGAGCGATCGCGCACAGGTAACGTCCGGAAAGCGTGATGCAAACGCGATAAATCAAAGTTCGAAGTCCACACGCGCGGCGCGGATCGATAGCCGAGATTGGCAACGTGCCAATTTTCGTTCGCCAGTGAAAGCAAGGTTTCGCGAGAAGGGCTGGACCATGGCCTCTCGACGGAGGCGCAATGATAGGTGTGATAAATGCAATTATTTACGGTCGATTAAGAGCGTACGGACGCCGCGCGCGGCTTCGAGCATACGCGCCGATCGGATCCGTAGATTGACCGAGCACAGCCTCGCCTTCGCATGAATTTTGCTCGAGTTTTAAGCTGATTATCTGCTCCCGCTCGAGAGAGCCCACCACTCGTTGCGAAACAGAGCCCCACGGTTGCCTCGCGATTCCACCCGGATAGTTCTTCTGCATCCTCGTGTTGCAACAGCGAGTTTACCTCGCGATCGAACGTTTAATCGTTTTATGTTAATTCCCGGGGGATTTTTCTAGATGCATATTTATTCATTTATTTCCACCGGTATGCGGCTATTTGTGTACCAAGTGACATACACCGGGGGCAGATAAAATGTCGGGAGTTGAAAATAAAGGAGGAAAATTCTCTCGAGAATAAATTAGCGTACCGGTAAAAGATCAGAATTTTTATTTTAGGGTGAAAAATATGCAGACTGATAAGAAAATTTCTTCGAATTGCTGGGATAAGTGTCATCTGTTTAATTGAATATTCGAGGTCTAATTAGTTTGTGATCGCTGCAGAACGATCAATGATTGGTGGTTTGCGAAAATACTTAATGTAAGAAGAAAGTTGTTTTTTATTAAAATTTTACAATTTTTAGTAATTTTCGCGACAGAAGTAACATACTTTGACTCATTTAACAGTACCAATATTACAAACTGCAATTAATTAAACATAAATTTTGTTTCGTACGACATTGAAATTTCCACTAAAATTTGTCGCGATTGAAGAGAACCGCGAAACGTTTAGCAAAACTGTTTCTCATTTCAATTTTACAATTTTTAATCATTTTCGCGACAGAAGTAACATACTTTGACTCATTTAACAGTACCAATATTACAAACTGCAATTAATTAAACGATGGTTTTATTTCGTTTCGTACGACACTGAAATTTCCACTAAAAGTCGCGATTGAGGAGAACCGCGAAACGTTCGACATGGAAGAAATCCAGGAATAAATTCGTGAAATGCTATAGAAATGCTGAACGATAAACATTTTAAACGTACAACCGAGGAATGTGAATGATTGCACTTTCCCTTTGCCCAACTTTGAAGTTTCTCATACACTTTTTCCTACTCTCAACAAGCTCTCGTTGCGAAAGCGCGCGGAGGATTGTTCAGAGAGAATATAGAAAGCGGATAAGCACGTTAGCTTTCGTTCATTCCGAGCTTTGCAACGGTAGCTGAAGTCACGTTGCTTCGCATTATCGTCAGTTGTATACCTTGTTAATTTATGCCGTTTCATCTGACGCGGACTAAAGATTGTATGTTGTATTTCGCGTCTGAATACTTCACGGATTTCAATATTCACGCACGCTTATCGAATATTTATCTCTGTATATGTTGTTTATTCTTTTTTTGTTTTTTGTTTTTTTTTCGTTGGTCAGACGTTCGTCCATGCATATTCTATGATTTATACCTAAAATATTCCATTGAAATCTCCATTCGGAATGGAAAAAAATTGTACGTACCTGGGAGGCAGAATAAAATTGATAAAACCGTGATAGATCGTACGGTAACGGTGTATTTTAAACGGATTCTTTTTTTTGCTTTCGTTCCGTTTGTTCTGGGGAAAAATAGAAACGAAACAACGAAAGTAATATTCGGGCTTTATGGACCGGCGAGGATGTCGTTTGTCATTACGTGTCACCATTATATCATCGCCAGGAACGGCCGTACGTTTCCGATCGTATCGAATTGAAGAGAAGCAAGATTGAGGACCATCCGCGTAGCGTATATTATCCGTTTTCGTTTCTGTTCGTGTACCTGCTCCCGGGGGACACCGTGAAATCCGTGGACCTGGAATTGAATTATTTTCTTCTGCAAGAATATATCGCGTTGCCAGTTTCGTACTTCACCAGAAAGGAGAAGCGTTACTGTAGCGGAATATAATACAGAAAGAAATTTACGTTTCACCGGCGGGGGGGGATATTTTTAATCAGCTTATTTAACATCGAAGACACCGTAACGAACGTCAATTTCGATACGAGGCTTTACAAACGACGATTTCATTTGGAGATTTAATTGTCACCGGACGAATGAAATGAAGATTTCACGAACGGAGGTCTTTCTTTGGTAACGTGTTTGCTTCGTTTACTGTCGCATGGTATATGGGAAACACTGGGCAGAGAAAGCTGTGTTTTCTTGTACAGGGGAATAATTTTAACTCACGAATTTCACGTCATTTTTAACTCCGAAGCCTGCACTTCGCGAATTTCACTTGATTTTTAACAGTGAAATTTATTACAAAAGAGAAAAGAAAATTTGAATGAAATAATTTTTTGCCACTTTGTTGCATGTTGAGTGTGTAGTTCAGATTTTTTTACAGAGTGGCTATTAATAAGATTTACAATTTGTAACAAAAGTTCTGTACTGCGAGTGCAATAATTTATCGCGATGGAATAGAAGACGGTAAAAAGGAACGTAAGATACTCTCGTAAGTTTGCAATCCTACTGAGTCACCTCAAATTTTTACACTATTTAAAATTTGAAAAAAAAAAGGAGAATAATACTGGTATTTAAGTAGCGAAAATTCTGTACTCTGAGTTTAATAATTTATTGTGATGGAATAGAAGACAGTAAAAACATAAGTACGATACTCTCACAAGTTGGCAACCATACCGAGTCGCCTAAAATTTTGAAATATTCAAAATTTAAAAAGAAATATCAGTATTTAAGTAGGAAAAATTCTGTACTCGGAGTTTAGTAATTTATATGCGAAGGAATAGAAGACGGTAAAATGAGAAGTACGAGGCCTTCGTAAGTTAACAACCTTGCTCAAATGTGAAGAATGCGAGTCCTTAAATTAAACCTTTCTTGCAATCCGAGTCCAGGAACTGAGAGTTTGTATATTTCTGCGATATTAACTTATAATCGTATCACGATTGTATCCGAAGACTTTTCATGAATTAAATACATTTGAGAGGCAGCAGCAAAAGTCCCCCCCGAGTGAATGAGACAAAGTGAATACAGCCAGCGATCTTTATGGGTACGAAGAAAATCCTTGCGATTCAGTCCCACGGCTACGGACAGAAATCGATGTTGCACGGTGTACATATTTTTCTTCGTACACGGCCGAGCATATTTGGTGATTCAGGAAAAGTATACTGCGCGATACGTGGATGGGTTCAGATGGAACTCCCGCCAAGTCTCGCGGAGCAAGAACCTGAATCGTGAGGCAATACGTACACCTGTTGCCTAGATCCGTGATTTATTTCGAAGACTTCCCTTTCTTCTTGTACCTCGCGCCACGCGGAGATTTCTCTACGCATTGTGCGTGGGTCGCGACTGGAATATTTTTCTCCTTGCCAGCCAACAAGAAGCGCGACGTGATATATTCCCGTGCAACACGATGCTTCTTCGATTTTTCTTCTTCGTTTTCTTTTTTCTCGAACTTCAAAAGACGCCCATCGATTTAAGCAGTTTTAAGAAAACAGTGAAATTATGAGTTTGTGGAACCTTCGGCTGATGCGAGGATTCGTGAACAATTTCAATTTCGAGGAACTCCATTTCTACGCCTGTGTTTTATTCCTGAACACTTTATCTGTAGAACTTATCGAAAATAGGTACAAAGTAATTTTCAGGATTTTTCCAAACGATCACTTGTGATGAGAAATGTTTCAACAAAAATGACACATTCCATCATTTTCAATTTTACACTCATTCGTTCAATTCGTACAGAAATTCAAGTACACCTCAAATACGCACCCATCGTTCGTTCTTGAACGCCTTTTCTCTGAAACCTATTAAAAGGAGGCACAGAAGTGCAATGCAATAAATTCGAAGACTTTCCACGACAAAAACAATTGTCCCTAAACATAATACATTCCATAATTTCATGAAATTCACCCTTACTCGTTCAATTCGTACAAAAATTCAAGTACACCTCAAATACGCCCCCATCATTCATTCAGATTCAATCGAAAACAGAGATTCTCTAAAATTTATCAATCAAAGGCCAAATGTGCAATGCAATAATTTTCAAAATTTCTCTAAACAATATTACCTGTGATAAAAAGATATTTCAACAAAAATGACACATTCCATCATTTTCAATTTTACACTCACTCGTTCAATTCATACAAAAATTCAAGTACACTTACAATACGCCCCCATCATTCATTCTTCAACACCTTTTCCTTAAAACTTAAAGAAAAAAGACACCTGAGAATGGAATATGATCATTTCCAAGACTTTTCCAAAACAACGCATTCGATCGCTTCCCGAGGTCCACCCTTCCTCGCGCAGAAGTTCAAGTAGGTATACACCTGAAGCACACTTACGCAGACCTGAAAAGCGGGGCTCTCCAAGCTCGATCGCGAAACGAGCGCATCTGAGCGGGCGTGCGCCGAATAAAGACCTCATACGTGTCCACCGGTCTCACGGATACCGAGAGTCCTGTTTCGTTCTCACAGAAAGGGAGCCGGGTGGGTCGGGAGGGCTGGCGAACAAGAAGAAGAACGAGGCAGAACAACATCAAACGTGTACGAAGGAGCGTGCAACCGAACGAGAGCCTCCTGCGATTCGGTGGACCGGTCGCTAGCCTGGCCTTGCTTTCGAATAAAATGAAATTAATCTGAAGGAGCCGGCGGGGGTCGGCGGCGTCTCTCTGTCCTAGTTCATAATAAATAAACCCAACAGGCCGGCCCCTGCGGTGTCCCAATTAATTCGGTCTTATTCTAACGGCCGTGTCCTCGGCAATCCTCCCTTTGTGATATCGGCGATGGCCACGCTGTGTTTCGATTCATTATCGTGCTGGTACCACAGCCCTCTCGAACCCTTCAGCCCCCGCCACGCCTCGAATTTAATTAAGCCGCGGGCCACGACGTGTCTCCTGTGCAAGGCTACACCTTGTACGCCGCGGATTCACCTCCGCAGTGGTCCGCTTGACTCGATTTACTGGCGTAATTCGCGCGACATCGCGCGAAGGATACGCGCGTTCAACTTCTGCTACCTCGGTGATAGTTGTATTACTCTGCTCGAAAAGTTACTGGACAACTGGTCCAGTGTGCAGGCTCAGACACCTGAAACTGGCTACCTGAATAACTCACTCCCCTTTGGTGATAGAGAACGATCTTGTTTGGTTCCGGGGAAAATGTGGTTTGATGTCGATGGTTGTTTTTGTAGGTGTAGGTGTCGAGGAAACGTGAAGATCAACATCGTTGGTTTTTTAGGTGGAATGATATGTTGACATAGAGTGACCTGTGGTCAACACTAGAAGTACCAATCGGGTGGTACTAAAAGGTGACTGATAAATTGGTTAAATCGGTCAGAAAAGGAAGTCGAAGAGTTACAAATGATAATACTTGCTGGATATATAACAATCACTGCTTTTGGAAAGTTAACGATGGGTCATTTTAACCTGGCCGGTAGTTCTAGTATCAAAGGTCATTCAGCGTTGAGGAATGTATAAATGACGAAGTCATTTTGTGTTTATCCAGAGATGGCAAATAAAGACTGAAAAGAGGAACTCCTGCACGTTCTCAGAGGGGATCGAAGTAGCAGAAAGTAACCTATCCTAAGCTTCTAATCAGAACTTGCTCGAGCCAGGTGTAGAATTTCTTAATTACAACGACAATTCCACGAATCTTGTACCGAAGTTTAATTAAAAATTACACACACACCGTCCCCCGTGTGTTTGAATCTTCTTCGAATAAGAAACCCACAAACTTTCTCTATGGTTTTCATCGAGCTTCCCTCTTCAACCCCTATAATCACAGGATAAAACGTATAAATCTGAGACGAACGAACTGTCGTTGATCTTTGTTTCTCCCTCGAATATCCTCGGATCATCCAGGATTAGGTCAGACCTGACCAAATACCTACAATCTGGTTGTCGGAAGAAACGAAACGTTCCGGCGGTGCCATCGCGTAAGAAACGGCGAAGAGAGGAAGGAGTTAGGAGAATCGAGATAAATCAAGGATCCGATGAAACCGTTTATAACGAACCGAGATCTATCTGCGTAGCAATGCTCTCCTGTGCACACGTCCTAGCTATCCTATTATTACGCGGACCTGCCAGCACTCCCACGCCGAGGGTAACATGGTCGGGGTTAATCTGACCGTGACCTGTACTATGCCAGCACCTGCGTGCGACCCAACCTAATTCCAACTTCTTCGTTCCTTTTTTCTATTCTTTTCTCCCGTCTCTCTTTCTCTCTTCCATTCTGGTAACACGATTCATTCTCTATTTCTCCCTCTCCAGACACACACACGGTTCCACCCTTGAGGAAGGAGATAAGGAGGCACGATAACAGTTTCTTGTCTGTGAAAGACTCGACTAATGAGAATTTCGAGATTTTGAGATACACCAGATGATTATTGGAGCTGTTTTCTTTCGTCTGTTGCACAGGATCCTCTGTGATCGGTTTAATTGGGATTTAATTAAAAGGGATGCTGGGGCTATTGAGATGTATAGAGTGAATTGTTTGTTGGATGAATGTGAGAGAGAAGATTTTTAGGAGTATATATTAGAGAGGTAATAGTTTCGAGGTTATTGGTCTTGTTAAATAATCGACGATTCATTGTGATGGACAATGGGGTGGGGAAGTGATAAATGAATTTTAGGTCGGAGGAGATTGCTATTGAATTATTTGATTTGATGATTGTGAGACAACGATAAGGTTAATGTGAAAGAATATTCTTCAGTACTGTGCATGCACAGTGGATTATGTGATGTTTATCTTGAACGAGTGTAGATGGTTTTGTATTTAATAACCTAATTAGAGGAATCTTTAGTTTCTTATCTGTGGTTGAAGAAAGAGTTACTACACTTTTATCTGCTTCCACGTCATATTTTATTCATTATTGTACAGATATAAAAATTTATGCGACTCTGATGTCTCATTTTGTTTGTTCATAATTTATACATCATTATTAGCCAGTTTCTTTAGAATAATTGCAAATTCTAGCCTCTTCTGTTAAAATGTAAAATTGAGATCATAACTTTTCTTCTTATGCACGAAGAAAAATTGAGTCACGAAGGATTAACTTTACCGTTCAACTTTTTGAGCCTCCAATTCACTCAAACACCCAAAAATTGTGACAATTCTATCAAGAGGATCGTAAAAATTCAGATTACATCGTATTACATTTGAAAAGATTTTTACGCAATAAAATAAAATTAAAAAGTTTTCAAAATAATAATTTTGAGTATTAACTTCAGAGTACTGTCGTTTCTAAAAAAACCTTCGACGAAACAATTTTCGACAGCTCAGCCCCTCGATTGACGAATTTCACGATCAGACAGCAACACACCCAGCGAAGAATATCGGAAAACAACATCGAAAGCTATTTCACCGGAGAGACACTACAGGTCCTCGTAAGAGCGTTCGATCATAAATCCTCACCAGCCTCGATGGTAGTTTCGTGGTTTTATAAGGTGGTTTTATACACATACCCACACGTGTTGTGTGTATCTAAAAAAAAAAAAAGAAAAGAAAGGAAAGAAAGAAGGAAGACGAAAAAACGCGTTATGGGAAATGTCCTATCGGGCTGCAGGCAGGTGCACCGGCCATATAAGGTTAAAAGGCCATACGAAGTCGGCTCTCACTCCGGGAGTACGATAAACGCGGGCCGATTCGCTCGTGCCTCGCCCAACTTCCACGCCGAGGAGTTATTACGAACGCCTACGCCCCGGGCCACGCCGCAGGAAACCCGAACCGAACCCGAGGGTTTCTCTCTCTCTCTCTCTTCTTCTGTCGACGACGACGACGACGACGAAAAAGGGGTTTGTTTTTCGTGGATATCCACGGAAATTGGACGTGGGCCCAGCGACGAGCCGTTAGCTTGTAAATCTCCCACGTGTATACGCGTCGTTTCTCCGCCGCTTTCGAGCGCCTACGTTTTTCTGTTCCGCTCCGTTCCGTGGCCTTTCGGTGGTGCACCGGTGACTTTGACACAGTGGCAGCCCCGTGGGCCGAACTAATTGGCCCGGCGTTCGCGCGGCCCGCTTTTGTTTCGAACGGGAACAAGAACGGTGGAACTGGCGCACGGAAGGCGGAGGACTGGTAGAGTGAGCGGAATGTATGCAAGTTTGGGGTGGTTTTGCGACGTGGGGAAATAGAATTGTGCAACTGTGAGCATGGAGATTAGGGAGTGGTGGAATGGAATTGCATTTAGGTGTGCATTCTTGTGGATGTGGAATTGTTGTTAACGGTGTTTTTATTGGCTGTTTAGTTGTTTCAGGCCTTTATTGTGTGTATAGAAAGAAACGAGTGTAGAGATGTTATTACGGTGAAATAGATCTTTTGTTGGACATTGTTTAGATGTACAGGTGTGTTCTTTGAAATTGTTCGCATAATTAATGTTCTTTTTATTTGTTCATTTATGTATTTGAGGTCTCTATTTTGTGTGAGGAAAAAATGGTAAAATGGTACGTGTTATTGACACGTTAACTCATATGGGGTTGCAACTAAGTTGAGTGGGAACATTATTCTAATAGTAGGAAGGTAGAGAATTTATTCTTCATTCTGGCTTCCCAGCCGAGAAATTTGGACTTGGTTTTATATTCATTCGGAATGTACATTGCTAACTTACTCTATTCATTCGCATCATTCACTCATTCCCTTCATTCCTCGTCGTCTTATCCCACAAACTTAATTTAACTTATTTCTTTTATTTAGTAGAATAAAACAGTACAAACAGGTAGAAACAAGTTGTAGAAACAAGTGTCCCTCCTGTCACTAGAACTGCATTCTAAAATTTCTCTGAAAAGAGCAAGTTACTGGACAACTGAATTCATCACACTGATGTTTCTTCATGAAGAGTGATTAAATCGGTAATTTCATTTCTCATTTTTTACTCACACGAGAGTTCTCCCAAGAATACGAATCTGATTCATGCTTGCAAAGCAACAGTCCAATAGCAATATGATTTTGTATCCATTCGAATACATCAACTCTCAGACACAATATCCACTCGCGAGAAATACTCTCGAGAGCAACTCGCGACAGTTTCACTCTCGAAGGTACGCCTAACTTTATGTTTACCTCGATATACACACACACAACGATCCTGACTCGCGTTTCTTATGTTTGGCCTGCAAAAACTACCTCGAGCCTCACGCGATATTATGATACAAGAGGGTGACTCAGCCCCGAGGTTTCGTCCTAGTCGAGCTGCGCGCAAACAGAAATCGGGCAGAACGACACGTCCTCAGTCAGTGTTTACGAGGCTACCGAACTAGTGCCTCGACGAACGTCGCTTATATCGCGCGATCGTAGTTTGTAGGAATTTCAGTGCTCCTTAGAACAATTTAGTTTCGATTATACGCGAATTTCGAGTCAATTCACGTATTTAGCGTACCTTCACAATTTTTCTTATCGTCGCAAATAGGAAAGGCGAAAAGACGCGTACTAATGTGTTCTAATTCCTCAAAAATTGCCGCATACAAGAATCAGTCACACCGAATTCAAGCCTACTTCAGCTACACAGCTACAACTTCACGGTGTGTAAGTGTATGCGTGAATAATTAATTAGATAATATGTACACACGCGTACACAATCGAATGATCGAGTTAATCGAAGACAGAAGAGGACCAAGGCACTGCTACTTAGCTTAATTATAGTTACAACTTCGTTTTATTGTATCCTAAGTTTATTTTTATTGCAATAAGATGCGTTTTAGTAATGAAACAACGAGAAATTAGTTTCTTGCTGCTTCATCCCCGAGACCTATACAAATTCTACCCTTTTCTGGGGAAACATCGTTCCTCGATAGGTCTTTAAACACGACATACTTCGTTATTCATTATTTTAATCACAACATATGAGAATTGAACATATTCAGGTGGCTTTGCCAATGCACGAGCATTGGAAGAATACAGATGTACCTCAGTTTTTCGTGAATCCGGAAGGTGATTCGTAGCTACGAGGATTTCCATCTACGCGGAGCACAGTATCGCTGCTTGAAACGGGGGGAATCGGTACAAATTAACTATCTCTGCCACTTGAACAGACGTTTACCGCTAATTACGTCGTGCACCACGATGTACGTGGTAATTATGCTGGCCACGAGCAAGTTCGATCGATTCTCTCTCCTACTTCCTTCCTTTTTCTTCTCCCTCCCCCTGTACCCTCTTCGTCGTCTCTTTTTCACTCTCACGGAGACTCGTGACTAATAATGCCGGATCGAAAATCGTATCGTATCGATCCGCATGCCGTGGAATATGCGCGCGGTCGAACTCCCATGGGGAGCCGTTGGACGTCACCCGCTGACCCGTAGCTGTGTTCTTTTAATTGGACCCAGAACTGAATCGCGGCGATCGGCTGCAGGTGAATCGCAACGATTTGTATCGCTGGCAGATCATTACTCATCTATCCTCCCAGGGGACTGCTACACTCCACGTTGTAGCATAAAAGGCACCACGCAGTTCCGCCGTGTTGTGCGGATGGTAGAAATTTTCCTTCGTTAGCGGTGTTCCGTGGACGTCGATTCGGTTGTTGTCCGTCTGGTCGCATGAAAAAAACGATTCGAGAGCTTCTTGTTGGAAGTTCAAAGGAGCATCGTTTGTCAGGAAGACGCGGGGAGGATATTCCTTTCGCTTCTTTCGCTTGGTGTTTCTGCTGGTTTGATAAGTGAAAATATGTTAATTTCAAGGGAGGAAGACGTTGATCGTATCATTTTTTTTTTTATTTGCGTTTATTCGGGTTTAGATTCATCAATTAACGCTATGTATTGCAATAACTGGGAATGAGGCAGTAGTGTTGAAAAACGTGGCTGTGTTGATAATAACATTTCTGGTCTCTAGTGTGAAAATGAATAAGATAGGAATGTGTTGTTTTGCATGGTGAAAGTATTATATCTATGGAGTCTGTGCAAAAAGATAAATATTGACATTTTTTGAGTTATTCCACTGTCAGTGTTAAGTAGTCATTTTAGGAAATTTAGTAATGATGTAATGGATGGAATGAGGGAATAGAATGTGACGATTTTCAAAGGGCTACTGTATGTTACTCGGGTTAAAGTGAAATAATACACGTTTGTTAAAACGATAGTTGTGTAATACAACTTCTTAATTATTTTATACAATATCAGTGGCTTATTCAGTGGCCCTTTAATTTGTATGAAATACTGATCATATTTGTGAGTGTTAATTTGGAATGATTCTGTGATTACTTTCAACCAAGGGAATCACAATTTAAAAAAAAAATTGATGTGCTAATATTTTTCTAATTTGTTTCTAATTTACAAAAGATCCCCCTCAAGTTTCATTGTTTATCTTGCGTTAACCCTAGGAAGCCTAAGGGGTGATCAAAAAATATAAAAATTGTAAACTGTAATTTTCTTCATTTCTTTATTTATTATTGAGAGTCTCGACAAAAATTCGATCTACAAAAGATCCCCTTCTATTTTCACCTTAGAAAGCCCAAGGAGTGACCATAAACGTCCACAAACCTTAAAACTTCAGTCCACAAAACTTAAATCTACTTTTACACCAAAAAATAATTCTATTTATCAGATTTCGCGTTTATTTTCAAAAACAGGAATCAAATTAAACCTTCCAACAGCTTGTGCAACCCCAGGGTCAAAATTGGACCGCGAACGAAATTTCCGCGTACATCATCAAACCAGGATTAGACGATCTAATCCTCTTTTGAACGTTTCGATCAGCACACGGAGCACCAGATACAGATGTCGCGACAAATGTTCGTACGGTTCAGGTGGTGACGGTCGATCGGTTGGTTGCACGTGCTGGCCGGAAGCGGAAACGCGGTGTGGGAACGGCGAACGCCACAAGTGGCATGAGGAGGACTTGGAGCCTAATGATGCGCATATAAATGCGGGATGCGCGAGAAGTCTAGATGACACATGTAGATAACGTTGTAGTGTGACTGGCGTTCGATATTGCCTCTATCATCGTTCGAAATTAACGTCGAGGCGTGTGCTTCTGTTCTCCGTGTAAAAAAAACGAAACCTCTTTCACACTTTTCACGGATTATCAACGATCAAACGAACGGACCGTATCGCGCGATCGTTGGTGTAATCAACTCGATGTTGAAAAAAAAAAAACAACCAATTACTCGCGTCGAATACGAATGATAAAAACTATGTTACGTGTGTTCTAAATTTTTCGTTTTTCTCCCTTGCAAACACTGATAAAATAAAAATATATAGATAAAAGTTGGTGTAAAATAACATGGGTAGGTTTGCAATGCTGCAAGTGACGATTTATTTCGAATCGGTTGCTGGTGGATTTTACAATTGCCACCGAACCGAGCTGGCCGGTGTAAATTCTCGACGGTTTTAACGGCATAACGGTGGAACCGCAATAAATCCGCATTTGCTTTTCGCACTTGTTAATTCCACGTGGTATCCAACGCTTACCGATTACATTCGAGGGGCATTAACGCAGTCGTATTTCCCGTTTGCCAGACGTTAAGTAGTACAAATGAAAAGACTCATCTTAGCCGCCTGTTCCTATCGTACCTTCTGTATCTACGTCGTAAACTGTCTCTCTTTGGACGCGGGGAAAAAAGAGAGAAAGAATTCAATGAAAGGAGAATATGCACGCTGCCTTCTCCTCCGACGCTCGAAAAGTTTCGTCGAGACGAGAAAGCCAGCCAGCCGGGTCATTTAAATCGATGAAAGTAGCGATGGGAGCAAGTTGAATTATTTTCAAGTTCCTCGAGTCAAAAGTTTATGAAACGGCGCATCTTGGCCGTTTGTACAGTTCCTTTTACACTGTAAATAAGGCGGAAGCGAGGCTCGGATTGTACGCTTTGAATTAATTTGACGAACATTTAAACTACAGTTTTCTTTATAATAGTACCCTTGGGTGAAAAGTTTCTCATTGAAGGCGAATAATGTCGTCGTTTCAATGGTAAAATTGGCTGACTGAGAAAAAGTTAATTATTCAGGGGAGAAGGGAAACATTTTGTGGAGGAATGTGTAAAAAATAGTATTTTATATTCGTATTTTTAATTAGATTTATGTTGTGCAAAGTGTTCGTGATTTTATACAATTTTCCAGAGGCTCAGGGGTCTTTTAGAATTTTCCTCGAGAATTTCTTGAATCATAAAAATCTTGAGATTCTTACTACAGTAAATTCTCTACAAGAGTCAGTCAGTTTGGATTCTACAAGTGACAGTATAGATGGTCCTACGCCTAGGTCTGCGTCATTGCTGCGCCCATGTTATCTCGCTCGCAGTCAGTCAATTAGAATCCAAACTTACTGACTCTTGTAGAGAATTTACTGTACTTTGTCCAGTTCGGTGGAGAATATCGTTTAAATGCAATGGAAGTTTACTTGTGTTTTTCTGAGTTTCAAAAATTCAGGCAGAACTGTAATTATTATACTGTCTCGTAACGTAAATTTAAGTAAATTAGGTTGAACTGCACAGAAAAAACAAACGGACGCAGCATAACGTGTAGTTATAATTGTTATGACATGTAAATAGAACGATAAATTTAGTGTAAATACAGAAAATGTATAATATACTTTATTTCATGATATTGTAACAAGCAAACGTTGAATAAATTCCTAATTCGTATTAAAAAAATTATTTAACACAATAATTTCAGCTTTATTATGATTATTCTTGATAAATGACCACAGGTCAACTAGATTTTTAATCGTTATAATCTTTAAATTCAGTGTGAATAGAGAAAATGTGTAATATAATTCATTGACAAATTCATTAACAAACGTTGAATACATTTTAGATTCGTGTAAGAAGAATTATTTAACACGATAAATTTAGCTGTACTATGGTTATTTTTAATCTACGACCACAGGTCAACCTGATTTTTAATCCCTACGAAATTAATTTAACCACGAGTAAGTAACGAGAACGCTAAAACCTATGTTTCCATTGAAGAATATTGTAAAAACGTATAAATTGTTATATGCAATGTTATAACAAATTGTTAGAAGTATAAATTTATACCAAAAAATTGTGAGAATTAATAAATTGTACATTATTATAACATTACAATAGAATGCGAAATAGAATTACGAAAGAATCGGCGATTTTCTGCGAAAAATAATTGATTCCCGCGAGAAATTATCGATTTCCCGCGAAAAGTGACCGATTCCCGCGAGAAATTATCGATTTCCCGCGAAAAGTGATCGATCTCCCGCGCAAAGTAGTCCGTTTCCCGCGAAAAGTAGTCGATTCCCGCGCAAAGTAGTCCGTTTCCCGCGAAAAGTAGTCGATTCCCGCGAAAAATAGTCGATTCCCGCCCGAATTATTAACGACTTTGCTAATGATTTTGGGGAAGGGGTACCACAGGTATAAATAGACCCGCGAGCTCCCGCGAAATCATTTACCCTTTATACTGGGCCCTAGACACTTCGCGTAATTTTGATCTGAGGGTACTGAGAGGTGAGTAGGGTGGTCGAGGGCTACTGGCTAGCAGCCTATGTCCACCCTATACACACTCAACTACCTTCTCTCAAAATTTCTTTCTCAAACTTACTATTAGACTTTGAATACTCTGCTTTGAATTTTTCTTTTTCTTCAATTTCAATCAAATCACTTCTCTAATTATTGAAACTTAAACTTAGACTGTTCAAAGTCTAATAGTCCACTATTTACTACTGAACTACTGCTACTTTTTGCTTGAAATAAATTTAAATAATCCTTCGGGTCGTTAATACACGCGAGAAAATTATTATCGAACGTATTTCGAGATTGTTTTGAGGGTTTAGGGAAATCGAGATTTCAGTTTGTTATTGTTGTTCTTCGTACTTGTCGAATAGGATATCGAAATGAATTTGAGAGGTTGCCTAATGAAAATATTTCGGCGTTTCAGCTGTCCATTAATGAAATAAATTTTCGTTACAGGTTATTTCTAAATTTAATATGTACTTTTCTTCCAGCAATCTATAATTTAATTTTCTTTCAGTATTTATGATATTTTCTATGCTATTGAAAAATGAATTTTGAATTTGTTTCATGAATTGTGATTTACTAATCTAATTCTTCGCAGGAGTTGCATGAATTTTGCATGTTAAGTAGTTAGTTACATTATTGAATTGTATATTGTGAGCTGATTTGCAACGAGTGCACTGTACTCGTTGCACTATGCCCCTAATTAAACCGTCCAAGTAGTTTACCGTGATAAATCAATTTTCAATTTTGATAAATATTAGAGTCAGTGCAACGCGTATTGAAATAATAGCTTCATCCTTAGTTCGCTTATTATTGAATATTTTTCCGCGTTTAACTATTTCCTCCCAATTCGCGTTTTTGCTTTTCTTTCAATTTACTCGCGTTTATTTGATACTTTCTTTCAATTTTTCACTCGCGTTCTATGAAAGTTTTGTTCGATAGTAGAGTCTAAAGTAATATAAATTCGCGATTTCTCCCCCTCTAAATGAATCGCGTTTCGAAGCACTTTTCGCGTCGCCCATTCCACAGTGACTCACAAAGTGTGAGTCTGTGAGTCTTGGGAAATCAACGCTTGGAGGAAGGATGACCATCTGAGAGGAAGGAAGGAAGGAAGGATGCAACGAAATCGACATTGCAGAGCCCAGCTGCCTAATCTTCGAATTGTGAGTGACAAAAATGGGTGGGTCTTTGGGTCATTCAACTCTGGCTTTGGGTCATTCAACTCTGGCTTTGGGTCATTCAACTCTGGCTTTGGGTCATTCAACTCTGGCTTTGGGTCATTCAACTCTGGCTTTGGGTCATTCAACTCTGGCTTTGGGTCATTCAACTCTGGCTTTGGGTCATTCAAATCTGGCTTTGGGTCATTCAATCTGACATTGGGTCATTCGAACTGGCTTTGGGTCTTTCAGTTTGGCTTTGGATCATTCAAATCTGGTATTGGGTCATTCAAACTGGCATTGGGTCATTCAAACTGACATTGGACCACTGGTGGAACCAAATTCAAGGCTTGGAGGACTCAAAACTGTGTGGTGGAACCAAAATTCGATGCTTGGAGGATGCAAATGCTTCACTGAGGGAATTTCAAAAGTTCGATGGATCTGAGAGGATGAACAGATGCAACGAAATCTATGTTACAATGTCCAGCTGTGTGGTAAGTGGTGAGTCGCATCTTTTTCTTTATTAATTAAATATTTGTAGAGAAATATTTCAGGTATACACTATTTATTCGTTAGAAATAATCAAATTTATTCATTTTTAGTAATTTCAGAATTTCATATTATGTACTTTAGTTGGAATATTCATTTTCCTCAATTATTCACTAACACATTGAACATCAGAATCAGATTTTGATGAAAGTTTGATAGGTATATTTCAAAAAAATTTAGGTATTTCATAATATTGACAATCGTTCACAACGAACGGTTGAAAATGTCTCTCGAAGTTCGAAGTAATAAACATACTTGCTTTAATACCCCAAAAATCATTAGAAATCGAGAAATTATATACTTTGACGAATTCTGCAGTTTAGAACTGTAAATTTGACTTGCAAATAAATTCCTTCTATTTAATTAATATATTAAAAATTATTCTTTTCAGATATTTCCCTTCCCTACTAATTTTAATCTAAATTTCTGTATGAAGAATGTATAGAAAATTGTACAGAGTGCCATACGCGTGTATTATAAAATAAGCCACTGTAAAGTATGAGAATGTGAACCAAGCGAATCTTAACTTTAAGTAATTCATAAGATAAAATAAGTTGGAAGATATTTTACACGTCGTGGGATGCGTGCGTTTTAATTTTAACTAGTTCGTAAAATAAAATAAGTAATTCTAAGATAGAAAATTGTACCGAATACCATGTGAGCGCTTTCTTACAGAGACACGCGACTCATTTCTAGCATAATTAACAAAACTACCTTCTGCATTTTTACTATCGTCTATACTAAACACAGAATAATAATCTTCTCGCGAATATCAATTCTCGATCACTCAGATCCTTCGAGCTTTTTCACGACGTAATTGTCTACGAATAGCGCGCGATATTCTTAGAATAATTACGTCGTGTACGCTCGTTGGTTCTTTCGCGAATTTGTCCCATTAAGAATTTTCGATAAAATTCCTTTTGCTACAAATGAGAAACGCGTGTCTCTGAAGTTTAATCCCTACGAAATTAATTTAACCACGAGTAAGTAACGAGAACGCTAAAACCTATGTTTCCATTGAAGAATATTGTAAAAACGTATAAATTGTTATATGCAATGTTATAACAAATTGTCGGAAGTATAAATTTTTAATAAAATTGTGAAAATTGATAAATTATACCGTGTTACGATATCGGAAATCTCCCGCGAAAATCTCCCGCGAAAATTTCCCGCCTGACCTAACCGACGATTTTGCTAATGACTTTGGGGAGAGGGTACCGCAGGTATATAAGGACCCGCCGATGTCCCGCGAAATCATTTACCCTTTATACTGGGCCCTAGACACTTCGCGGCGTATTTTGACCTGAAGGTTCTGAGATGTGAATAGAGTGGTCGGGGGCTACTAGCTAGTCTATGTCCACCCTGTACACACTCAGCCTTCTTGTAACACTTGTATACATTAGAATCAATTAGAATTTCTATTACTAATTATTAAACAAATTTTAACAATTACCGGCACTCGCTAGGCACGTAATATCAGACTTTAAATACTCGACTTCGAACTTCGGTTTAGTCATAATTCTATTAATGTTATAATAACGTATAATTTATTAATTTTCACAATTTTATTATTAATTTATACTTCCAAAAATTTGTTAAAACATTACATATTATTATTTATACATTTTTGCAAGTTTCTTTGACAAATAAGTACGTTTCAACGATCTTATTACTTTCTCGTTGTGAAATCAAGTTCGGAGGATTAAAAATCAGGTTGACCCTTGGTCGTAAATTTAAAATAGCCATAGTGAAGGTGAAATTATTATTTTAAATAAATGTTTCTATACGAATTAAGAATCTATTCAACGTTTGTTTGTTGCAATACCGTGAAATAAATTGTATTATATATTTTCTCAGTTTAGACTGAATTTAAAGTTCGTAAGGATTAGAAATCAGGTTGACCTGTGGTCGTAGATTAAAAATAGCCATAGTGAAGGTAAAATTATTACGTTAAATAATTGTTTTTATACGAATTAAATATTGATTCAACGTTTATTTGTTGCAATACCGTGAAATAAATTGTATTATATATTTTTTCTGTTTACACTAAATTTAAAGTTCTGTTTACATGTTATAACAATTAGAATGTAGACGTTTTGCCGTTTCACGGTTTTTCCTCTGTTAATTATGTGTTTATAAATCATTTCAAACTAAAGCAGCACCATGCCCACCCTTAATTAAACCGTCTCAGTAGTTTACCGTAATTAATAATCTATTTTCGGAATTTATACGAGAATTTTTGAATTTTAGTAAATACTAGAGTCAGTGTCCACCCTGTACACACTCAGCCTTCTTGTAACACTTGTATACATTAGAATCAATTAGAATTTCAATACAATAGACTGAATAACAATTCATTTTAACTAATACCTATTAGAAATTTTCCTTTTAAAACAAATATAAATCATTTTACCAATTACTGGTACTTGCTAGACATTTAATATCAGACTTTAAATATTCTCCTTTCGGTTCTTTTAAATACAATCAAATAATTTCTTCAATTATCGATACTGACTTGGAATACTCCGCTTCGAATAAAATATTTCGAAATTATTTTGAAGGTTTAGGGAAATAAACATTTGAATTTTAGTCATCGTTGTTCTTCAGACTTGTCGAATAGGATATTGAAATTACTTTGAGAGGTTGCTTTTTCGTAATAGCAATTGAAATTAATTTGAAATTTTTCTTTCAGTATCCTTGTGGAACTTGTAACGAATGCTGCTCCTAATTCTTAACACTTGCTGTAAAATTATTAGTTTTTGCATTTTAACAAAGTGAATTAATATTCCTAATTCTTATAAAATTATTAATAAACGTGAAATATTCTTGTAACGGTAATCTTATGAGAAATACTCGTATAATTAATTCTGAAATTTTTGCTTACATGTTATAACAATTGTAACGTTTACGTTTTGCTGTTTCGCAGTGTTTTCTCTGTGAATTCTATGTTTCGAATTTATTTCAAGCTAAAGTAACGTCTGTGTACTGCAGTTCAACCTAATTTACTTAAATTCGAATTACGATACAGTATATTTACAATTCTACCTGAATTTTCGAAATTATAAACATCACCAGTAAACTTCCATTGCATGTAAACAATATTCTCCACTAATCGGTAATTATAAAGTAATTATAAAGCAATTATAAAGTAATTACCGAAAAATATACACTTACATTCTCATGTTGGATCATTTACCTCTCTTCTTCTCGTCTGTTCACACATTCTCTCTAACTCTCCCAATTTCGTTATCCAATCGTTCCTATTTACTCTCATTTTCAAATTTCACACGTTATTCGCTATTATCCTCCCTTAACAAACCAACAAATCCCAGCACAATTAAAACAAAAATAATACACTACCAGCTTTTAAAACAAATATAAATCATTTTACCAATTACTGGTACTTGCTAGACATTTAATATCAGACTTTAAATGTTCTCCTTTCGGTTCTTTTAAATACAATCAAATACTTTCTTCAATTATCGATACTGACTTGGAATACTCCGCTTCGAATAAAATATTTCGAAATTATTTTGAAGGTTTAGGGAAATAAACATTTGAATTTTAGTCATCGTTGTTCTTCAGACTTGTCGAATAGGATATTGAAGTGACTTTGAGAGGTTGCTTTTTCGTTACAGTAAATCTCGAGAAAAGCTTCTACATTCGTATTTCTAATTAGGTTGATTTTCTTGAAACTCGCAACCAAGAGTTGCCAAGTGTTTGTGATTTTGTATAATTTTCTAGAGGCTTAGGAGTCTCTTATAATTTTCCTCGAGATGAAAATCTCGAGGTTTTTATTATTTTACATTTCGAGAATTTCTCGGTAGTTGGAATATTTTTTAATTCGCTTTAAAATCTCGTGGAATGCTTGGAGCGAAGAAACGAAGAGTCTCGATGTTGCAGAGTAAATAGGTACCCGTTGCCGCTGCGAAACGCTTCCGTGGAAAGATTTTAAGTGTTATCTTTTGCACAGGCGATATGACCCGAAGCCGCTGAGAAAATTTATAAATATTCGATGAACGGTTGCCTCTTTTGCCTGCTCGTTCGCGAGAAGCACTTCGCACCTCCGGCTCGAAGATCGATCTTATCGAATTCGAACAACCACTCGGTTCACATTCAGTGCCCTCCGCTGCGATTTAATCGACGACATTAAAATCGCTTTCAGCCTGCAATTTGCCGTTACGATGACTTTATTTCTGCGAAAGAATGTTCTCGCCTGCCACCATGTAGGCGAATGTTTTTCGGAGGAACCGGCGCGTTTATTATTTTAAATTCGACGATTTATAAGCTGAGTCGGCTCGATTAACATATAAAACCTGTTGTCGATAACAGTTCCCCGTTGCGTTTTTAGGGTGTACCTTTATTGCTGCTCAATGTGTTTCCCGTTATGGAATGAAGCTTTTAACTTCATCGATTTTCACGAAAGAAGTAATTGCGGACTAAAAACGACCGTAAAATACTCTTCGAATTATTCGCGTTCGTTTCTAAATTTCAATTACTTTGGTAAATGTTAATTTTTAATTATTTTATCGCGGGTGTTATGTGAAATTGTGTTACTCAACACGTTACGGAGTAAGTATGTTGTAGTGTACTCATTCTTCGACAAGAAGAAACTCAACATTCAAAACAAAACAACATTTAAAACAAAATGCACTATAAAGATGCATAATCGAAATTATCAGAATGTTCCAAGTGCAAAATTTTCAGGAACTGAAATAACAATATCACAACGTTGAAAGTGCCATTGTACATAATTGCTGTTGATAATGGAGCAGTCCTAGCTTTTCTCAACATGCTGAAGTTTCACTGTGCTCAAATAAATTTTTCATGCTTTTAAAAATTATATTCTATCAATAATTTTAATTGTTATTTCATTTGTATTATATATACACACCATATTTCTGAATAATAATTGCCCATTCGTTAAATAAGTCTTCCTTTTCCGCTTCTCCTGAAAATTTGACTGCTTGTCACTTGAAACGTTGTGATTTGGAATTTTTCAATTGAACACAATTTTCAACAATAATTTCTTTAGTAATTACAGCAATACAGGGCGTCCCAAAAACATTTATACGGAGAATCTCTAAATTTCTTTGCAGAAGAAGAGAATATCCCAAGAACGCGTCAACAATGCTGCCAAACAAGCGACTACAAAACACATTTTTAATGTTATCAATTCTGTTCCAGATCACCATAGAATTTTCACCCGTTAGACAACTTTCAGCTGGAGCAATCGTGTCCGCGTCGGATTTCTCTATTTACGAGCACCAGGAACCGTGTCTCGATCATAATCACCGTCATAATACGACGGGCATCGATAAGATTTGCGATCCGTTCGTCGAAATTCTCCGGTTTACGAGCCTCTGCCGGGCCGTAACGCCGCGAACTGACTTCACATCCGGTAATAAAGCTACATGGCCGCGAAACAGTTCGCTCTCTCTCTCTCTCTCTCTCTCTCTCTCTCTCTCTCTCTCTCTCTCTCTCTCTCTCTTTTCGTTGTTAATGAGAAAGTTTATGCATCGCCGTAACGACACCCGGTATCCATTAACAAGTCATAATCGCCACTTTATCGATCACTCTGGTGGCTGGTGTTCGCATAAACGCTGCGCCGCGTTATCATGCGCTAGGATACGCCGTGAGGCCGCCGCTCGAGCAACGTAAAACATTCTAGGCTGGGCGAGCTTAAATTGAGAGCTCGACGACGGTGTGTGCACCGCGTTCCTTTTACGACCGGCAGTAAATAAATAATTAAGCTTTTTTTCCTCTCGCCAAGTCGCGCTTTTAACGGCGCTCTTCGTCGTCTCTCTTTCTCTTTCTCTCCGGCAACGACAACGTTTACGATTTTATTTCGCGGGTTAAACGCGACTTTGATGAGGGAGCCGGTCGAGAATATCGTTTAAGGAGATTATTGATGAGGCGTAATGACGCCACGATTACGACGGCTCTGTGCCACGGAATGCTGTTAGGTGGATACGGCGAGATTGATGGTTTTAATAAAGTGTGTAAATGATTTTAGAATGAGCGAACCGAGGGGAAAATGTTGGATGGAGTGGTGGTGGAGTTCTGTCGATTACTTGATAATAGGTTCTGGTTTCGTAAATGAACGGGCTGAAAGTTGCAATAGTTCTATGTATAATTTTTAACGACTTCAGATATCGTGTTTTAATAAGGCAGAGAATGGTGGTTTCTTGTTTACTTCGTGTCAGAAATCGTAAGAGAAATTACGCGAATGGACCTTTTAAAGAAGGTAGCACAGTGATTCGAGTCTGCGAAAATATTTGTCAAGTATTTGAAGAAAGAGTTGTAAATGAAGCAACTTGTCAACGATGATTTATTCGTTTTCGTTTTGAGGACATATAGGTTGAGGACCAACTATGGATGATCTTCTTTTATGAGATGCAATTTGAGTGTGCTGCAATTTGAGTGTGCTGCTTGTGTAAAGAGCACAAACGTGCTTGAAAAACACTCTATGTTAGCCTTAAATTGCATCTCAATATGTTGAAAAATACTTTTTTCCAAGTTAATGTTCTAAGTATTTAAATATAAAAACGAGTGGTCTTCAGATAGCGACGAAAATGAATTATTAGATCAACTCAAATGGGCATGAAGCTGCGAAAGAAGTTGCAGAAAGTATGGATGGAAGTCTTCATTCACTTGGAATCATGTTTAAACTCGAAACTTGCATTCCTCGGGTTCTCATTCCTTGGGTTCTCATTCCTCTGATTATAATTCCTTGGGTTCTCATTCCTCTGATTATCATTCCTTGGGTCCTCATTCCTCGGGTTCTCATTTCTCGGATTATCATTCCTCGGGTTCTCATTCCTCGGGTTCTCATTCCTCGGGTTCTCATTCCTCGGGTTCTCATTCCTCGGGTTCTCATTCCTCGGGTTCTCATTCCTCGGGTTCTCATTCCTCGGGTTCTCATTCCTTGGGTTCTCATTCCTCTGATTATCATTCCTTGGGTCCTCATTCCTCGGATTATCATTCCTCGGATTATCATTCCTCGGATTATCATTCCTCGGATTATCATTGGGTTCCCATTTCTCGGGTTCCCATTTCTCGGGTTCTCATTCCTCGGGTCTTAGTTTTCCGAGAATCATTCCTTCAGCACTCAACAGCTGCACGCAGCGAAGTTGAGGGTGGGTTCTCATTCCTCGGGGTCTTAGTTTTCCGAGAATCATTCCTTCAGCACTCAACAGCTGCACGCAGCGAAGTTGAGGGAGTGAAGAAAAGTTGAATGAAAGTTGAAACGCGCTTGAAAGGTAAAAATTCCCGGATTTTGAAACAGAGTTCAAATCGACACCGAGAAAGATCAGATCCGTGTAGCCTAAGCGGTTATCATTTTTCTCGTTCGCGAGCCACGATTACGAGGAGAAAGCGTTGAGGAATGGAAATAATAGCTGGAACCTAGGTGAGTGTTATTCACGATTAACTGGATCGCTTTGGACATCCCTCTGCTCTACTTTCACCTCCAGGGTAGGAGATTATGATGGATATGCGGCGCGTTTCTAACACGAGCTCTTAAAACGCAGCCCTCACGTTGAATACGTTGGTCGTTAGGCATGCAACACGCGAGCCTCGGGTGTATGATAATCAACCACCGTTCGTT
Organism: Habropoda laboriosa; assembly: GCF_001263275.1. NCBI lineage: Eukaryota > Metazoa > Arthropoda > Insecta > Hymenoptera > Apidae > Habropoda > Habropoda laboriosa. Next base: position 762,068 of record NW_017100249.1, read on the forward strand.
CGTGTTAGGTTTGAGGGCGTGAGAGAATAACATATTACTTGAAATATTTAACGGGCCAAGCTTTCTCTGTTTCTCCTTCGTGGTGATGCAATCTTCTGTATAGAACTGGTCTTTGAACCCTTGGATTTTTATTGTGAAACATTCTTGTGCAAAAATAAGCTTCTGAGGGTTTCGTGTTTAAGTGCACGTGTTAAACGTTAACAATCGTGTGTAATTCTGTTTGAAAAGACTTAGGTGAGTGTATCACTGTGATGATTTCGGATTTTCATTGTGAACAGCTGTCCATTCAACAATCAATGTTCCACTTACAATGGGTGGCATGTTGTTATTATTTATTGGGTTTGAACCAAGTAGAGTAGAGGTTATTGTTCTTGGCTTTGTGACAGTGGATTCAGAAATTTGGAAGCTGTGTTGCATGGCTTTAGCATGACAGTTTTTGGAATGTATGTATGTGTGTAGGAATGTGTCAATGTTGAGTTTTTATATATTCTGGATGAATGATAACGAGGTGATTCCGGTCAATGAGGGAATGATGGAAATGATGGGAACAGTAGGAATGACGAGAATGATTGTTCATCCAACTGTCCTTTAACTCAGTTGCTAGTGTTGTGTCTTTTTCTTATTTTCTTATTACATACGGGTAAGCACCCATTGATAACAAATAAAAAATACCCAACAGAAAGTAAAAGGACACCATAAAAGCTTCATTTCTAAAAGAGACTCTTGCTTTGCAAAAAAAAAAAAAGTCTAAATTGTGACTAAATCTGTTAGCTAATGTGCACAAACGATTAATACAATTATTCTCATCAAACGCAGAAAACTATGATATCAAATAAAATAGAGAAAATTTCCACAAAATTCTTACCTTCTTAGCATTATTTCCAATTTCCTATTTTTCCCATGAAACCAAAATCTACCGTCACTTTTTCCCAAAAAAGTAAACACATCACAAGACGTTCCATTCGTTTTTCCCTCGAAACAGCCCGAAACTCCATCACGAGCCGAAAACGGGGGAGCGAAATTGCGTAGAAGCAGAGGACAAATTACAATTCATTTCCCCGGGACGTGTCCTAAACTCAATCCACCTTTGATATTTCGCGATAGCGTCACAGCCACGCCCGCCCATTAGTCCGATAAATAACATTTTAAATAACACTTCGCGTCTGGTAATTACGTTTTAATTACACGCTCGTCTCCCTCGGTAATATCGTTCCGTCACCGTATCTCTTTTTTCTCTTCCTTTCAACTGTCCACCACCTGGCGTGCTCACGCTCGTGTGTGTACACACTCTCTCTGTCCCTCTTTCTCTCTTTCTCTCGTCGTATCCTTGGTCGAGTCGCGCGGTTGACACATTCACCGTTTGATTCACGTTTTCGCCAGCCGTTTGTTCGTCGTCCACGTGCCTCGATCGAGGACGTCACATCCGACGCGCACACGCGTCGTTGCCTGCGAGTAATTGCTGAATGGCTAATTAGAGGGACAATGATGCGGAACCGGCGGGGACCGGAAGCAGACGGAGGAGGAACTGTTCTCGGGCGTCGAGCGTCTCTTCCGCATCGTAATTACACAAGCCGGACTTCTCTCGTTCCGGATGTTAATTAAGATGCGCGATGGAAAGTCCGCGGCCGTATAATTGTCGCGAAAACGCGCGTTACCCCAGTTTCCCGGGGACTCTGTGTATATTCGTATTAATGGCGGAATAACGAGGCGAGGAAATTTCTGCTCCTTGGAGGAGCGGCTAATTTCTGTCGGCGAAGAGTTTTCGGCCAACGATGTGGATCGTTAAGCTTGATTTCGGTACCTCCTTCGATCTTGAAAAGTGAAGCAGAAATGGGGAAATTATTCTTTCCAGTTTGGTACGGCGAAGAGTAAATTATTGTCACGAGAGTTCAATTCTGGTTCTTCGAAGTATTCAATTTGTGTAAATCTAATTCCTTAAGAGAGGCAAAAATATTTTTCTCTTCCTTTTTGTTCAAATATTTTCCATGCATTTGAATGAAATTTATATTTATACGTATAGTTATTTCAGATTCGCTAAAATTGCAGTAATTACTGTCACAGTTAAATTTTCATTCTTTAAAGCTGTCAATCTGCACAAATCTAATTAGATCCTAAAAGAATTTTTTAGGAGAGGAAAAAATATCTTCGTCTTTCTGTATAAACTCTTTTTTACGTATTTCAACGAAATTTATATTCGTACGTATAATTATTTCAGTATAATAATTCAGCAATTTTGTCAGAGCAGTAGCAAAGTGAGATTCTTTCGATTTTTTACACTTGAAATGTTCGAAATGCGATCGTTTTGATGTGCAGAAATTCCTCTCGATATTCCATCAATATCTTCCTTCCTGTGAAAACCTGTGTTTTTACATTTCGACATTGTTCAATAATAATGAAGTAATGTTACCTGCAGATAGCATTGCTAACTCTTTCGTGTGAAAAAATGTCCAATCTAAATATGTACGTTTACTGCTTCGTGGGGGATTTAAATTTGAGGAAACTAACTTGATCCTCTAATGATATTTTCACCAACAAAAGAACACTTTCCATTTTTATACATTCGTTATAATCTACAATGCGTAACATTTGCAATAACCATCATACAATCCTCCAATTATTACCATTTCTGATTTACCCACAAAAATCTCTTCCTTCTCATCAGCCAACGATCATTTGTTTACACACTTTGCACAACCATCGTCATAGTTTCCACATAATATCTCTCGAGTATTACCATTTCTGATTTGCCATTGAACCGTTCGATCCTAGAAAGGGTTAACAATCGGAACAGTGGTCTGGGTGATCGTGAATAATCGTTTCGCGAACGAGTCGCGACCGCTTTATTACATTTTACCGCGATATATTCCATCGACACTCGGTTCCGAGCGTTTGAATAATGTCCCTCGTTACACACTATCATCGGACAATTACATTCGCCCGACGTAACGAACCATTCTGCGACTGCACCAAATTCACCTCCGAGTCTACAAACACCCGGTCGTCGTACCTACAGTCTCTAATGTCTCCTGATTGAAATTCGTTTCGCGTGCGGTCCAAACGAACAGGCATTCTCGGCAAACGTCTAGAGCCTAGATCTAAGTTTGCACAATTTACTCGATGATTTACGCCAACGCGATATAGGTTGTACACAGGTAGAAGAGGAGTGGGGTTCCTTGTGGTTACACGTCACCCGGTGGCACACGTGAAAAATTGCCACGCACACGGTGGCAAACAATGACCTATAAATCGATCGACAGTGCTTTGCACGGACGTTGGCGTCATTAAGAGCCATAACTCTTGCCCCTTTCCTCATATTTGACATTCAATTAAGGCGCAGCAGAGTTCAACAGCAGCACACACGCACAGCGGTCCCTTTTCGTTCTTGAACGAAAATTTCACCGTGCTGTACCACCAGGTATAGTTATGTATATCGATTGTCGTCACGCGCCTCGAATTTCCATAATCGTCGAACGGTTGTTTTACCATCGGGCCCTGAAATTATACCGCCGTGTAATCCACGCCGCCTCGATGACGTGACGATGATTCCTTAATCGAATTGTCCGCGCTGGCACGTCGCTAATCGGCCGGATAAAAACGCCATTTTCGAGCGAGGGCGGGAGCTTGTTTGATCGTGAAATGGACGATTTACGAGCGCGCGGTGAGGGAGGAAGGGGGAGTACGATTTTTGATAAGCTTCGGAAATCGTGATTAATAGGCGTTCTCTGTAATTTATGCTGTTTCACTTAGATACCCGTTTTTCCGATAGGTGGACTTTATGCCGGTTTGTAGCTTCGTGTGCGCACCGTGTCTGGAGGAAGTAACGTCCGGGAAATGATGAATGTGGTGCCGTTGTTAGTTGTGGGTGGAATGAATGCAGAAATCGTGGAAGAATTCGTGTAATTTACTCGGTGTGTCTTGTTACTTTGTGAAATCTTAATCTTTTCACTGCTTTTGGCGCCTTTTGACACATTTTTGGCTCACTTTGCTCCTTAATTTTTGTCATTTGGGCGCTTTTACTTTGATTTTTCAAACGACAAATCTAAAAATTGGAATTAAAGTTAATTAAAATTTAAATTAGACAGTTTTTTAATTTTAAAACGCCAAAGCAGAAGATTTTGCGGCCACGATGGAACATTTACTCAAGAAGTACCGTTCGCCGCGTAACAAGTGCCCATTGCTTCTCACGTAACAAATATAAAATCCAATTTTCCCGCCAAATTCTAAAATTCATTTCATCTGAAAATTCACAGTTGAAAATTCCTGTAAAAATCATTTTGATTTGTGAAAAGAAGCATCCTTCAACGAGTGACACGTGTCCATTGCTTCTCACGCAGAAATATAAAATCCAATTTTCACCCGAAAATTCAAGATTCCCGCAAAAATCACTTGTACTTATGGAAGAAGCATCGTCGAACGAGTAACAAGTGTCCGTTGCTTCTCGCGGCGATGCGAAAGAAAGGGAAAAAGCGTGCTCGCGAGGCGGGTTAAAGCTGCGCTAAACGCGTGACGGCTTAATAATTGTATGCGCCGGAGCGCGGTGAGCTCGGGTGGGCCCACGGGAATCCGTTTCACATGGTGCCGCATAATTACTATGATCCCGTGCTTCACGGTGCTCCAGTTCTTCAGGAGCGAGAGACAGCCGCCGGATTCACGTGACCCCCGCCAGAAAACAGCTGAAAAAGCCGCGCCGCGAAAGAAAACCTGCAATCAACGCGTCAAAAAGCAGAACTTTCACCCGGCGATCGTTATGGATCTCCTCTCGTTGTTCCTTGTTCCCCAGTTTGGCTTCCATGAAACGCTGCACTATAGGTATACCTGGAACAATGTCGACTCCGTTTTTTTCATCTCTCCAGCTCTCGAATTGGGTGCACATTTTTTGTTTTTTTTTTTTCTTTTTGAGAACGAGACACGCGCGTTTTTGGTGAAAAAAAGTGTGCACAGTTCAGGTTTCGTTGCTGTTTGTCATTTCACGTACTGTAGTCGGTGCAATTCTTCTCTATGTTTCTCTTGCTTTCGATTCGTACCTTTGTGAGGATTCACTTTTGCACGAGGGAACGAGGGTTTGTGAAATGTGCATTGGAATGCGGTTGAAATAATGCGAGAGAGAGAGAGAGAGGAGGTTGAGAGTTCAAAGAGTTCGAATAGACTGTTATGTTAATTTAAAATTCGGTATTTCAGAGGAAGAATGTGAAGGAAATGAAATTATGCGGTTTCTATCGAGTGTTCTCGATGAAGGTTTTCAAGCCTCGGGTCTCATTTTACGGTGCAGTTAGATTTTTACTCGGAGAAGATTGATGAAGCTTTACATATTTATGGAGCGAGGAAAGTTAAAGGACACATATCATTTTCCTCTGTGGAAACTTGAATTTTAGGAGCGAGCCTTTAAACTTTCTCCCTCTTATTTTGCCTCGGGGGCTATTAGGCGGCGCAAAGTTTTTAGAAGGATGTTTTACGGCTTCCTATGTAAATTAACATAGTGCCAGGCGTTGATAAAAGGTGGAACAAAAAAGTTTCTGGAACTTCCGAAAAATAATGAACCGTTAAACTCGAACTTTTTGGTAATAGAAAGTGAGTACCATACTTTTTTCAATGACCAGTTCGAATTTGAAGTGAAAGGAATATTATAATATTCTGTTTCAATGTCCTTTAGACAAACATTTCAACATTCAAATTTTCAACATTCTCAATATTCCAACATTCCAATTTTCAACATTCTCAACATTCCAATATTCTCAACATTCCAATATTCCAATATTCTCAACATTATATGTATATCTAATGATTCTCTAATTTGAATCTGAACCTCATTATTACTCGCAAAGTCACCAAATTACCAGCTCAATTTTTTCACAACGATCATATAGCAGAGCGTAATTTCTCACTATCTCAATTCATTTTCCAGTTGCTCTAATTAACAATTTCTCAACCCTTGAAATTTAACGATTAAACAAGAACATCGTGAACTGAGAGAACACAGGTGTCGAATATTTCCAGCTTCTCTGGCTGTACGGGAAATTGTATCGAAATTCTGTATCGGTTAATATCCTTCATCAACACGGTAACAACAGCAACTTGCACACCATAAACGAGCCCCTCACAAAGGCAGCAGGTACTTACAATTGCCACGAGGTGCAGCTCGTCGTCGACTTTGCTCCGTCGATGCCATAATTAACATGATAACGATGACATTATTGGCCGGGAGCGTGCTTATTACCCAGGCAGACTCGGCCGTTAAAGCGCGGCGCGAATCTCGTGGCAGCATCTCCCGCGAGATTATTTCCCAAGCTCGGCTTCCTCGTTAACTCGCTAGAAATGCACTGGTGCTCGCAGATGCGGCACGCACGCTCCCGTAATCCTTTCCCGACACCCGTAATGGCCGGAATCGTGAATTCAATTGGCCCTGAATTGGATGCAGTCGCGAAAGAGCCGGCCGCTCTCGGTTTAAGGCACGTACGAGAGCGTGAAAGCCCGGCTTCGTGCATCCGTCGCCGTAGCAAACGGACAAAGGAGACGGCCCGTGATTGCAGCGGAAAGATCTTCCGAGTAGGTGACGACGCGTTCACTGTCGAGCGCACTCGAGAAAGGGGAGGAAATTCGAGTACAGCCGCCCTGGATTCCTTGGCCTCGTGTCGGTAGTTTAGAGGATGATTGGCACGAGCTCTGACGGAACTGTTGATTTCGCTCCTCGTGTATTTTGGTTGGACGAGGAGTGGTATCTACAGCTTGGCTGCTTCGTGAATGAGGAATTCGCCTTTTAAGGTGGTACTTGAGGTTGGACGAGATAATACGCTTTGTTCTACTTGTTTCGATTGATCCTTGGCTGGCTGAACGAGCTCTTCTGCTCCCTTCTATTTTTCACACTTTAAAGCTTAAATTGGACTGTGTGTTAAAAATTTACAATAGATGGCTAAACTATTTAAGTGTCATTTTTTTGAGGCGTTGACTCGTAAGTGGAAGTGGAAAATTGCTCAGATTCAGTCACTCACATTTTTGATCCCTCAAATTTTAAATTTGCCTGTGTATCAAAAGTTCTGGTGACTAACTCAGGTGCAATTTTTTTTTAAAACGCTAACTTTCAAATGAAAGTGAAAAATTGCTCAGATTTCATAAATTTGAATAACGTTCAATCACTCACGTTTTTAACCCCTCAAATTTTAAATTAGCCGTGTATCAAAAGTTGAGGTGACTAACCCAGGTGCAATTTTTTTTTAGATACTGACTAAAATGGAAGTGAAAAATTGCTCAAGTTCGGTGACTTACACTTCTCATCCCTCAAATTTTAAATTAGTCTACGTATCAAAAGTTTAAGTGACTAACTCGGGTGTAATTTTTTTTTGAGGTGTTGACTCCCAAATGGAAGTGAAAAATTGCTCGGATTCAATCACTCACATTTTCGACCCCTCAAATTTTAAATTAACCTGTATATCAGAAATGTTTAGGTGACTAACTCAGGTGCAATTTTTTTTTGAGTTATTGACACCCAAGGCAGAATGAAAAATTGCTCAATTTCGATAAATTTGCGACTAAGAATAGAGATTCGAACGGGACAATTTTTGAAGCAGTACCTTCAGAACCAGAAGAGGGGTTAAAGGTTCCGACAGATGGGTGCAACCTTTTACAACGTTTAAAACGATAGTTTCTGTTATGCAGGATGTAGGCAGTGCAGTTGGAGGATGTAGGTTACCAATTGACTGCTTTGAAGTCCTATTCACGGGGCGTCCGTATTGAATAGAGTGATTAGAGTGGATCTAAGAGTCTCGCCACCCACTTAAGTTTGCATCTGTAGGGTCAGTCACGCAATTCTTCCATTCGATCTAAAGTAAAATGCCTCTCTACCTCTGATACAGGCCTTTCTTCCATCGATAAAAAAACACACACACGAGTATAACTCTATCACGTTTCATATTTTTTTACCGTAACACATTCATTCTATCCTAACTCGACATCGAAACACCGAAACTTTTCTCCGTTACAAATTTTCCACGATCAAAACCGGGATAAATGGTATCTCGAGTATGATCTTCGAATCGAGAATTTCTCTATGAACGGAGAAGAAGGGCTTTCGCCGATTGTTATCGTCGCGAGATAGGATCGCTTGAAATTAATTTCACTACGGCGAAATCGCTGGTATCTGCCGTCAACTAGTATCGTTTTTGATCAAACGGTGAAAGATTACGATCGAATTATGCGCGACGACGGAGGCGTTGTGCACGGCCACGATCAATCCGGGGAACTGTTCACGCGCGCGAGGAGCCAAGCCGACCATAATTTTGCCTCGTCGTGTGTGCAGCAAGTCTCTAGCCTGAAGAGATTTTGCCAGGGAATAATGGATTCAGGTGGCTAGCGGTAATGGACGCGTAACGAGCCTCGAAACGAGCGGAATTTTGCTGAAACTTTTTTAAAAATCCCCCATTGCCCCGAGACTGGCGAGGACATTCAAATTGGACGTGTAACGGAAACTCGACGTGGGGAAAATTAAATGTACGAAAAAATGACGAAGCCCACTCTTCTTCGTTAAATAATAAATTTAATTTCGGTCGTTATATCGCAACTATATTATTAACATTCGTATTAATAACATTAATAATATCTATCATCAACGAAGTACAAATATTCTAATTCATCTCCTTGAAGATTTCAATTGAAGTTAATTCAATCCATATTTATCTCTCGCTAAATTAATTTACGAAAAAATGAAATCAGGTTCCTTTAACCCTTTGCACTCGAGAGGATACTAAGAAGCGACATTACATTTACCATTAGAGGCAACTCTAAGGATATTTTCCAAGACAGTTTAGAGCTCTCAGCAGTGAAACAGTGTGAAAGAACCAACTTTTAATAAAAATATTAGTTTTAAAAAATTACATTAATTTTTGCCACTTCCTTGTAGAGAAAAGGGCCTTCGAGTGCAAAGGGTTAATTCCTCAGGGTTGCTTAGATCACGGCAAATAGCGCCGGAGTCATAGAAATTGCGCAACAAGGGTCAAATTTCTTCCGATTAGAATGGAGGTCCATCAGACCCGAAGAAGTGTCTCTGTCGTCTTAGAACCTTACGCGTAAGTCAGCTTATGCAATTTTCCATTCGTCTCTGAAGACTTAGCAATGTCGTACCGAATCCATCGATCGATACGCTCCTCGTCGTCGAGAAAGTGTCTCGTTGGAAAAAAAAAAGGGGGGAGGGGGGTGGAAAGATCGCCCCGCATTTATTATCAGCGTCGTTTTGTTTCTATCAGGAGGAGATAAATTAAAAAAGATAACGTGACATAACGTAGGCACGTAGCTGTAAGCTGACACCGTGAGCTCATCGTTCTTTCAGCCTGGGAGACGACCGTACCGCCCACTGCGAGACAAAAAGGACGTTCTTCATTTGATGAAACAAGTAGAACAAAACTGGTTTCGCAGAGAATCTCATGCCCCGGGACGCGTTTCGTTTATTTTATAAGGACCCTGATTCGCCTATTCACGCTTTCGTCATTTCTTACGGGCAGCCCTAGCACGAGAAAATAAAACTCGATCATTTGCATACGGTAACTCGATAATTAGAAGAATCTTGATTGAGCAGAATCTGAAGAACCCCGACGGCAATTCCTAAAATAATCTTGCTCTAATTTCTGTCAAAATTGCCGAAGAATTGAAAATGAAAAATGCAAATTGGTAAAAAAATTTTTTCTTCTAAAAAAGGTGAGAATAACAGACGATGAAGTGTTAGTTTTTTTTCGAGGACTGATTACTTTGGTGCATTATGCAAATTGAGATTAACGACACTTTCAGGGGAGAATGTTTTTATTGGTTTTCGTTCGATTGTAATTTTTTCGAGTGGCAGGATTTTTGGAAAATTCTTCGTGTAGTGTTCGATGTAAAAGGTGGATCGGTTGAGAGCCACTGATTGCTTATGTCCTTACTTCTCAGTCGGAGGATCCGCGAAGAGGCGCCACGGGGATGTCGCTGAGCGAGCTGTCCTCTCGTCTTTCAGCCACTCCCATTTTCAGCTACCGAGTTACTGCCACTCTGTCAATCTCACCTGACAGTCGCGTCCAAACGAAGATACACTCCCGACAATGAATAACCCTCTGAGTCGCCATTCACCTTGTTACCGAGAGGAAAAGTTGCATCGCTTGTATCCCACGATATTGCGAACGCGATCAGCCTTGAAAATTAGTTCTACGAACTCGTTGCATACAATTTCAGTGCACTCCCTTTGAGATGAAAGAAAAATAAGCGGCCTTATTTAACCACATAAACGCGAACCTTGCCCCCCTCTGTAACGAATTGCTTTTTCGAAAATGCGATTACCTTCGCAACCGTGGGAGAGGTCTATGAGAAAGGACGATTAGAGCTTAAGTTGCATGCTTGTAAAGAATTCGCCACTGTATTTTGCATGCATCGTAGTTGTTATTATTAGGGAATTTTATGAATATTTAGAGTATTTATTGCAAACGAAGTTCTTCGATGACAGCTCAGAAACGAAGTCTTCTTCCTCATTCTGAAACGCGGAATTTTCCGGTACCACTGTACTTTACATGCACCATAAGTGTAGATAGAGAATATTACGAATAAGATTTAGAGTATCTACTGAAAACGAATTTCTTCGATGACAGCTCAAAAACGAAGTGCTCTTCCTTATTCTGTAACGCGGAATTTCCCTTCATAATTTTCCCACTAACTTTTCCGATACACCCTTCGTAATATGCATAAATTATGCAACCCTTCGAACGATCCCTCTTTCGCTCCAGTAAATTTCACTGTGTAATATCCCTCTCGTAAAAAGCGTGTAGAAAAACAAATAAAAAACAAAATAGAGAAGCAACAACAGCGTGTAGAAATTTCCCATTATTTCCCCCGAATGGCGCTATAAACTCCGTACCGACAATTCGAGGCTCGAGACAATCGCTCCGAAGTCCGTCCCTAGGCGTCTCATTTGAATAAGACAAATGAAGACATCCGGGAGACACACGGCGAGAACGATGAAGCTGATAGGAGAGATTGGACCTGGGGATCACCTACGGTGTGGACCCGGCATCGAACCGTACCGATTGATTACGATCGTTACGAAGACAATGGCGGACACGGGCTTACTCTAACGACGACGGCTCTAACTTAGGAATCAAGGATTACCTTGGATGGGCTGTGCCAACGGTTAACAAGCACCGTGGATCGAGTGTGTTTGTCCCGTTGAAAACTGATCCCCCGGCTACTGCCCACGCCACGCTATCTTTCGCTATTTTTCAGCCGTTCGATCGCCCGATTATACCGCGTTTTATCATGCAAATCGGACCACGAGGTAGAGCGTGGAAAGCAACCGGGTAGATGGGCTGGCGGGAGCCTAACATTCTAACGTCACGCGAGTCACATTATCTCTTTCTTGGTCGTTCTGACGTTCTTTCTCTAATTTTCCGTCTCGTTCTTTCTCCAATTTTGTCATTCTATCTTATGCTGTCTCTCTAATTTTCTTTCTCTTTTATTCTCTCCCTCGTGCTCTCTTTCCAATTTTCTTTCTCTTTCATTCACTTTCCTCTATCATGATCTCTCTCAAATTTTCATTCTCTCTATCTCATGATCTCTCTGAAATTTTCTCTTTCTCTTTCACTCTCCCTTTCATAATCTCTCCCGTGACCACTCTCAAATTTTCTCAGTTTCCTTCACTCTCTCTCAAATTTTTCCTCTCTCTTTTATTCTC
>NW_017100249.1:773770-811676 GCF_001263275.1 Habropoda laboriosa
TTTCTCTGTCTCACAATCTTTCTCCCGATCTCTCAAATTTTCTTCCTCTCGTAATCTCTCTCCTGATCTCTCAAATTATCTCTCTCCTTCTCATGATCTCTCTCTTCTCCTACTTCCTTCCTTCCTTTCCTCACTCTCCCTCTCGAGAGTCCTCAACTTTGATCGGGCTACTCGATCGAACAGTGTTGCGATCGTTAAATCCGGCCAGATCGAACTTCCAGACGATAGTCCAATTTGTCTGAACGGCGTGTAACGTGTTAACGGACTAGAAAGTGGCTGCAGGTGTTGCTGCTAGCTTTCGTGACTGGGCGCGTTAGCAATAGCCTGGCGTTTTCGCGTGTGCAGCATCGTAAACGTAGCAGGGTAACGTTTCCTCAAGAGCAACGCGAAAATGTATGTAATTGGGCATCGCCGGAGATTCTACCGTCCGACTAAGACAACAATTTTGAATTGCTGCCGGGCTACCTTACATTCGAAACTTTCTATCGAGACACTATTATCCGGACGATTCTACTCTCAGAAGAGGAGAAAGTTTGCGAGACGTGTGTCAGTAAGGAAATGTTTCACTCGACACCACGATTCCTCTCTTTTCGTAGAAAATCATCGAACAACTAAATTCACGTTCCAGAACCCCTCGTTCGAAGGATCTTATCTTAAATTAGCCAACTTTGCGCACCCTTCCCGGAGGAACAGTTGTGATCTCAAGATTCCTCTGCATTATTTCGAATTCCAGACACCAGACAATTAAACTTCGACTCCCCTGATTCAACCATTTGTACTAATAATCCACCGAACCAAGAAGTTCCATATCCTATCCCCAGATAAAAGCACAACAGCAAACTTACTATTTAAACAAAAAATTAGAAGAGGTTAAAAAGAAGAAGCCACTCTGTCACCGTAAAAACCATACAATCTCCTCCGTAAATACACATCCCCTGGATGTTGAAATAAAAAAGCAATTCTTCCTACGCAAAGTTGAATAACACATCCCATGAAGATATTCCTGTCGCATCGTGGCGATACAAATCGAGAGATAGCTAGGAGAAAGAAGATTTGTCTCGATCAGACGGGCATATTCCATACGTTTCAGACGCGAAGTGAATGAATCATGTTCCCGATTGTTAGGCGTATATAAAACCCGTATCGCGTCGAAGCCACCCCCGACAGCGTTTCGCGTAAAACGGGGGGTTATCGGTAGAGGGTGAACGGCGGAGGAGTGAAGAAGAAGGGGTTAGTGGAGGAGATTGCACGTTTCTGCGCAACTCCCTGGCTTTACACCTGTCCCTCGCCATCTGCTGGAAGCTGGACGAGTTGAGGAGATGTATTGAACAGGCTGAATGCGCGTGCAGAGATGCGCGAGTATCCGCGAATTCCCGGCAGCACGGGGCCGCAGTCCGCACAATAAAGAAAAAAATTGCCACGGAGTTAGGGGAACAGAGAGGCGGCGAGGGAGACGGAGAGAGAGACACCGTCCTAATCCTCCTGGACGCCGAAGAGGCAGACTCGATTAATAGTCACGGTCGCGAGAGAAACGACGTCGTCCTCGTGCCGCGTTTGCCCCCGTGGATCAGAAGAGTGGTACTTTAAACGGTGCTTCCGGAACAGAGGAGAGACCTCGTTCAATGGACCACGTCTGGTGATTATCTGGTGAAAACGTTCCCTCAATTTGTGGCCCGGTTTTGAATTGTGCCTCCCCCGGTCTTCCTGCACACGTTGCACCGCTCGTAATAAACGCGTCGACGCGGACTCTGCCAATCCTCTTACTGGGTGTTACGGTTAGATCGTCGGTAGAGACCGCGGCACAGTCGACGATGAGAGCTCGTGGCTTTTTTCTCTTGCACATGCTGCTCATCGGTATCTTCTTCCTCGTGTCGGAAGCGAGGCTTGGACAACGTGCAGCCGCTGCTGACGACGACGACGACGACGACGACGACGACGATGACGAGGACGAGGACGACGACGACGACGATGGACAGAGCTACCAGACTGGGCCAGAGGTGGACGACGATGGAAGGATCTACAAGAACCCGCGTAATTCACCGTCGGCTATGTGCCCGAGGGACGAGGGACAGGCGGAATTGCTCGGGCAAAAGTGTCTGAGAAAGTGCTCCACCGACGAAGATTGCAAGAGCAAGAAGAAGAAGTGCAGATGCGACGGTATTTGCGGGATGTCGTGTATCAAGCCGGAGAGAGAGTGTCCAGCGTTGAGCGAGATACAGCACGCTGTGATGACCGTTACGGGGAGACTTTTCGGCGATAGGGCGCATTACACTTGCGATCCTGATTACTTCACCGTCGGTCTCACCGAGAGAACGTGCAGAGCCGACGGCCAATGGACCGGCACGACGCCGTCCTGCAAGAAAGACAGGACATCGTTCTGCTCGCAGCCGCCTAAGGTGAAAAACGCGCGGCACAACGGACTCGTCGAACAGACGACCTTCGACCTGGACAGCGTCGTCAAGTATTTCTGCAACCATGGTTACGTGACCAACGGTGTCAGCGCGGCGAGATGTCTGTTGATGGAGAATATCGCTAGCTGGTTCGGGCCTGATATCAACTGTGAGCCGCGAAAGTGTGGACCCCCCGCGGATATCGCGAATGGATCGCACACCGGTATGTACTGTTAGGTTATCTCATGAGTTCGTATGCAATTTTCGATCTCGCGGTAGAAATTTTTGCAAATTTCTCTTTTCATCCAGCTGTTACGCTACGAAGCTATTTTCGGTTTGTTTTCGGAAAAATGCTTTTCGCCTTTTACACGAACTTATGGGGTGAGCTAATACTTTGGGAATACCGCTGGTTGATGTTGTTTTCCTGTAGATAGATCGTAGCTGGAGCTTTCTTGTAGCGGGACAATTATTTGTTACTTTTGTAGCGAGAGCGGTATTACGTATCAGTTTATCAAGAGAAAAAGTGTTTTAACGAAATACTAGATGATTGCAGATGTTCGTGCCTGATTTTCAAAGGTGGCGGGAACCTTGTCGCACTTCGGTGCAGATGTTTGTTTCGGCGTCACGTTACAAAGATACACCGCCTGTGTTTTATTTTCGAATAATTATTCACTTCGTTTAATTTCATTTTCAAATGAAACGTAGCCTTTGCTCGAACCGCTTGTGTTTTATTTTCAAATCGGGTACGAGCTTCTGCAATCGTCCGATGTGACATTTGCGAGGGAATTACAGAAGAGTTTTCGTTCATTTTGGCGAACGTAGAGAGTCACGCGGTATGTAATGCCGATGCCAGTGTTAAAAGTTTGCTGTTGTTAGATCGATCGAATCTGTTAATCAGAGATGTACACTACTATAGACGAGGGTGAAGATTCATTCTTTCTTTCGTAAATAAAAATAGAGATTGTGAAGTTGAACCAAGTGGAGATTAATCAATGGAACCATATTCACAACGCCAAATTCTTTATCCTTTGCAACGTCTTCGAATATTCTTTTCCTTTTCCACGAAGCTGAAACAAACCCTGTCTCGAGTGGTTGGCTAAAATGATTTTATCGCGTCCAACTTTATTTTTCCCTCTACGTGCCACCGGCAAAGTGTAGAATCCAGCAATGCACACGCTGCCTAAGAAAACTACGAAATAAATAGAGCATACCTCGCAAAGCATTAACAGAGTATATTCGTCATCGTTCATTGCGTAACGCTGCAATCTGCAATGAGTGCAGTGTCATTGAGACGGAGTAGGAAGCAGTTGTTCCTCGTGCTGCCAGTATGAAAACTCAGTTTCGTTTGTTCAATTTTAACCTTTTTACCTTTGCCAACGTACAGGTACATTATTACACCTAAATGATATATTTAAATAGTTACGCTCGAGACATTGCTTAGGTAGAGTATACATTGCCTGAATTTTACACTTTGCTGACGTTTTGTCAATTCACTCGTGACTTGGTCAAATACGAATTAATCATGTGACCTTTGAACTTACACGCCAACGATGGTATCCGAAACTTTTCATAAAAATTCCAAATTTTTCAAAAATATAACCGTCCACACGATCGCAGGTGTTTTGTCAATTCACTCGTGACTTGGTCAAATACAAATTAATCACATGACCTTTGAACTTACACGCCAACGATGGTATCCGAAAATTT
The DNA here is from genome assembly GCF_001263275.1 of Habropoda laboriosa. NCBI lineage: Eukaryota > Metazoa > Arthropoda > Insecta > Hymenoptera > Apidae > Habropoda > Habropoda laboriosa. The sequence continues at coordinate 777,868 of NW_017100249.1, forward strand.
TCATAAAAATTCCAAATTTTTCAAAAATATAACCGTCCACACGATCGCAGGTGTTTTGTCAATTCACTCGTGACTTGGTCAAATACAAATTAATCACGTGACCTTTGAACTTACACGCCAACGATGGTATCCGAAATTTTTCATAAAACTTCCAAATTTTTCAAAAATATAACCGTCCACACGATCGCAGGTGTTTTGTCAATTCACTCGTGACTTGGTCAAATACAAATTAATCACGTGACCTCTGAACTTACACGCCAACGATGGTATCCGAAAATTAGAAAAATATTAGCTCGTAAAATTTGCAAGTAGAGAAATTAGAAAAAATTGCTACAATTTCTCAGCTCTTCGATTGTAGCGATTTCCACGCGAGGTTTGAACGTGTCGTCTCTTCTGTTCAAGGCGAGTGTTACACGTACGACTGCCGCGTGTCGTATCACTGTGCAAGCGGCTACGAATTAGTGGGCAAAGCGGAGAAGCTGTGCCTCGCGGACGGCACATGGACACCCGAAGAATCGCCACAATGCGTTCAAGTAAGCGACAGACGGGAACGGCTAGGCGAACATTTCGGCGGCGTTTTTCAACGCTTGCACATACGATCCGACCAGGAAGCGTTTTTTTTTCTCTTCTGTTCAGGTTACAACGGTGCAATGCCCGAAACCGGAGAATCCAGTGAACGGGACAGCGGTGTACACCTCGTATGCATACAATTCGATCGTGTCGTATGAGTGCAATCACGGATACACGGTGGTTGGCGTGGCGACCAGACGCTGCGGGGCAGATAGAAAATGGACCGGAAAGACACCTACCTGCCAGGAGATTAATTGCGGTTCACCTGGTATTCTATACAACGGTTGGATTGAGAATATCGAGGCGGGTGAGTCGCGCGGCGGTAAGAGAGGAAAAAAAAAATTCTTCGACGCGTTTATTAATAAGCGGTAACGTTACGAGAATAAACGATAGAGAAGGTTTACGTCAGGCTAGAAACTATTTCCCGTCTAAAGTGGGTTACTCGTTGGAAAACATCCCGAGGAGAGTTCTATTTTAGCTTCAGTTCCTTCATTCCTGTGTTTTTTTTACTCTAGATCGAAAAGTTCCAGGACCAATCGATTTAAAATAAAAATTGTTCGTTTACTCTGTCTTTGGAACAGATGGTCCAAGTAAATTTTCGTTAAAATCAATCAGTTAGATTAGAATGACGTGCCTTTAAAGTACCATCAACGCGTTGACTGCCATTTTGGTCACCTGTGTCCGGAAATTGTTTCCTCGATGGTCATCGGTGATCGGAGGACCTCAAATGTTCAGAATAATTAAAATAAAATGAATATCGTCAACTAAAAATTTCCTACATCGTAGCTAACTAAACATTATTTTGAATTAAAAAAAAGATAATTGTAAAGCATAATACAATATTATGCTTGGAATAATGAAATCTCTCTTGCGGTCCCCTGAGCAAAACACGTAAATCTGACATGGCAGTGAACGCGTTGATAAAAAGTATTTCAAGAATTCCATGAAACTGCCAAAGAACGAACTCGAGGATCCAGTGAAAAGCATCGAAGAGCGCGAACGATTCGTGCCTTTCCAACAGGTACCGGTCTCGGCGCGAGCATAATTTTCCGCTGCAGCGACAACAAGAAGCTCGAGGGAAATACCTCGTCGGTCTGTCAGATCGACGGGAAATGGCGTTATCCGTTGCCGCAGTGTCTCTCCCAGTGCGTGGTCCCACACATAGAGAACGGCAACATCACCGTGGCCAGCCACGACAACAAGGACCACTTCAGCAACGTGACCATGGTCGAGCACGGCGAGAAATTGCTGGTTTTCTGCGAGGAGGATTACGAATTCGCAGCGAACAGCACACCGGTCGTTTGCAACAACGGCACCTGGTCCATAGTGCCTAGTTGCTCGCCCGCTAGGTGCAAGCTGATGCCGAAACCGCCGAAAAACGGGATGGTGATCGCTCCGAAGACCGATCACGGCATGAAGGCGATTTTCAAGTGCAAGGATGGCTTCGAACTCGTAGGCGGTGGACCTATGAACGCCTCGAAGTCTGTCGAGTGTCAATACGGCAACTGGATAGGGGACATTCCTTACTGCAACCAAGTGTTCTGCCCGTTCCCCGGTTTCATCGAGAACGGGAAGGTGTTTCTCATGGGAAACATGGGCGTCTACGATTACAGATCGTACGTGAGGAAGGTTGTGAACAACAAGCAGATTATGTACGATTGCAACAAGGGATACGTGTTGGACGACGGACCAACTGGAGCTACTTGCATCGGGGGGAACTGGAGTCCTAAGGAACTGCCTAAGTGCATCCCTGGACAGCATCCCAGGCTCAGATGGAGCAGACGACGAAGATCTGTCAACGAGGAGGATCTTACCATGAACTACAGGTGAGTTGGAAATGTTTCGGGAGGATTTGTGAAGAAAAATTTTGAAGTTCTTTGGTGGAAACTGTGAACTCAATGTTTGACAAGATTGTAGAGCAATTTGCAATCTGAGGGATTAGAATTTTTCTGTGTATTTCGTATGGAGATTTAATTCTTAGGGTGTTGTGTGAGTAATTTAATTTGTTTCTCTTCAGATAGACAGCATTAACACTTTGCGGATGGAAAATTACATGTCGAAGTACCGATTACTTGTGTAACACAATTAGGTCTCTACTTCACTTTTTTTTTTAAATGAATTATACGAGTTCATGCTCACGCCAGCTATTTTTATTGCTCAACCCTCATCCGTCCCTCAGTTTTACATCTTAATAGGTCCCTCGGTGTCAATTTGACACAATGGTAAAAAATCAATGAAACGAAAAGATAAATAATCGATTTTGTAAATTCTTTTATTAAATATAGAAAATAAACAAAGAATTTTGTCTACAAATAGCCGAGTAATACAATTTTTTTACCGGAAAGGTGTCAGATTGACACGAGGAACGGATGAGGGTTAAAAATATATGAATTTATTTGCTGCGTTCATAGTATTTTGAGAGTCGATCGTCCACAGATTATAAGCTAAACTGAATCTTCCAATGCAATCTACTCGTTTTACCACGTTGTCCTGCGAGCTTCTCTTTCCAGAAAGCTCCTCGATCCTCGTTACCCTACCAACAGCAGGCAAATTTCCTGTTTTTCCAGAAAATTCATCGAGTTCTTCCGCAAGATCGGCAAGAAGCTCCTTCACCTGGAGATAAACAAGAGCAAGGAGCACACGAAGCACAAGCTCGAAGGGAAGAACTCCAACTCGAGCCGCCACGACAACAACACGGAAACCTTGTCCTGGAAGAAGCACCTGGGCCACGGAAACAGATCCCGCCTCCGCGAGGAGAAGATGATCGATTTCCTAAAAATCGTCTACCGTAAGCTGCAACGAATCGACGCGAGGCAGTCGAACAATTCCACGAACGGCAGCATGCACGACCTCTTGAACGCGATGAGCAAGAACTTCTTCCACGTGGACCTGTCCGAGTCGAGGAAGAACAACTCCGGCAGAAGTCGATCCGAGTTCGAGATCCGCAATCAGAGAGAGTTCATCAAGCTGAAGCGAGAATTCGAGCGAATCATGCGATTCTACAACAAATCGATGCGCTGGAACGAGAAGCAGAATCGTAAAGACTCGAAGAAGAAGGGCCAGTCTCACAGCGAGAAGGGGAAGAAATCGAAGGACAAGAAGAAACATCGAAAGAACTACTACAAAGGATTCTACGAGTTCGTGAACAGTTACGTGACGGAGAAACTCTCGATGCTGGAGGCAAGAAACGCCACCGAGGAGCTGATGAAGAACATGAAGATCGACAAGTTCACGGTGAGAAACGGCACCACGTTCACCGTGGGCGAGATGTACGCGTTCTTCAAACATATCATAGAGGCGAAGCTGAACAGCACCGAGGACACCACGCTGCCAGAATCGTCGACAACCGTGCATCCCTCCACCACGACGATCTCAACGACCACCACCAGCAGCAGCAACAACGGTACGACAACGTCGACGGGCACGAGTAGCACGACCACGACTCCAGCAACGCCCAGAGAGATCGAGTCCCACGAGAACCGATCCTCGACAGTGTCCAGCAACGACTCTTCCGTGCTGGACAACGAGATTCCTGCCAAAGAAGATGTACCGAAGCACCGCAGCAAACGGATAAGAAACGCGTCCGAGGACAGCGGTCCCCCCCGTTCGAAGAGAAGATTGCTGGCTCTGAAGTTGGTGAACAAGATGAACATACAGAACATGAAGATGTCGAGGATACTGACCACGCCGGATTACCGTCGTGGCGCGAAGAGCAAAAGGGCGAAGAGGTCGAGCAGCTACGACGACGAGAGCACGAGGCTGTTCACGTTCAAGGAGCTCGAGGCGCAGCAACAGAGCCGCTCGAAACGATTCCTCCCCCTGTCCGAGCTGGACAATCAAATTGTCCTGAAGAACTTGTATCTGCACGCGTACGAGGACGAGTATCGGGCGAACGTGAAACGGTCGATCGTCGAGGGGAACCAGACGAACGATCAGCAACCGGCCGCTGTCTACAGGAGGCGCAAAGGCAACCTGGACGCGTACGAGATCAAGTGAACACGCGGGATTTAACTGGTGTTGTTGTGATATTATTGACGGAATTAACGAAGGTCATTAATACCGATATCAATCGATTTTAGGCGAGTATACACCATATACGGATAGGATTATAATCGTTGTCCCTCGTCGATGCGCATTGTAAGACGTGTATCGCGCTTCTTTTCGATGAATCAGTCTTTTTTCCATTTTGCGAGTCTCTCGGTGTGTAAGTATCTCCCGGTACTCTAACGTGGCGGGAGGGTGTTCGTTCCATTATTCGACACTTATTCGCCCGCGATGCGAGCTCGTAGGAGTGATTAGAACCCCACTTTCGTTTTTTCTTTTCCGTTTCTTCGTTACTTTCGTTTCGATCATCGTTGATGGTTAAGCTCGATGTCGTTTTATCTGTGGAACGTGACGGTGAGGGGAGTTAGTGTAACGAGAACACCTCTGTGCAGTTGAATACGTTTGATCAGCGGAGAGATCTCTGGTCACACAGGGTTTTTTCGATCGACAACTTTTAAGACTGATACTACTTCGAACATTTTTAACATAACGTTTAGGCTTTATTGGCTTTCTTCTTGCCTGATAGAACGACTACTTCCACGGTGAACTTTCGAGGGGTTAGTTGGACAAATTCGTACGAAGTTTCTTGCTTTCGTTGGTCTGTGATATTTCGTGAACAAAAAAAAAAAATGAGAAAACGCAGTTATAGTTGTTCCTTTAGCGTAACGTGTGTAGCGACGTGTAACAGATGAAAAGTGCAAACAAGGAAATAACGAACAAGGAAGAGAATCAAAAATAGAGGATCGACGTTTCGACTGCAAGGGGTGAGATGTATTTTAGATAATAGTAATTGCTGAACGTAGAGGTAAATCGCAGCGTGAAGAAATACGCGTCTTCCTTTTCCATAGCTAGCCCGGCTCGCATCGCACAAGTATTTTAAGCTCTTCGAAAATCGTAATTAGTAGAGGATACGTTAACGTATTTTAAGTATGTCGTGGTGAAAGCTCATCCGAAAATGAATGATAAAGTAAAAGTGAGAAAAGTGAGGAGGGTAGAAAACGGCAAAAAAAAAAAAAAAAGAAGAAAAGAAAAAAGAAACGAATAAGAAAAAGTAAACACGTTCGGAACTCGTTCGATCAAACGATCTTCCGTTGTATAATCGATTAAGTTTTCACGAACCGCGAGGCTGTGTTTGTTAAACTATTGTATCGATTAAAAAAAAAATAGGTTTTTCAACTGTTATTATCGAACGGTATTGTGACGTTGCGACGTTGTATATATATATATGCATTTCACGGTTGATTTCACGTCTATTCTCTCTCTTATTCGGTTCGATACCAAGACGATAAGAAGATATAATATACCGTCGTATCAATATTCCCGTCCTTGTCTCTTCGTAATTAAACGTTTACTTGCGAACGATTTCAAGTCCAGCGTAACACACTCTCTATTCGAAACCATTTGTATCGATCGGTCGATCGACTTTTTCACACGTAAACACACATGCATACGCCATAATTACACTTTCGTGCATTTTTATGAACGACAAGCCATGGACAAGTATCATTAGTGAATAATAAGTATTATGATACGAACAATACAAGCAACGTGTACTGTCATTCTTCATAATTTCCCGAGTCAGTTCATTCAGTTACTCTGAATACTTTTTCCTTTTGTCGGCAATTTCAACACTTTCGTTTGTCCCAACAACTATCCAATTTCTTTTCCTCCTAGTTTACGAGGTTCGATCCAAAAATTCTCAGGCTTCAGTTGTTTAATCTCGCTGGGAAAAATTTATTTCGAGTTAAAATGGTCCTTTACAGCAACATCGCTGCCAACCCGATTTACATTTTCGAAAATTGCTTCCAGCCTGAAAATTTTCAATTTTTTCTTTCAGAAGCAAAAAATTAACCTCTCAGAACCCAATCGAGTGAATACAGTTGACGAGAATCGAAAATTGACTGTTTTTCGTTAAAAATTGAAACTATACTTGAGTCAGTTCAACTTGAAAACTCACGAAGATTAAGAAAATCTGAAAAGGAAGGACTATTCAATTACAGTCAATTAAATCGCCAATGGTGCATCACATTATGTCGTCAACTTTCCTCTCCACCCGCGTGACACCGAGTCCCACAGTTTTCCATCAATCCCCGTCATTCCTCCTATCGTCGATCCATTGATCATCGGTGAATCTCAGTAAAATCGCGACGGAATCTCTTAAGAGCACCGTGACGCCAGGTCTTCCGTGAAACTTGGAAAAAAGTCCGAAAAGAAGTCTCGTCCAATTAAATCGGCGAATTGGCCGTGCATAAACGGAAGCCGTAAACTGCGCGCGGCTACCGCGTCGGATTCCTTTTACCGGCAATTTTACCTGATCACGAGTTCACTCTCAGATAATTTCGCGAATAATTTCGATCGTCCGAACGGGGCGAGGGGGGGAGGGGGAACCGCGGTGGCCAGTTTGTGTGTATGTTCGAGGACGGAAGGTGCGTGCACGACCGTAAAACGACTCTCTGGTAGCCAAGCCGCGTATGTACATTCGATATCTGGTTGGATCGATAGCGTTCAGCCGGGGGCCCCGTGGACGATCGCTGATTATGCCGTAACATCGCAGGTAATTAAGTCTGAAAATAAGCGGAGCCTGAAAAAAAGGGGCGCGGCTGTGGCGCGCGCGTAATTCGCCGCGCTCACGTTCGTCCGTCGTTGCTTCCACCTGTCAATAATCGAACAGTGTCATTAATTACGGGCCAATTATAATTCGGTGAACGGGCGACTTGAACCGTGTCCGCGATGTTATCTTCGCGGCTGCACCACACTCGTTAACACATCCGTCGCCGCTTCGGGGAATCGTGTTAAATCGATTAATCCCTGGCAGACACGCACATTCGTTATGATAAGAAGAGCGCGCGAACGTACACACACGCAGACACAGAGGAACGGCGGCCAGCGGTGTGTGGCACGTAGTGTGTGTGTTTGTACGTAGAGATGTGTACGCGCGATAAAAACCGACCGGCAATAAAAGTGCGAGGTGGTAAGATGTGGCCAGATTGAAGCTGGACGAGTACGCGATGATTGGTAACGCGTAATTGGGCTGAACCATGCCGCGCGAAATCTTCAAACGTGCTCTCATGAGGCTGGACTTTTTGTTTCTCGAATAAATTATCAACTTGTTAAGATACCCGGGGTTATTATGTGGATTCTTTTAACGGTAAAGGGGTTGAGAGGACGAAGAGGCGGTGCGTTTCTTCTGAGAGTGTGGATTTTTGGCTATTTTCTGGGATATTTGTGTTTCTGTGCTTTGGTCGATTTACTTTTCTTCAGATCGTCGTTTGCAAAGTTTTGAAATTTTTTTGCCGTTTGTGAGTTGCGTGTTGAGTTCGAGTATTAGGAGGAAATTCGTTTCAATTCAGTTTGAGTGCGAGGGAATTAATCGCAGTTACGTTTAAGTACGAGGGGGAAATTAGTTTCGATTAGTTTTGAGCGTGAGGTTGAGTACAAGGAGAGAATCCATTTCAATTTAGTTTGAGTACGAGGTTGAGCACCAGGAGGGCTTCAATTTCGATTAAGTTTGAGTACGAGGTTGAAATTAATTTGAATTGAATTCAAATATTAGACTGAGCGTGAGGAAATTAATTTCAATTGTGTTTAAGTTTCAGGTTGAGTTTGAGGAGGAATTTCCATTTTTCCCCCTTTATCTTTCAATTTCATAATTCTCTAAAATCTTCTGTTCTATTCAGTTGAGAAATGTAAGTATCAGCATTATTTTTTAACGCACATTTATATCTCTCTCTTCGATTCTCTTTTATTCGTATTTCTTGCAGCAATTTTTATTATCTCTTTAGGTCCGCTTGGAAGACACTGCCGTATCTCTGCTTGAAAAGCAGAAAATGTCCTCGATTAATCATTTACATACTATAGATCGGTTTCTTCTTTAAAATGAACGAGCCTCTTACAGGCTTACACAACAGATCAAGGGACAGTTACATCAGAGTCTGGCCCAGTTTCATACTTATTAACATCATCATTTCTCTTCCAGTACAAGTGAAGCAATTCATTGAACGTTCTGCATCTTATTGCGATGTATTATTCGTATCTGAAGCGATAAAGCTTCGAAAGGGTTATGCAACTACTGCTTCCATACCACCACCGTCGTGTAATATTCTGACATTTTCAGATAAATCCCTCGCTAATTGTACTCGTTCCAATGACAAATCTTCCCCCTTTTCGGTTTTTATAAATATTCGACAACCCCTAACCCAAAGATCGTGTGCATAAAAACAGCTCTGTCGAAAGGCCAAAGGTTGCACGGGTTTGCCGTGACAATATTCTCTAGACGCGAGAGCCTTAAAACTAGCTTGAAATCGATAAGCATGTGGCAACGTGCTTAAACGGAGGTACCATTGGCACGCCTGCGCCTAACGAGACAAGTGGAAAGAGGAAGAAGAAGAAGAAGAAGAAATATGGTGGAAGAAGAAGCACGCACCACTAATTCATTTAGCGAGAAACACGTCCATTGATTATTCCAGTTCATACGACGTTGATTATGCGGTCAAGTTGGAGTGCTAAACACGCTAAGCGAAAGGGGCTAGCGAGAAATGGCTACTGGCTGCTTCGACTGGTGTCCTCCATTAGAGCCCTCCGTCGCTTCTTCTCTATGTAAACTGAACGTAGCAGCCTCGAAAAGTAGTGTTAACGATGAGCAAACGAAAGTCTGTGGAGAAGCAGGAAGCTCGAGGTGTTTGATCGATTGTCTCTGGTGTAATCATTATGTCGCCTCGTATCGAGAATGAGACAGCCATGAATCATGACACCATTCTTCCTGACGATCTATTAAATTTAATAGAGCCATTGGGGATTTAAGCATTATTAGCTTTTCGGTGAATTTCATTTTTACGCTCGTCCCTTAGGAGATTGTTTGGACTTCGAGAGTTACTTGGTATTGTGCAATTTTTGTTACTGGAAATTATGGTGAATCTTTGCTTTAAATATAAGATTTGAATAATACATGTTTTCTTAACCCATTACCTGAGAAAAATGAGCCAACTGTTCAATTATTCGAATGACAATTACTCAAAGTTCAATTATTTATTCAGGAATACCGCATTACATTATATTGAAAGAATACCATGCTTGTACTTGCCGCAAGTACTCAACATTTTAAGATTTTTCAAAATTTCAACGTATCACTTGTCAAATTGAGCAACGAAATCTCCAAGTAACCATAATTGCACCTACCACCTAATTTCCCATGACAGAACTCTTCAAAACAACCGTCAGCAAAACCTAGTTCCAAATACCTCCACCTTCACCATTAAATCTGTCCATTCACCTCGAGCCACGTAAACCACACTTCATCGAAGCCAAAAACGTCGAAGCACTCTCAAGAAATAATTCCCCCACAATACCCTCCTCATACTCACCCAGAAGAAAGCTCCTTAGAAGCAACCCTCTCACACCCCCGAAAAACTCCCCTGAAAATTTATCCTCGCCTTCGACTAATTCCCCGAGTAGAACCACCTGGTATCACCTGCCACCGGGGAACCACTCGAGACGTTGGATCGATCGTACAAAATAAAAAAAAAAAGGAGGGTTCAGCTAGTGAGAGCTACCGTTTGACGAATCGTCTCCTAGCCCTTGAACGATTTTGTACGCGACAATGCGACACCAAACCAAGTATAGCCCAGCTCGAAGAGAGAGAGAGAGAGAGAGCTGACCGGTGATAATCTCGTTGAGAAGAGAGTTAAGCGGCGCGGGCTTCCTGCCAATTGAACCGGCCAAGTGTCGCCTTAGAGCAGTCAATGCCGCCACGAAATTGCTCGCTGGCCACGCTCAATGAAACCGGCTAGTATTCCGCCAGAGAAGGATTTGCCTAGATAACCACGCGATGGATAGGCGTGCCAAGTTAGCATTCCCTCCATTGTACTTTTCCAGCGGGAGTTTATGAATGGGGACGGTGGACCCTCGAGCGCCAGAGGCCCGATGAATCGGAAACCGCGGGGAAAGGGTTTCAAGTCAGCTTTCAATTGCACGGACAATCGAGCCGGTTCGGGATTGTTCCGCGAGCAAGTTCCCTGGAACTTGCCTGTTCCTTGCGAAACGAGCTTGGGCCACTACCGTGCAGCACTGGACGTGACCCTCAGAATGGCCGATTTATGAATGAAAGAGTCACCACGGAGGTGTGAGAGTTCTTTGATCCCAGTTGCAAGTGTGGCCATTGTCTTTTTACCGTTTAATCGTCGCCGAGCAGACGCTTTGCACGTGCCTCTGTGTTCCCGAAGAAGTTTTTTCTTCCTTTGAACATGGAGCGTTTAATTAACCCTTTCGCTGCGGTAGAGTTTAGCGGTCGTGTGTCGCAGACGGTGAATTTTTAACCACTGCTGCAAATTTCTTGCTTTGGTCCTATCGTTTTGCAATTCAGTCTGTTGAATTAGGGTGCAAGTTGACTAAAAGACTGTCGCACTAGAATGCAAGGAAATTTTCGAAACGCTTATAAGTGTGAATAGCAGTGAAAGGGTTAAGTCAGAATTCACAAGATTTTCCTACTAATTTTTTTTAGATCTTCACAAAATTCTATGATAACAACTGATATAAAAAATATACTGTCTGCGTAAAAAAGATAATAATAATAATAATTGAAATTGAATTATTCCTCTAAAATGAAAAATTGCATTTCCTATTCCTAGAGGAACGTCAGTCAGAATAAATCAACGTGCTAACTACCCCACGATTCGTCCATGATTCTCAATTTAATCCCTGGTTACTTCAAACGTAATCCACCGCTAAATGGAAATCCAAGCTGTTTAACCTGCGTGAGACCTCGAACTTCCAAACTTACTCCACGAAAGTACACACCTTTCGCTCAACTGTTTCTCGCCGAAGCCTCGGGACTATCATTCCCACCAGCTATTCGGTCCCGGAAGCCATTTAACGAACGATACGACTCTTTTCGCACCTAGCCGTCTCCCTGAGTGCTTCGTTCACCGTTCTCCAGAGGCCACAATAAAACGATTTACCCCATAAAGGGAGGCTGGCCTTGCGATCCGAGTTACGCGGGGCCCCCCCATTAAACACTCTCTCTCTCTCTCTCTCTCTCTCTCTCTCTCTCTCTCTCTCTCTCTCTCTCTCTCTCTTTCTTTCTTTCTTTCTTTCTTCCCCTTTAACGCCTTCTGCTGCCTTTCTACATTTATCGTCCTGCCGGCCATCCGTGTTACACGTTCCAGCGAGCATCGTTTGCACGCGCCGGCAAATTAGCCAGCTGCTGTTCAGCAAAGCCCACAGATTATGACACCGTCTCTCGTCACATAGCTTCGATAGCCTTAAAACGCCTCTCACCCGAGTTAGGAGACATCTGGTCAACCCTCTTATTCCGTTCGATTCTTCCACAATAGCGAAAGGATTTGACGTTCCTCGAAGACACTCCATAGGTGGTCTTCCTTCGAACACTTGCTCCGAGTGATTTCTTCCTAACCAGTTTCTCAACAGACTCAGAAGTGCACCTTTCGATAATCGAATCTCTCTCTCTCTCTCTCTCTGTCTCTGTCTCGCCCCCTCTATCGTTAAGCAGCGGCCAGAATTTGTCCTCTGCTCCGCGAATTTCCGTGAATCTGGAGGCAAAGATAGGAAGGTAGCTCGTGAATTTCATGCCTAATGACCGCCCGCTGTGGAACACTTGTCCGTTCGATTCACTCTGTTTCTGTCTGTTCCACTTTTAAGTAGCCCCGATGAAACGCGCGATCGCCGCCTGTGTGTATACACGCGTTGAGGTACGGGCCCGAAAAACGGGTTGATAATTAGCCGAGTCGGATAGAAATACCGTCACTTTTAGCGAGATAATGAGGCGAGAACGCGGGGGGAAGCCTCTCATATGCATACAAGAACGATAAATACCGCGTTGTTATGCTGGTAATAAAAATTTCAGCCTCCGGCTCGATTAAAAGTCGCGTAAAATTGGTACTTTAAGGGGCGACTTGAATCACTGTTTCCTCGTCGTATCGACGCAGTCCAGCTTTCATTCCTCGATAATGCGTGTTTGCGGTAATGGAAACGAGCGTTTGACGAGCGTGTGTCTTTGAAGTTCCCTCGTTTAATTACTCCGAGAGTTTCTCATTTTTCGTCGGTCCGCGTGACGATTATCGAAACGGTTCGCACGCGAGTTTTATGTATCTCGTTGAGATATTAAATTGGAGCAGCGACGCACTCCGGAGATCGGTGTATTAAACGCGAGATAATCAGGGCGTTTAATTAGTCGTGACAAACGTCCGGTTAAATACGACGGGAAAGGAAAGTAGAATTGATTATTTTGTTCTGCTTCTTTCTTTTTTCTCGTTTTAAATACTCTTTGGTGGCGAGGCGCAATTGACGGAGCAATTTATTCAGCAAGCAACTCATTAACGAACCTCCTTTTACGCGTTAAACAGCGCCGCGAGTGTTTTCAGGTTAACATTTGTTTATGGAGCACTTTGATACGTACGGTTTATAGTGTATCTCGTTTCGCGTGTGCGGTGTAAAAATTCGAACAGTAGAGATATACACCGCGGATGTTCTGTGTTGAAAATAACGATTGTCCGATATTTACCGCGGAGTAAAATCAAGTCCTTTATAAACTCCGACAACCGTTCAATTCTTCGTATCCACGTTTATTCCACACTTTTTACAATTTCGTTCTTGTGTAATTCACTGCGAACTTCCTTCGAGTAAATCCTGCGTCTCTGAACCCTTTTCAAAAGCACACCTTGCGGCGCCATAAGAAAATCCCATAAAAAGGGTGCACGTGAAAGAACCTATTAACCCACAATCCACCGAAAAGGAACAATCAATTGCCGGTAATTAACAGAGGGACCGTGGCTCGACTTTCTTTCGGCAGCCTCCTTTTCATTCACGACATTGAATAATTCCATAACGCCTCGAATCCACGTTGAATCTAGAGCGGTACAGAGCCGAGTTTGGGTTGTTCGAACACGGAGGAACGAAGCGCGAATGGAAATTGGCGGCGGTCGGTTTCGTTTCAGCCCCCTTTCCGACGCAGATTTATCGAGGTATCGCCAAATATGGGGTTCGCAGCTTGCCCAACGGCCGTACAACCGTCGTCCTACAAATGGCAGATTTCGCGGCTTCCATCCCGCCGAAAACCGTTTAAGGCGACCCGGGCCACACGAAACGATTACACGCTGGTTAATTTCAATAACGAGCAGAGTCACACCATATATACGCGCGGCGACGGTTTCCAGCGAATTTGTAACGCGGTGGAACGTGGACGGACCTCCGGCAGAAACAAACGTTCGATTTCACGGTGGCTTCCAGATTCGGTGATGTTAACGGCGGCGAATTATCGTACGCGTGATCTTCGCGCACGGTGCTTAATAATTGAGCGATTTCTCTCGTTAGCCTTTTGTTGAGGAGGCCGAGCAGTCGCTGCCTGTGTGGCCGAACGCGTGATAAGTGGCTCTCTGACGTGATTATTGTGGCGTTTGAAAAGTTCGTCTAATTAAATTTAAACCAATGATTTTTCTTTTCGTGTTTTCTAGACGTTTTAATTTAACATTTCAAAGCACACTATTGGGAAAAAAAAATTGTTCTTCTAGGTGATCTGATTCTCGAGATATTTCGGAAACTGTGTTTTCAACCTCATAATTTGAGGGATTTTTTTCGCACCTTCAGAGTGGACCATTGGCGATAAGAAAAAACACGTGTCGAATATTTCTTCGTGAACTATTCCACGTGTAAGTTTCATGAAAATCGACTTGGCCGTTTATGAATTTCATTTAAGTCGGTGCTTGGATGATTCAAGTATTCGAAGCATTCGAATGGTTCAACTATTCGGAGTTGAAATTCGAATTCTACTGGTATTCAAATACACCAAGTATTTGGACTGTCGTGACAGCTCCAGTCTAGAGTTTCGTGGCTGTGTCATTTTTTTTTTGAAGGTGGTCAAAAGTGGGGAAAAAAGAAAGTGTGTAAAATTTTGGAAATCTCTCATTTCTTATGATTTTTTTTTCTGAATTAAGCTTGCAATGAATTGCAGAAAAATTGTAATTTTCCAAAATTTTTATTATAAAATAAAAAAATTCACCATTCATTCAACGACTAACAACGAAAACTTCTCCAACTCGAAGTACCTATACATTAAAATTCTCGAAATATAATCGCAAAAATTACAGTTCCCGGAGAATACGATTTATAAAATAACGCCGCGTCCTCGATGTGTTAACGTTGAATTCCGAGCATTATAAATCGTCACATGGCGAGCAGTCCTCGACGATAAATGCATTCCACAGCCGCATTATCCAGTCGACATTGAAGCGCTTCCAGCGAATAATTCCCTCTGCCAGTGTGTCCACGAAGAGAGGCCCCCCCACCCCCATCGAACCCGTAAAAGTCAGCGTCATTAAATTAATTCCAAAATAATTGACACTCGTTTGGATCCGCGTGGCACAACGTGGCCAATTCCAGCGGGACCTTTTGCATAATCGATGAAGTTGTACGGCTCGCCGTCCAGGTCTCTGCGAGTTAACCGAATAATGACCGCTGCTGCCACGGCATAAAGGGAGTCTGAAAGTGGTCTGAAATGATGTTTCGCGAATGACGATCCCGCAGCAATTAATGAAACGCGACTTTCCTGTCCTGACATCTTTACTCGCACCATTCTCCGATCCGTGACGATTGTACCGAACTCTCCGATTCTCCGTGAAACGAGCTCAATCATCGTCCACTTAATTCGATCAATTAACGCTCGTCAGATTAATCTGCAGATACGAGAATCGCAAGAAATGCCATTTTCAATACGGTTATGAGATGTTCTTGCATCGAGAAACTGTTTGGCTTGTCGATGAATCGTCGGTGTTTATTTTTCGGTAATTTTCGATAGAGTTTCACTCGGCACGTTTTGTGAAACATTTCGTTTCAGACTTTCACTTTAATTTTCATAAAAATACTGTTAATTCTGATGACTGAAGTTATCTGATTTAATATTGACGAAATTAACGCGGTCCAATTTAATTTCATCTTCATAAAATAATTTTAGCATTTTAATTCCAGACTGAAATGGAAAATTTAAAAGTGTGTGAAAAATATATGTAGTCCTTTACAATTTCCACTTTAATTCGTGAAATAATTCATAATTTTTAGCGAAGCTACTCAGTGTAATATTAAATTCACTTGAAACCTTGAAATTTACTAAAAATTATTTTCCGTCAGAAAATTCATTTTCTCATTGCACAGTATTTCCAAGCTACCATTCAGTCATCGAGGCACACAAAGGCCCCAAAAATGAATTCAATAACCTGTTCACTTCCCCAAAACGAACTGAATAACCCTTGTATCGAACTGAAAGTTCAGAAAAACCTCCAAGATTTCAATTACCAACCGCTAATTGAAACCCTTCGAAGGTCCCTCACACGACACCAATTAGATTTTCCAGTCGAAAATAGAGCTCGTGTCCAAAAAAAAAAACACGTCTGACACCGTGAATAATCGTAGGATCTTCAAAATGGACTGGAAACAGAACAGATTCATGGTACGCGTGACCGAGTTTCTTCAATTGCAATTGAAAATTCCCACGATTCGAGAATTCAATCGATCCGTCACGTCTCTGGCGCGTTTCTTTCGGGGGGACTTGATTCGACTGGACAAAGAAGCTCGATTTTTCGATTCGAAAGAGAGAGAGAGAAAGGAGGTACCATTGGCCAGGTCGAAGGCGATCTTCGCTCGGCTGGTCGGTCTTCTCATGGGCGGCCACATGAATCATGGGATTTGTAGATGAATTAAATGCGTTTGGACCCGTTTTCAATTCGTGTTGCGCGCGGTCACTGCGACGAAAACGTTGCTGGATTGCTTGCACGGTGGTCCTAGCTCGCGTAGTAGTAAAGTATCGGTCATTGTGAACGATGAATCCACACATGCCACCCCTCGCCACCCCTTTTTCTTTCTTTTCTTTTCTCTGGTACACCGGTTGCTTCCTAGGTTGAGTCGCGTCTTTTTGTAACCGGATTTCAGGATGCACAGGTGGCACGGAGCCGAGCTGCACGCGGCCAATGGAAATGAAAAACGACGCGATTCTATGGGACAGATTAATCTGAACTGCCTACGAATTAAACGGAGCTTGGAACTGGTCGTTGGAGGATCGTGCTTGATGGCGAACTTTGTGCTCGCGGAGTTTTTAGTGGTCCGAGGGTTTCAGGTTCTCGTTGTGGCGGAATGAGAATGCTAATTTTGGTGTATGAGTTTTAAACAAATTTTGACGGATTTGGAAATTGTGGTCTGTGAAATCCTTAGGAAATAATTTGTGTAGGCAACTAGTAATTTACTTTTGTTCCAGAAAGTAATTCCATACAAATGAAATAGATATTGTGTTGATATTTTTTTAAATGAAGTTCAGTTGAAATTTGAAAAATTGGAAATTATGTCTTCCTATAAATTGGGCATTCTAGAGTTAACATTTCTATCGTAACACTCTGTGTAGTGGACAATAATGAATAGATACAGTGGTGTTATTTAAAAAGTATATTCACTACCAAAAAGTAAGAAAAAGAAAATTTCTATTTCCGCATGCAATTGAAACTTAAATTTTAATACTGATATAGTTTACTGTAACAGTAAGTTAGATCAATTGTCAGACGTGTTTCAAAAATTACCAGATCAAAGTGAAAAATTCCAGCGCTCCGAAAATCGAAACCTTCCGAATCATTCCAAACAGCGTCCTGATAGAAGAATACTTCTAACTTCGCTCCTAATAGGAACCAATCGAAAAGAAACGAATTCAATCTCCTCCGGTCACAATGCACCGAAGAAATACGAACCAGTCTCGGCGATAACTACCTTCCGCTCGAGTCGCGCTATCGAATTTAGAAGAAAGGAGCAGAGGGAGCAAAAAAAGAAGAAAAAAGAACGAAACCGGGTATCAATTTAAAAGAATAACTCCATTATTGGACTTTCCAATCAGCATAAAGCGAACATCGTGTAGGAATAAATCCAACACCCGTTGCCTCGTTTACGAAGAAAAGCCACTCCCCTGTACCAGATTGAAGAGACAGAGAGGAAGAAAGAAAAATATCTCTGCCAGCCTTAATTCGAATTAGATTGGATCCAATTTATTCCCAATTAACAGAGAAAGACGGCGTCCCTGTTGGGCGAGTGTAGTATCTATTTCACGTCGAAAGGGAATCCCATCCATGGGAATTGGTCACGACAGCTTTGGTATTTCGATTTGATCCAGCCAGTTCTCTCGATAAGTATCCTATGGTCGGACTCGTCGTTGGACCATTTCGAATCCGGGAGTGGCTCAATTCTCGTTTCTCCTCGAAATTGGATGCTGGGCAGGTGTCCGTGATTCCGCCAAAATGCAAAAGAGAAACGATAGAACGAAGGAGAAGAGAGAAAATAAATGAAATGAAGTAGACGAGAGAGTGGCCTAATCTTCGAACCAACTGGACCCTTCTATGTATATGTGTGCGTGTTGCCCACTCTTTTCGATCGAAGGACATAATGATGTCCTTGTTGGACGGCTCTCTCGAACGTCTCTCGTGATCTTCGATGAACCCTAACCTAAGCTAAGCCACAACGCGATCCTCTGTCTTTATCATCGTGGTGGATGACTGTCCGCTCGGCTGCCGGCTGGATCGTGGCTGAAAGACGGCGTTGTTTTAGCGAACGAATAAGGCCCGTCACCGTTCTCGATGCTCTTCATCAGCGGATAATGACGAGTCTTGTACCTTGAGACAGCCGGCCGATGAATGGACCGCTTGTGATCATTCCTACGGCCGTGTGAGATTTCGTTCGTTACGCTGGCTACGGACGGACATTGGCCGGTTTTGTACGAAACACAAGGCGACAGGAAGCGCCGAAACTATCGTCTGTCGGAAAGGACGCTTGTGTCGGGGAGAATAGTGGATTTTTTTGTGCATGAGAAGGAAGACTGAAGAGATTCGCCTGTTTTTGCTATTTTTCGTTTACGAGCGAGTAGTTTGAGTGCGATATCTTCAGATGTTTCAGGTGCATTAGGAAGATTAGTTAGCTCGTTGTTCAAGTCAATAGTGCGATAATTGAAACAAAGTATTGCGAGTAACTGGTTAAAGTTTGCAACCATATTGGACTGTAGGGGCTGTTTCAGATGTTTTAGGTGGATTAGGATGATTAGGAAGATTAGTCAGCTCGTTGTTCGAGTGAATAGTGCGATAATTGAAACAAAGTATTGCGAGTAACTGAGACTTTCGAGGCTGCTTCAAAAAAATGTTGACACTAGTTTTTCAGAGTAAACAAAGCTGGTAACACAATATATCACAGAGTCTCCTCTTGTTTACCATCGTTGTCTTTTTTACGAAAACAAGTTCAGAGCAACAGTAGGTACACAAACTGAGGGACGAATTCAGTCGACAGACTGACAAAAGTTACTTCTTCTTTAAGTGATACAATTTCTGTTCTATTCACTTTGCTCCATAAATTACAGTACCTACTTACATCGACGTAAATGAAATATTTTTCAAATTATTCTGCACACAAACTGAACATACCGTATAGAACGTAGCACCCTTCGAAAAATGTAGCAATCAATAAAGAAAAATATTTCTTCTACACGATTTAGTATGAAATTAAGTTAGAAGCTGCCATAGAAACTCTAAATTGAAGTTCTGCTTCGCAATTTCCGCTCCATTTGCCATACTTGCAACCATCTGAGAAACCCAGCCGTTTCATCACGCCGAAATTAACCTCACCAACAGCCCCACATCGAACCACTATCCCCGTGAACACTTTCATCTCGTTCACCGCAAAACGAGCGACGTCGCGTCGTCGGTTACACCCCGAAAATTCGTGGTCCAGGACGAAGACAGGAAGTGTGCGGCGCGCGCGCGTATCTTCGCAGAGGCCGTGGCCACTTTTTCTTTCTTTTCGAAACCGTCCTCGGAGACCGTAATAATAGATCATAATTCCGGCGACCGTGTAAACGCGGCGAGATGCGAGTTTTAGTTTTTACGACGTGACACCAGGCCTTTTCGGCGGTGCGCGGGGAGGGATTTTTACGAGCAGTCGAAGGCGTATTTCGAAAAAGAATTCCAAGGTGGCTGGTCCGCCGCCGCCGCCGTTGCCGCGAGATAAAGCCTTAAATTTTTCGGGGAACGTATCTCCCGTGGCTTCGATCGTAAAACCCTCTTCGCGCCGGCGACGATCGCGCCGTGTCGCAAACGCCACAAAGCGATCCGACCGTCGCGCTATCGAAAGTGTTAATCAAGCCCATCGGGGCTCTAGCGACCTGGCGAAAGTAGCCTGCGGAACTGTATTACGTTGCAGAATCGACGAACCGGGGGAGCGGTGAACGGCGAGAAACGGTTCGTACGGTGTTTCTTGATGGGTTTGGCGATGTTGCGGTTGTCGTGTTGTGGAGGAGGTTTAGGATTGTATTGTAGGTTTGACCATTTGGTCGAAAATCAGAGCAAAAGGTTCATATATATCTATATTTTAGTGCAAATTTCTTTAGGTAGAATGAATTAGGGTGAAGAATTGGGATGCATTGCGTGTTAAAAATTTCAGCAAAAAATAGATGAAAATTGCTACGTATTCTTTCTGTCTACAGAGGGTGTTTCAGTCCTTTTCGACTAAACTCTGTCGGTATATTTTACAGATACAAATAAAAAAGAAAGTATGTCATTTGAAGCTTTATTAGAAAGTTATAACAGGAATATGAAATACATTTCTATACGTTTCATAAGTTATTCTGACTGCCTCAGTGGCGATTTTTTCACGATGAAGATGGTGGAGCATGCAATGGCAATTATGCACTTTGTTAGCGATAATTTTTAATAAAACTGAACACGTAGTTAATTGTCTAACTCTGATATAGCCGTTTTCAAAATCACACAAACCATTGAAATCTCATTAACGAAGATAGGAATAAGAAAAATTTCAATTCTTCCATTATCTCACCCTATCAACTTTGAATTTTCCTCTCGGAATGCAAGATTGCTGACAATCAAGCAATTCGCTATAATATGAACCTCACTGCACCATTATTAACGCCTTCTAAACTTAACCATGGAAATATTCTTTATACTCCTGATAATTAACAGAAACTCCAGGCTATAGCCAATCAGTTCGCGAGATCAAAGTTCACCTAACTTAACCACCTGAAATTTTCTCCCGACTTAACCGCCGTTTATTTATCACGAGCGCCGAAAGAGCTTTCTCGAGGTAAGTGCAAGAACGCGGTTCCATCGTTCAATCCCGGACGTCCCAATTATCGCCGTAGCGAAATCGCACAAAAGTGCCTGGTCTCCTCTCGCCTGTCACATCTTTTTCTGTAGTCCAAGTCAGGTTGCCGGTGTCCCTCGAGTCCGGCAGCTCGTGTCGTCGTCCCTCTTCGTTCGAATTATAATTCCACCGCCATAGAGGACACACACACACACACGCGTAAACGCAGTCACACAGACACTCGGTGGGAGAGAGGGTGGAGACGCGCGCCACGCCGTGAAATCCCAAGGAGGAGGACAAAATAGTCGCTACTTGATGGCGACTTAAGGTGATTTTGAATGGTGCCTAACGACTTGGAGCCGCGTCATGGGGCCCCGTGTGCGCGCGCCGTGCCAAATAATACGGAGTCACGCTGAGAAACGTGTCCCGAAGTCCTGACGGTGAACCAGCGACGCTCAAGATAATATCCTCCCACACGTGCGTCATTTCGCTATTCCCTGGTCCTTAACCTCTCACCCCCGACGTCCTACGTTCCGTTTGAATCCGACGGGCAACAAAGCCTCGTCCAGCCTCGCGTTATCGCGAATTAATGCTTTTTTCGCTCTTTCACGGAACGCTCGCGCGTTCCGGTGTCTGTCTGGGCACGGTTCGAGTGTCGCTGCCTACGGGGGCCGATTAATCGCGTCATCGTCCACTGATAAATTGTTCGATCCTCGTAATGAGGTAATGGAAATGGCTCGCTTGGTCGGTTCAACGTGTTGGCTGGTTTTGGCGTGTTTGATGAGGAATTGGATAGGAATGATTTAGTGAGTAGGTTTCGATGGGTGAAGGTGGTTCGAAAGTTAGATTGAGGAGCAAGAATTAGGTATTGAAGTATAGTGCGAGCTCTGTTCAAACGAATTTGTCGAATTTAACAAAAACTAGACAAAATTTTGTACTTTAAACGAAGAAGGATTTAAAAGAACGAGTAATTTCTCAAAGAATGATTTGATACGTGGAATTGACTGGGTGAGGATGGCTCAAAGGTTGAATTGAAAGTATCCTCCTTTCTCTGTTCCAACGAACTCGTCGAATTTATCAAAAAATGGGCAAAATTCACAATTTTCATTTTCAAATGAAAACAAATTTCAAAGAAAGACTAATTTCTCAAAGAATGACTTGATACGTGGAATTGACTGGATGAGGATGGCTCAAAGGTTGAATTGAAAGTATCCTCCATTCTCTGTTCCAACGAACTTGTCGAATTTAACAAAAAAATAGGCAAAATTCACATTTCACATTTTTAAACGAAAAGGGATTTAGAAAAACGACTGACTTCTCACGAACGTTCCAACTTCCCGATTTATCGCCGATCTTAAATACGGGAAAGATGACCATAAGCTACCCCACGATGCAATTCGACAGAAGGAGCATCATCGAAGGAAGTGTCCCCATAGAATTCACATGCCTGTCCCAGGGCAGCCCGCTGCGTCCCTGTGAATCTTGTAAATCCTGTACGAAGTCGGAAGGAGACAGAGATAACGTTTGAATGTGATGTACGCTGGTATTAACCCCTCCACGTCTAAGGGGTTCGAACGATTGATCTATTCACGATGTTCCTTGTCCATAATCCTTCGATCCTTGGGGCGTTCTCGTAGATCCGGAAGATAACGTTCAGATGGTGGTAACGTATGAGGGTGGATTGTGGTGTTTGAGAATATTCTTCGAGTAATCTCTAGGAATTTCTCTTTCTGAGAAGATCGAACGAACGGCTTATCCTCGCTCGACGATCGTGAGAAATTGAATATCGAAAATAAGCGAAGAAACATTTAACTATGTGTTGTGTCTTAAACTTCCCTCAAGTTCAGACATTAATACAGAACTTTTTAGGGTTCTTATTTCCACGAGATATGGTTGAAGCGGCTCCTTCTTGGCACAATGGAGGTTCGTTTTCTCAGATTTCTGATAACAATGACTTCTGCTACGAGGCTCGCCTTTACAAAACGCTGTTTCCGATCATTTCCCAGCGGGAAAATAATAAAGCACACCTGGGTGGAGATTGCTTTCGGATTGCAGAAAACGATTCCGCGAGACAGGTGTAGGCTGGACTGGAATCATTAATAACAGAGATAATTTGTTGGAAATAATCTTGGCTTAGCTGCACCGGCCGCCAATCG
Source organism: Habropoda laboriosa (assembly GCF_001263275.1). Classification (NCBI taxonomy): domain Eukaryota; kingdom Metazoa; phylum Arthropoda; class Insecta; order Hymenoptera; family Apidae; genus Habropoda; species Habropoda laboriosa. The sequence continues at coordinate 800,754 of NW_017100249.1, forward strand.
TTGCCTGATCGTTCCGTGCACAATGATTCTGCTATGTCATTCATCCTCTGCTATTTTATCGTTAACATTATTTCTCGTTCTTTCAATTTCGTTATTCTCCAACTACGAGTGTATCTAAAGCAATGACCATTACAAAAGAAATTGAAAATTTGATGGACTATAAATGATTGTAAAATTTTTAGAAAATTTCATTCAGTTATTTCCTCGTCATTTTCCCTGTCAATTATTACTTGAATTCTTTTATATCGATCATTCTGTTTCTCGGCAATTTTTCAAGAATGGAAACTTTCGAATAATCCTCACAGTGGTACACGCTCAATTATTTCTTCGTTCAACATTTTCCCTGTCAATTATTACTTGAATTTTTTATACGGATCAGTCTGTTCCTCGGCAATTTTTCAATGATGGAAATTTTCGAATAATCCTCGCAGTGGTACACGCAGTTTGTCACAATTATTCTCAGGATCGACTTAGCTTATTCCGTGGACAGAGCGCAGTCCTGCTTTACATGGCGGAGCCGAAGACCCCTCATGGTGAAAGAGTAACGGACGACAGGGGGACGCGCGCGTGACGCTGCATGTCGGGAACATCGACGTCCATTGCTATTGTCCAGCCTACGACAGAAACTCTCCAGGAAATCTACCCGCAGGACCTCACGCCGTGATCGAAGGCTTGTCAACCAGCTTGTCGAAGGACGAAGCGTGACCGGGTCTTCGAAGCTAAATTGTACAGTGGTCCGTGTTAACGTTCGCACTGTACAGTGCCTTTTAGTGCAGTGAAACGAGACACTTTTAATCTAACTTGTCTTTTTGTCAATTTTGGGTCAGTTTGAAGTCGTAACTTTCATTTCGTGCAATTGAAATAATATATGAAAATATATGAGTGAATGAGCTCCCTCGACGTTGGTCAATTTACCCCATTATGTGAACTTTCAATGTTCCTTTTGCTGAGACCTATCAATGAGACTTCAACGGTTTTTTCAATTATTCGATCAAAGAGGTTCAATTTATTTGACCTCGCCGAGTTTAAATTTTCTTTATCCTCAGATCCATCAGTGAGGTTAGGTTAGGTTCCATTTTTCTAGTAAATTATGAAAATTGCCATCTGAAAATTCCCAAAGTGAAAAATTGAGATCTAGAGTTGCAAATTTAATGTAAAAATTTTCCAAAGAACCCAAGCACCCACATCTTCGAGCTGTCCCGTAATCTCTAGAACAAGAAAAAATTCTGATTCAGAATATTAAAGCGAACAATCCAAGTCTCGACACCCACGACTCCCAGCTTAGATTCCGCAGTGGAATCGTGAAGCATCGCTGGACTGTCGGCATTAAGATGTCGCGGTATGTTAAATTGACAGCGCACGGCCCACGGCACGTACAACTTTTGTCGTGGAAGGCAAGGACGATGGAGTTGTTTTAGGATCTCGAAGGTAGCCTTCGCCAGCGAGGAAAGTGGCCGACGATGGACTCGACGTGGATGGCGAAGTTTGTTTTTATTCGGCTACCGACGGAATCTTCATCCGCGTACACGCGATTCCTTTGACGGACCTATGGTTATGGCTGCTCCGTAGAAAAATAATACTATCCCCTTGGACGACGACGACGATGACGACGACGAGAACGAGGATGCTTTGTCGTCCAAGCACGTCCAGTTTGTCGACGATCTCTGAGAAAATAATCGTGCTTTCCAGTATTTACGAGTATCCCTGGAACAGGATGTGTCGTGTGTACCCTTCATGGAAATCCTGCGAGCCAAACCGGGGTTCGAAAGTTTATTTTTCGATGAGAAGTCAAGAGGAACTGCTACTTACCACTGGACTAACCATTACGTGACTCTTTTCCGGTGAAGAAGTTTTCAGCTACCGGATAGAGTATCCTTTTGAGAATGACCAAGAAGGGTTGGCTGTGGCTGGGAAATCTTTTGGTTTATTTGCATTAGTTGTATTTGCGTTCTATCGATGATAGTCCTGTGAAAATAGCGGAGGACACAGGATTTGCTTTTGCAAACGATAGTGTATTATAATGTTGGGGCTTTTTATGTAGGAAGAATTTTTATGGGGCATTTTGTTCATGGGGCATTCTTTCTTTTAGCAAAATCATGTAAAATGCATTGCAATTTTTACTTTTTTTTAAATAAATTTGCAGTGACTCGCTAGATTAATTTTTCTTAATAAATAGGTAAAATTCTAATAATGTTTTGTACATTTATCTATCTCATTTATACAGAAATTTCACCTATTGGGGTTAATTTATATTAAACTTATGAATCAAGCGAAATTACCTCAGATATCTAAAAAAATATTGGATCTAGTACTTTAACCAAGAAATTCCTAAGATTCTCTCGTTAGAATGATGGCTTCACCTCTAACAAAAAGTTATTTATGAGGGAACATATTGAAAAAACACACGTTGATTTTAGCAAAATTTATATGTTTATGGAAAAATATTTGACACATTCTTTTCTATAAACTGTCGTTCACATTGAAAGGGTAAAAACAGTCCTCAAGGTTCCTCAAAAAACCGCATTTTTTAGATATCTCAGGAACTAAAGTGTGTAGTAAAAACTTTTTCAAATGGGGTATTTTAAAATAAGAAATTCGCTCACACAGAGAATATTTCAAAAAATTCTTTTATTCAACAAATATCGTACATTAAAAATTGCAATTTTATCGTGTATTCTCTCTCTAAAAGTTAATCGATTTAGTCTTCAGACACCTCGAACTTCCTCACCGCCCCCACCTGGCAAAGGTCTCATCCACTCCTCTGTCCTCACAATTTAACTGCATTGAGGAGTGCCGTGTTCGAGTCTCGTTTCCCGGTACACCGACAGTACGAAACAATTTACCCAGGTTGTCCGACGTCCGTGGTCCGCAACAGAGTGGACAATGCTCGAAACTTCTCGACAACGAGAAGGCAAAAACTGTCGGGTGCGCCGCGACAATGGGCGCGCCACACTGTTGGTCCAACTTCGGGACAACTGCGTGAATCTAATTGTCCACGGTGTGTACCGGAAGACGTCTTTTCGTCTGAGTCTCCTTGTTGAACCACGTGATGTCTTCTTTTGACGCGAGCTTTGGACAATGGTTCTGGTTGGCGAACGACGATCTGAATAGAGGTGCCGCAAACGGGAATCGGAAACGCGTGCCAACGTTACTGAAACATTCCACGTTTTGCAGGGGGACGTTTGTCAATTTTTCCCGACCACCCAGCGATCCCCACGAGACGAAACCCCCTGTGAATTTAAAGGTCCTGGCAGACGTTGAATTTCTCTCTCTCTCTCTCTGTTCATCGTTGAAAAACACGGAATTGTTGCGAACTGGCCGGAAGCCAATGCCGCAAAAGGAAGGAGAGACTAACGTTTGCTCGCTCGAACGAGTGTCTACTCTTCGATACCGACGACCTCGGTTTCGACGCCACTTTCTCCTTTAACGAGTCGCTTTTTTGCAAATGACAAATGCTCGAGCACGCGTGCGAAGAGGGTGTTGTCCTATTTACGTAACGAGGTGTCTTGTAAACAAAGTTGCTCGGCCACCATTAATCTTCCTTCTCTCCCTTGTGGAGCGTACGAGCGGCGTGATAAGGCTGCGAGCGTTATAAATAAATGGTCTGGAAAGTATAAATATTCCCGGCGCGAATCGGCTTCCTTTCGAACGCGTAAATAACGCCAGGGGAGTAGAAAAAAGGAGCCGGCCACAAAGTGATTCTTAATTGCCTGTCAACATACTTTCTTGCACGTTGTTGCTTCTATTCGTTGTTTGGATTTACGGAAGCGTCGACGTGTAACGGGCTACGCTTAGAGCGTAACGTCGCCGGCCGAGTATCGATTGACCGGTGAAACTTGGATATATGACGTGGATTTGTTTCAAGGTTTACATTCGCGGCGAGCGTTTCATTTCCAACGTCGATTTGTCTCAATTTCCTGAAGAACGCTGCGGGGAGGAATTTTGCAGTTTCCTGCGATAAGGACAGAATGGTTGAGCAGGAGATTGGAGATTTGAAGTGGTTGGTACAGTTGGAAATGAATAAATGAGAAAATTAGGAGAAGGTGGAACATTTCCTGAACATTTTGAGGCAATTCGGAGATAGGTAAATTTGAAAGTAATGACAGAAATGTGGAAAAAGAATTTTTGGAATGTGTTTACTTAGTGTTGAATGAAAGGAATTGAAATGTGGTACTTTCACTCTAGTTTTTGCAACTATATCCTTCCCTCGAGGTATCATTCCTTGATCAATTATTCCTCAATGATTATCATTCCTTGAGCAATTATTTCGCAATGATTATGATTCCCAGGTCAATTATTCCTCAAAGGTTATCATTCCTTGATCAATTATTCCCCAAAGTTTATCATTCCTTGGTCAATTATTCCCCAAAGATGATCATTCCTTGGGCAATCATCCCTCAATGATTATCATTCTTTTATCAATTATTATTCAATGAATATCATTCCTTGGTCAATTATTCCTCAAAGGTTATTATTCTTTGGCCAATTATTCCTCAAATATTATTATTCCTTGATCAATTACTCTTCAATGATTATCATTCCTTGATCAATTATTCCTCAAAGTTTATCATTCCTTGGTCAATTATTCCCAAAAATTATCATTCCGTGATCAATTATTCCTCAAAGGTTATCATTCTTTTTCCAATTATTCCTCAAATGTTATTATTCCTTGATCAGTTACTCTTCAATGATTATCATTCCTTGATCAATTATTTCTCAAAAATTATCATTCCGAAGTAGTGGTACTGACTGAAGATTATTCTGAATAGTACTTCTCTACCTGAATTATTAACATCTTCAAGAATTTCTAGAAATTCCACAACGCAGTACAACCTCCGCAAAATCCACGAATAATTATAACAAGCTAATTGCCGTAGAACCCTCGTCAAGAAACAAGAACACGTATCTGTCGAGCGAAAAAAAAAAAATCGATCGTCGAAGGAATTTGGAAGATTATCAAAGTTCACGTTCAATCTGCTACCAATTCGATCGCGTCATCGTTAACTGAAGCTGTAATGGCGGCATTCCATCGAATCCAGCTGATAGAACGGAAGATCGGCGGAACCGAATTGCTCGTTTTGCCCCTGCGCTTCTTTCGCCAGCCGGAGGAACGTTATTCCGATCTTCACGCTCCATTGCTCCCAGCATATTATAGCGACGTTCTTCAGCAGTTCACATCTTCGTTGCTCCTTTTGCGATCGCACGGTAGCTACCTTCTCCACGATAGTAATCCTGAGCTCGCGCTTTCCACGCCTCCTTTCCCCCATTTCTTCTTCTTCCTTTCGTTTCTTCGATTTCAAACAGGGGGAAAGCTCTCGCGGGAGCGTCTCTGTCCGGAAGCCTGGTTGAAATTCCAGCATCGATAAACGAGCCGTTCCGCGATTCGTTTCGCGAACGTGCACCGTTTGCTCCGGGAAACGAACATCTGCCGGGCTGTCTAGCGTGTAGGTACACACGCTAGGGAAACTGCTAGAGGAGGCGAGCATAAAGGAATGAAGATCGTCGCTGAGAGATTTGCATAAGGAGCCCGAGCCAGCCTGGCTGCTCGTAATGTTGAACGTTGTAAAGTGCAACGCGTCGCTTTACGAGCGCATGTTTGCTGTAATGGGAACGATAAAAGGAAGAGGTACGTTGATTTGTTGAACCGTGCCTCGCTGTCGATCGATTTATTAGATAGAACAAGCGGTCGCTACTAAGTAATCATGGTACACGAACTTTTTCCTCGTGTTTCGTTCAGTTTTTCCATTGAACACGAGAACAAATCGTGACTTCTTTTCACGTGATAAAGGGATCGACGGAAAATGTGTCTTGTTGGCGATTGGAAAATCAATTGCGGCGCTGTTGGAAGGAGGAATGTGAGGAGTCGTTCAATTCGATTAGTATTAAATATCACACGCAGGTACGTATATTATGATTACGAAACTTATAGTTAGGGTCTGACAGTTATGTTAGTTATAGTTAGGGACTCGTTGGTAAGGAAATTATAGTTAGGGACTCATACTTAGGGAACTTATAGTTGAGGGCTCAGAATTAGGAACCTTATAGTCAGTTAGGGAACTTATAGCGAAGTGCTCATAACTAGGAAACTTATAGTTAGTTAGAGAACTTATAGTTGATGGCTCATAATTAGGAAACTTATAGTTAGAGAATCCGAAAATATTGGACAACATTTTTTCAGCCACTGATATTCCTATTTAGAGAATAAAATCGTCCTGAAAATTGGAGGCTGAACGACTCTTAATTAGTGTACCTCAAAAACGAATTAAGACCCAGAAAAGTGTCAAGCACCAGTCATACTTAATTTTTCACTTAATTTTGTGATCAAAATTTGAGTGAGCTCACAAATAGGGACGCCGTAACTAAAACTTTTCTTAACACGGTGCAAAGATTCTTACTCAACGTTTCCCTCCATCTCAATTCGTTTTCGATCATTCGATGGAAGGCGATTGATGGAGTAAAAACGTTCTCGAGTGGCGCGGCACGAGGCGATAGCAATTATTCCTGGATTTTTTCTCTCATTAGCCGTGCATCGCGCAAAAAGCTGACCAGAACCGAGCAAGAACGAGAGGCGGACGAGCGTTCCCCTCGAGGGGATGACGCGAGGATGAGAAAAGGACGAGGAGAAGAGCCGCGTGACCCCACCAGAGCGTGCAGCATCTTGCCAGCGCCGTTTCTTCTCGCGCGCTGTTGCGTTGCTCTATTCTTAGCCTATGATGGGACAGGTGGTAGAGCCAGGTAGCGCGCGTACACCGCCTCTCTTTCTCCCGCTGTTGCACTTACCTCTAGTTACCGTACCACCACTCTTTCGCTGCCTCTTTCTGCTAATTACGTATCAACCTGGTATTTCGCGGACTGTTATCTCTTTCTTGATCAATGTGACTGAAAGTTGGATCTAAGAATTTGTTATTGGCAGATAGATGGCTGGAGATTGTGGGCCTGTTGGTGTTTGATAAATGTTCGATTGGAGAAATATTGTGATGTGAGGACTGGTGATATAGTAGACAGGAAGATGGAAGGATCCGTAGGGATCGAAAAGGTATTTCGATAGAAAAATCACTCTTTCAGAGAAATTCAGATTTTCTTATTTCTAAATGAGTTAAAGATGCAACTTAGATGGCATACTTTATTTGGAGCATCTGTGGGTTTCGCGGTGTTTGGTAATTATTGGATTAGAGAAATATTGTGATGTGGGGAATATGAGAATGTTTAGAGGTGGTTGAAAAAGTACTTAGGTAGAAAAATCATTTTTTGAGAAGAATTCAGAGAATTTGAGATGATTTAAATTTTCTTATTTCTAAAGGAGCCAAAGGTGCAATCCGGATGACACACTTTCTTCGGTGCACCAAAAGAATTTTCAAGCTGAAGAGGTTGAAAAAGTACTCGGGTCAAAGGATCCATTTTTGAGAAAAATTCAGGGAATTTGAGAATGATTTAAATTTTATTAATTGTAAATGAATCAAAGGTAAAAATCCGGATGACACTTTCTTCAGTGCACCAAAAGAATTTTCAAGGTGAAAATTTGTCACAAGTGCATTGGAAGCTTTTGAAATATTCTAATAATCTCCAGCAAATTTTATTCAATTTTGGCTCAATTTCTTCCATCTATATTTGGTCCAAAATCTTCGATTTCTAACGAATTTTTCGCTTAAAAACTCTACGGAATTGTCTGGATAATCCTCTGAACCACACTCCAAGAATCATCAACCGTAACAACCTAAAGAAGATTCCTGCCCCGATGTGGCAAAACCTTCGTTGCAAAAATGGCACCGAGAGGCGAAAGAAAAATTGATAAATCATCACCTCGGACAGTACCTTAAATCAAACGGAAAATTATGCAACGATTATGCAATTCGACGACGATCAACGGCTGTGAGCGAGGGAGAGACAAAACAAGAGGAAAGGGACGATGCAGCGGTTGCAAAAGAACGGCGTACGCTGCTTGTCTTCTGGTCCGTTCCTCGGCCAGCACCTGCCATGACTCACCGTCCGCTCCCCCGCAGAACTTGAACGGATTACAAAGACTTAAATACCGGTCTTCTGCCGAATATATAGAGCTCCGGAGGACTATATGGCGGTGAATGCGCGCTCAAGTTCGCGCCAGTGAAAGAAACGTCCCATGGGAAAAAAGAGAGGCGGTTGTAGAAAAGAAAAAAGAAAAACAACAACAAAAATGGTGAAAGAGAGAGAGAGAGGGGGAAACAAAAATGTGTACGGCAGCAGGCAGCGAGAATTAGCAATTCGTTGAAGTTATAGCTCGTAAAAATTGCAAATTCTTTTGGCGCCACAGTGATTCCTCGCGGGGTCGTTGAATTATCCCCACGGATCAGAATGGACCGTGAGCGTAGACTTTTTTATTTTTCGACCATGATTTACACCCCTTTTCGGGATTTAGGGTTTTGCATATTGCGCGTGTTTGCTGGCTCTTTGATTTACGATCGAGCCTTGTCGCTGGAAATTAGTGTGATTATATAGTCTGTGAAAAAAGCGAATTTTTGATAGCAGAATTTCACGGAACTCTTTGGAGAGCCAGAAGAAACGAATAAAATTAAAAAGTGACAAAAATTAGTAAGAAAATGGAAGTTCGCTAATTTCTCCCGATGCCAAATTTTCAAATTGTGATAACCTCCTAAATACAATAATTTCGCCTGCAGTCTAAGGGAAGAAAATTGTAACGCGAAGGACACACTTCACCAAATCTAACTTATCGAACTTTTCGTGACACAAAAATGAAAAATTGCGACAATATCCTAAATTCGTCGATTTCACATTAAGATTGAGGGATGAACACTGCAGCACGAGGGTATCCAGCGAATTTTTCATCGTTACCCAGACGCCAGGTGCGGCCGATCGAAGTTTTCCACGGGGAGGAGCTCTTTCGCGCCTCGATCGCGATACTTCACGAGAGCTTGCGTATAAATAAGAGGCTCGTGAGCGGTTGGGCCTCGTGACAGGAGACAAAACACTCGGTCTCGCGTGGTTCCTAGATCTACCATTGATATCTTCACTAAACGAAGCGCCACCCAAGGTGTTAGTCGAGCTTAGAGATGGGAGTGCACGATAGGCGACACCATCCCCGACGCATTAGCCATTTCATGGTGGGGCGGGCTGATGCACCTTGAAGGAAACAGAATGGAGGAAGATAGGAAGTGAAAGATCGTGACAAGTGGGTGACAACAATGGCTCGACAGCCTTGGGACCTTGGACGCCGCACCACCTTGGTGGTCTCTACATACGGTGATCGGTATTGAAAGTTTGCGATATTTAAATCTTGGAAACAGTAGACGATTTACGTATCCTTCGAAATTTATGGGAAATTTGGAAATGATCGTGTAAGCTCATGTCTCGTTAGTAGTACAGATATAGGATGCATATGTATTTAAAATATCGGTATTATCGGTATGATTTATCGTTGCAAATAAAAGCTTCAATTTGTCGGCGGATAAATCAAAGGATCATTGAACGAGACGCCGTGGTTTCGTTACAGACGCAATAAAACGAGTAATTAATCTTTGTAAACGATCGTTTACATACGCCCACCGTGCACCACGGATATAATAACCGTGTATTCTTGCGCGTGAAATTTATTGTCAGCGACTATTACCCAGCGATCGTAGGTTGGCAATAATTACCCGCGGTGTGCCGACGCCTCGATGCAATTTGCACGGATTTATTATGGGCATACGTTTTATCCCGGTATGCATCTTATGGATACGGCATTGTAATCGCCGGCCAGACCTGCCACTAGGTTGCACAATGTTGTATTTACGTTCTCGCGATAGGGTCCGTTTAGAGTGAGACACTTCGGCATAACTATGTTCTGTGTCACGGATGTCATCGGGGATATCGCCCTGGAATATTGTTACTTAATCGTGTTAAATTCGTCGCGCGAAGCTTATGCAGTTACAATGAAAATTTAGAGAAATGTTCGTGATAGGGAATTTCGAATTTGGCGCCTTTTTTATTGACGCAAAATTGAGTTCAAATTAAAAAAGGATCATTCTGTGCGTTATGTTGATAATTCAAAATTTTCATTCTTAGTCAACTTTTCTCGTAAGTGGATACTAGCACTCATAAATGTTTGCGCATTTTTTCTTCTTTGTGCAAAGATGTGATAGATTTTTCGGGAGAATTGTATTTTTTTTTTTTAGAAATAAATTGAATTCTTGACTTCTTTCTTAAAAGCTGGTTTACCTATTTGCCTATAATTATTTTGTACAGGTATATTTAGTTTTGTACTTTCATCCTTGGTCAACTTTTCTCATAAGTGGACACTAGCCCTCATATGTGTTTGCATATTTACCTTGTCTTCTCTACGCAAAGATGTGTTACACTTTTCGAGAGAATTATATTCCTCAAATAAGGGTTGCAAAGCAAGTGAAAATTTTGACTTCTTAAAAGCTTGTTTACTTACAATTTTTTTACACACTTATTTTCGTGCTTTTCTTTTATTTTCCGTCATTCTTCTCTGTGCACCCTCTTTCCGAGCACGCAACAACGCCGTTAAGCAAACAAACAACACCTCTCCATCGCCGCACAAGTCTCCCCTCTCCGTAATCCCCGCAAAATCCCGAGTCCCACCCGTAACAACTCGAAACAACAAAAACATCAGCTCTCTTTAAACATCCTCAAAGGTAAAAACGTTCACGATCAAGCGCAAGATTCAGGTCTACGAAGATTGCATCTGTTCGACTTTCATCTCGGCAAGAAGCTGAAATAAAATCGAACTCGCTCTCATGGGGACGGCTATCAAAAGACGAGAAAAACACACATCACCGGTATACTTTCATTCCGTCGCGAATCGTTCAATCCTCACCGAGGGATTTCCGTGGACAGTGTCGTGTAATTATCCGGTGAGCCGGGACAATGAGAGGAGGCATCGCGCGATCGGAGAAAGGCGGCTCTTGACGAAGCGGCTCGAAGGAA
>NW_017100249.1:811798-839634 GCF_001263275.1 Habropoda laboriosa
AGGGAGCGGTGTAGCCGTAAGAAAAGGAAGCGACTGTACACGCTTTCAGGAGCAAAAGAAGGAGAGCTGGGCACAGCTGCGGTCTCTGACGCGGTGCTCGTGCCACGAGCGAAGCGCAATCGTATGCACACGCCCCGACGTGATTGTTCCGAGAACGGAGAATGGAAAGCACGAAGGGAAGAGAGCAAGAGAGAGAGAGAAAGGAGACCGAAGAAGCTGGAAGAACACGAGAAGGAACGGATCCAGTGAGCAAACCGATCGGAATGTCCTGCGTGGTCTCGTTGAGAAAGCATATCCTTTTTTCCCCCCCACCTCCCCTTTGTATCTCTTTTCCCATTCTTTCCATAACTTTTACACCTATTGGCTAACAATGGGAATGGCGCGTTTGATGATTTGCGATCGGTGTCTAAGTCAAACCGGTGACCTTTTACACGGCTGAGGTGTTTTACCCTTTCCAAGGTGGAATTTATCTGCGAGGTTGATACGGGTAATGAACTTTTGATGGAAATCGAGAGGCGATGTCTTGAAATCTGACGGAATGTAATGATACTTCGAATCGTACGGTATGCCCATTGTTCCCGGTTGAAAATGGGAAAAGGTGAGGTGGGAGGGATCTGGTCAATGTTAGAGCTGACGTCTAATAGGTAGGAGACCTAAGTCATAGTTCATCTGTTAACCCTTTCGCTACGGCAGATTTTAACGCGTAACGTGGGTGACCGACGGTGAATTTTGAACCACCACTGTAAAATTTGTTATTTTGGCCGTATCGTTTCAAAATTCGGCTTATTAAATTAAGATGGAAGTGCATAGAGATAAAGTTATGTATTAGATTTAGGTGAAAGTGCAGCACGAGGCTCCGACAATATAGTGCGTGAAAACTTTCAAACGAAAGGGTTAAAGGAAGAAGAAAATTTCAATCTCTCCCTTCCGCACCCCGTCGTATTTCGACAACTCTACCGCCAGAGCGACGTGAAATCAGGAGCAGCGTGCAGGAAAGAAATTGGAGGGATCCCATCAGGCAGAAGCCGCAATCGTTTTCGCAGGAAAAAGCTGGAGCTGGACGCAGCTGCGGTGTCCGGAGCGGTCGTGCACGATCGTTGCCGCTGGAACGGGCCGCGATAAACGGCGTGCAACGAGGAGGACGTTGAAGCAGGACGAACGAAAAGGAAAGGGAAGATCCGTGAGCAAGAGCAATTGCAACTGTGTCTTGTCGTGCGCTCGATTGAGCTCGGCTGAGCTCTGTAGCAAACGGCGAACTCGTGTAGCCTTGGAAGTGTGCTCCAAGGGAAGAGTAACTCGTGGCGAGGGCATGAGGCGGAGGTATGGGGAGAGATCTCGAAGAAGTTTACGAGGAACGTGCAGGGAATGCCGCACAACGAGGATTCCTTAACCTTTGGCACGCTGGCTTGGCGCGCCTTGCCGCTCGATTACGATCGATCAGGACCCATCCTGCTGCTATCGTTTCGAGAGCAGTGGATCTCGTTGGAAGGCAAGGACGTGCTTCCTACGTGGAAACCGTCGCGACGTCGCATCCGTTTCATATTCCCCTGGATCACGCCTCGGTTTAATGGTACACGAGCAAGAACCTTTCCGTCCTCTTCCACCCCTCGTCGCCAAACTTTCGTAGCTTTCGGTGAGAGTTTCTTGGACTGCTTAACCCCTTTGACTCCTGGCAACTCGAGAGTAAAGCTGTGGCTGCACAGGACTGAGTTATGGCGTTAATAGTCGTGCTACGTATTTCGTTAGCCGAATCAGTTTTTGCTGAATATTTTGTAGTTCATATTTGCAAGATAAGTAATATGCGAGTGTGAAGAAATAAATGAAGCAAAGAGATGTGGACAAATTCAGAAATGTGGACATGTGAAATATTGAATATCAGAGAATCAAGGATTTAAATTCACGAATGCAGACACTCGTGAAATATCGAAGAATATCGGAGTGTCGCAGCTCTGGAGTTTACAACTTTCCGCAAAATTATCACCGCGGTCCAGTCTGTAACTCGATGTACCGCCGCTGCGAAGCACCGAAATTGCAGCGAACGAGTTTGCAACTTGAGGGAAAATTAGCAAGTCCGAAATATAATACGCACGACCAATCTGCAACTTCTCCGTAAACTGCACCAACATGCCACATTGCGGAGAATTATCGCCGTGCTTCTAATCACCGCAGGAGAGAGAGAGAGTCCGCGACATTATCGCACTCGGAGGTGTGTCCGCGACTGTTCCCGAAACAAACTCATCAGCCGTGCTATTCTTCCCGTCAGAAAGGCCCACTTGATTGCATTTCCAACGCGAGCCACTCGAAAACGTCAGGTCGCATCCCCTCGAAAGGTGCGACCTTTTGAAAATTCATCTGCGAATTAACCCCCATTAAGGCGGTGATCTCTCGACGTAGCGGGCAACGTTCTGAAACGAGCATTCATTAAGATGGAACAGAGGAGGCTAACGAAGGTAAGAGGCGCTCGTGGCACCTTTTTCGCGAGAGCAAAAGAAGATATAGGCGAGGGGGAGTAAAGGAGGGACCTGGAAAGGAAGAAAAAGCAACGCGTCCTTGAGAAAGCGAAAGAAATAGAGCGAAAACGAGCGGAGCTCCGGGCTACGAGGTCGAGAACAATGAGCCCCGGCGTTGCAACCGCTCGGTGATGTATACGCTCGGCAAGAAGCCTGCAACGAGATGAAGTCTGATTGCACTCCCGCGCACTCTGTATCGCCATTACAACTACTGTTAAGCGGCAGCTGTTTCGACGCGTGTTTTTCACCGGTACTTGCGCGGATGATCAACGGATAGAGAAGATATTTAGGAAGATTTATGAGCTCCCGCGGTAGAACCCCCGGGCAGCTAGTGTCGTTCGCCGGCGAACCGGGACCGAGACGAATGTCATGTGGTTTCTTCGATTCTTAGCGAGCTCATCACGGACCACAATTGCTCCTCGCTTGATAACGATTTTTTGCCACGTGGACGAGTGAGTTGTGAAATTGAGAGCTGCAGTTGGCTGATTTCTTCGGAGGATCATTCCTCGGGAATGTGTCGAGGGATTGAGTTGGAGGAATGTGACGAGACGCTGTGCGGACGGTGTGACGAAGGAGAGATGGCGCAATTGATCTGAAAGCTTCGTTCAGAGAATTTTCTGTGGTGTTTTTAAGAAAGTGAGTCTCTTGTCATATTTTTTACACATTTTTGTTGTTTCGTTGTTTGCATCAGAGAAGTGTTAATAGTAAGTCGCGATGGATCTTTGAGAATTTTTTACACCTCCTGCGAAAGTAAGTCTTTCTAGGCTGGATTGACAAAATTATGTTAATCTGACAATTCTTGTTAATCCGAGCTAAAAGCATAATTGTTTGGTAGAGCTACGTAAGAGTACAGTTACAGTGTACAGTGTTACGTTGCATAATTGCTGGATAAAATCAGTGTAAATGTGATTCTAAATTAATTACCAAACTGCTTTTCCTCTCCCTCGAAAAATCGAATTTTCGAATAACGTTATTAGAACAGGATGCTATCATCCATTCCCGGATCACAAATTCAATTACCCGCGAACCCGAAACATCCTCCAAACGCGTTTAGCATCAACACAATATAATATCACGTGAATACGATCAATTAAGCAACTTCCTGACGTTGCGAGGAGTTGAGGAAATCGTATTATATTCGACAAATTGCATGATGTACAGGAAGAAAGGCGGGGGAGCGGAGACACATCAAAGGTAGCTAGAGTCCTCCCTTTGTGAAGCAGATCGGTCGCGGTTGGCCGAGTCTTGGCCGCGTAATATAAGCCACGCGAGGACTCTTCGGTGCTCCTCTCATTATCTCAGCGAGGGGGACTGTCCGAGTGAGGCCTTAAATCAACGTCCCTGCGACAATTAACTCTCTGGTGTGAGTGAATAGGGGTGGTATAGCTAGCTCGAAGCGAGCGACCGAGTGAATCACGCGTACGCCACCTGCCGGAGCGTGACCTCTTAATGTGCATGCCAGGAGATGAGGTTCCTTCGGGCATTGGCGTAGAAACCAGTTCGATCCTTTCGATACTTCCACCCCGGGAGCGGTGAATTTCAATTGGACGATTTGTTTACGTCGAAACTCTATTCTTGATCAGTTTGATGACTGAGAACTTGGCAGAATCTTAAGGATGATCTTAGGTGATCTAGATCGGTCTTTGAAGGGTTGTGCAGCTGTGAGGAAGAATAATTTGTTGTCTCTGCTTTTTGCATTCCTCTTTCATTATACGTTGATTGTGAACGGTTATATGGAGACTGGACTTTCTGTTCCAAAGTTCTGCTCTGTTTGAGATTAATTTTAGAATGAATTTGCAATTATCTGAAACACTACAAATTCTTAAATTTCGTACGTTTGCAAAAAGCAAGTATTTCAACCTCATTGATGGTTGCCTCCACCCTCCGAACTCAGAAATCATCACCCAAACAGAATACACGTAAGAAATTTTTCCAAAAGCTACATTACACCCAATTACCATCAAAATCGACCATTTACACTTGAAGCCCTCAGTCAGATGATCGATAGCCACAGAACAATCGACTAATTCACGTTACAAAGCACTCTCGACATCATTTATCCTCCGCGCCACTCAGCTTTCCCGCTTTATCACTCAAAACCGGCTGCACTCCTACTCCACTCAGCGCGTTCTTCATTTCAGTCCATTTTCTCGGTCGTCGATATAAGAAGAAGGGGCAAGGGTAATGGAGAGAAGCGAGACGAGCACCAGAAATCCTTTTCTTCTCTCAGTCCACTCGAGGCATCTTCCGTCCCTCGGACTATCCCCCGCGAACCACCTATACGAATGTAGTAATGGGAGGCAGACGTTGAACGTCTCGTAATATTCAGTTCAGAAGACGAAGAGTACGAGCGCGTGGTGGAGAAGGGTCTGGGAAAATGACTGGGTAATCGACGTACTACCATGAGCTCCCATCGACGCATCGACCGGCTCTATCTCGAACACGAGCGGGGTCAGGGGTCGCCGCTATAAACCCACCGATGTTATTGCTGGTGTGCGAATCGCATAAGGCGCGGTGCATACACGTAGCGGGGCCCGGCGCAAGCAAACTCGTTCTGCGGGAAACGCATAAAATTATAACTTACGCCACATTGACTCACAAAGCGGCTGCAAATTATTCTCTCCTCTTCGTATGCGCCAGCGTGCGACGCTCGCGCGACCGTCTGCGATTTTATGCAGCCCTGAATCCCAGCCGACGCGGCGTATTTTCCGTTTTGTAACGTTTCAGCTCTGCAAGCGGGGCTTTTGCGAGACGGTGGATCGAGGCTGAGTTATGGGGAGACGTTCCGCGAGATTTATCGAGCGTTCTCCCGTTGCTTTTCCCAGAGGAACCGGGGAATCATGGGTCGAAGAGGTTTAAAACTTTGGTATTTTGTCCGAGGGGAGGATGGAAGCGTAGTGGTGCATCGTGAGCGATTTTTGCGTTCGCGGTCGGGAATTTTGATGTTCGAGTGAATCGTCGAGGATGAATCACCCGGTTGTAAAGTGCGACGTTGTTGCGGTTTATCTGCTTTCTTCTGTGATTTACCGAGGGAATGTGAACACGACTCTTTACGTCCTCGGCGATAGGAACGATGGAATGTAGATGTTACTCGGGTAATTCGTGTTGTTCAATTTTGAGTGGGGCGTGTGTGATTAATTGAAATTGCATGTCAACGGAGTTTAAACTGGAACGAGTAGCTCAATGAAATCTACTGTGCACTCACAGAGATGTGTTCATATGCACTTTATTGAAAAATCAACGACTCGATATCGAAGTCTCCGAAATGAAAATTAATGTATTTCTGAATTAGCAAATTGCTACGGATTCCAACAATATTAATTTCCAATTTATACAAAAATTTCTAACAAATTGAACATGGATGCAAATTGGCAAGTGCAAATATCCTTTTTGTTTTAGATATCCATCTCGTTCTTAATACCATTAACCTAAAATAATTTTCACAATGTTTAAGAAGAGTAGCTCCGTCAAAATTGATTGGAAAACCCATAAACCACTTTCTACAGATAAACACTATACATTACACAGAAATCACAGCCTACGAACCGAACCACTTACCGCCGATTTCACGCGATAACCACCTGGTTCGCGGTAATTGAATAGAAACTGCGTCGACTTCAATTTTCAAAGTTCTTATCAACATCGAGGATCTCCTCGATCGTTGCTGTACCAGTACCCACGATCGTTCCATTCGATCATCGGTCACCATTCATACCTGAACGTCGATACCCTTTGGTTCCAGTCATTAGAGAAGTAGCGCGTAATGAACTGGCCTAACAGCGTACATAACTCGGGCATCGTGAGCGATAGGGACACGATCGAACTGGTCCATCGTCAACGTGCACGTGTCCTCGAGAAGGGGGCAAAGGGGTTGAGAAGTATCTCTGCAAAGCCTCATCCGTCATCGGTGCGTCCAATCACGCGGCTCTAGCTCGCGTAATATGGCTCGGCGAGTGCCATCGGCGTAATCATTTACTCCCCTTCGTTGATTAATGGAGAGTTGCAGCGTGCATCTTGACGAGTTGAAACGCAACACCGGCAACTCCTGCTGGACGTGGTGGCGAGATCACGCTTTTTGTCCCTCCTCCGGGGAACGCAAGGCCTGATGGACGTGTCCGCGTGGACAAAGGCCCGTAGCTTGGACCGACGTCACTTCGAGAGTTCTCGATGTTCGTTCGTTTAGTCAGGGACGTCATACGTCTTTCGGTTGTGTGGTCAGACTAGGACAACCCTTTGCTCCGTGTACGTCGCTTAATGGACACGCGGCGCGATCGATCATCCGACCACCGCTTATGGGGCCTCTGGTGCTCGGCCTGTGAAGGGTTCAGGGATTGAGACGGCAGGGAAAGTGGCGGTAATGGGAGGACTTGAGGTGCTGTACCTCGTCGCTGGATTGTGATTACCGAGGAGTCCAGGGACTCTGATTATGCACGGAGCTCGTGGTTGAAGAACGTAGAAGTTGAAAAATTAGGGAGTTTGCGATTGAATGTTTGAAAGTTGAAGAATTGAATTCTTACTCTGATTACACACGAGGTTCGTGAATGGTATCTGAGGAATGCAAAAGTTGAAAAATTAGGCAGCTTGAGGTTGACAGGTTGACAGTTGAAGAATCGATCTCTCAACTCTGATTGCACACGGAGTCCGTGGTTGGTATTTGAGGAACGACGAAGTTGAAAAATTAAGGAGTGGGAGGTTGAAAGTTGAAGAATTGATCCCTCAAAGTGTTGGATTGATCCCGTTTTCTATTGATCCCGAATCAATAGGGCAAGAGTATAGCCTCTACTGCCTTACTTTCCATTTCAAAGTCTACATCTGAGAAGTTTGACTTTCTTTAGATTCAGATCGCTACTACTAGTCAACTTCTACTATGACAATCTAAAATTGTCATCAGCCTCCCAGCTTTTCTTTTCGCGAATGAAGAAAAATCCGGATTAACTGTTCAATTTTGCGACTGCTCTGCAAAAATTGTAATATAGGTACCTAACCTATTTTTTTTTTTTCAAGAAAAACGCTCTACAAGCTATCGCCAGTCTCATGTAAAAATTTATTTAACACATTTGACTACCAAGTGAAGCAAGTCTTTCCCACCAGCACCTAAACATTCATGCACACGTAGTGCATAACTACGCTTCCCTAGAAACTTGCATAAAAGGCAGTCCTCTCTGAACGTCGACTCAACGAGATTAATTACCTTCCATTAAAAAGCGATCTACTTAAAACACTCTCCACCTTCTGGAAAAAAGCCCGCTGACGTAAGCCTGTTCGAAAACCCACACCCGAAGTATCGGTATCGCAATTACAGGCCACCTCTGCAAGAAGTATCCGTTACAGGCGGCCAAGAAAGTCCGTCACGTCCAATTCGTCACGGTCCACGTCAATTCTCTCTCGATCGATTTCCCAAATGTTCCAATATCCCCCCACCCCTCCTGTCCCGCCTCCCCCCGGGCTGCACTCTTGTTAACCGATAAAAACCAGAAAGAAAGCAGAAGAAGGAAAGGAAAACGTGGTGTACCTACTATATCTGCCCAGAGATTTACGTAACGGCGAATGAGTGAACGCGTGTCAGCTCCGCATCCGGGCAGTTCTCGTGCGCGGTTTCGGGGCACCTGCTCGCTTGGGCCGTGACCTCTTGCGGTCCGAAGCGGGGCGGGAGGGCAGGCCAGAGGGAAAAGCGGACGCGAAACGGAGCAAGAAGAGGCGGAGGAGGCTGAGAAAAAGAGCGGACGAAGCGCGTCTGTCGCTGATTGACGAGCGCCACAGTCAACCGAGAGACGGAGCAATAAAGCACGTGCGCGCATAAACGCGCGAAAGAACGATCGTACACACCTGCCTGTCCTCTCCTCTCTTGATGGCGTTGGTCCAGTCTTCGAGCATACTGGCACGAGGGAGGAGGAGGCAGTTGATACGATATTTGTTCTACGGTGAAATTAATTACTACTTTCAACGCGAACGAACCACGGGGACTCGTCTTGGACATTGGTGGAAAGGATGATCTCGCCGCTGGTTTACGGTTCGCTTCTTTTTGTGAGAAAAATTATAAATCCTGCGGGGACTTTCATGGCCGCGTTTCCCAGGATCGTTAAAAGCCGAAGATACGAGGATCCTCGCGGGGAAAGTATAAATAACTTTCGTTACCCTCGCCGCTTTCTCTGTCGTCGTCGTTTTCCTCGATGCCCGCGACGTTTACGCGGACAGGGTTGTTAAACGGATTAAAATACGGATTTGAGGCTCGCAGGGAGGGGGATTCTTGTAGTTAAACCGGGAGATCTTTGTTGGGGTTTTGATGGCTCTTGGAAATTGGATGCCGCAAGTGAGTTCTTGTTGCTCTTGCGACATTTTTCTGGTGGTAATGCGCACCGTCTACCGTCTAACTCTTTCCGCTTAAATGAATTCTGAATTATGCGTCGTTAAAATGCTTACAATTAGCCTGTACGAAAGTTGCATGGTTATGAGGGGGAACGTTACGCGGCGGGTATAGGTTTCTCTTGCAGGTGGAGACGTTGAGGAGATTCAAGGGTTAATTTTCCGTCTTATGGAATGTACTCTTTTTTTAACCTTTATTGACAGTAAATTTTGCCGGTTAACGAGATGTTAGGATGCACTTGCAGGGGCGTACTGGCGTTGCCGTACACTGTTGTGGAGTATGGTGTAACTCTATTAGGTTTCACGTTTGGAGTAATTGAGGACTGGTTTCAATTATGGTTAACATATTCACTGTTCAATTTGTGTGTAATTCAGAGTAGGCAAACTCGTATTGAAACTCGTCCACTTTGCTACAAACCTTTTAGTACTGAAAATAGTCCATACTTAAGTTTTTGCACGTATAATTGGACGAAGGGTGTAGCTTATATGTGACAAATCTCTCGCAATAGAGGGACACAATTAATTCCAGGAAATATAGTAAAACAAAAATTTAATAAGCTAACCATTCTTTCAAATTTACTTTTTATCAGAAAAATTTCACATTGAAATTTATTCAAGTTTATACCGCAACAAGAAACTTGAATTCCTGTCGTTCTCGCCTAAGTCAACACCCCTCACAAGTATCAACACATTCCAGTCCTCGCACGAAGATCAACCCCAAAAGAGAAATTTGAAATTTGTTAATGTTTCAAACTTCTTTTACAAGAAATAGGAACAAATATATCAACGACAAGCTTTTCATATTACATTCGTTAAAATTCGTTCCCCCGCGAACATCGTTCTTTCTTCACCCGAGACGAAAATCAACCTCAATATCCCCTTTCCGCAGAACCCTCGAACGATCCCGAAAAAAAAAAAGAAAAAAACCACTACAGGGATCAAACAACAAAGCACAGAAGCCGCTCTAGGATCGATAAATAAACGAAACGTCCGGCTTAATGGGCGGTGCGCGCGATTACGCCTGCAAATGCGCGGGTAATGAACGACCGGGTTGCGCGTCATACGTTATACGTATATAAATACATGCAGCGCGGTTCTCGTGACTGCTAACGACGCCGGGTAAGCGTACAGGCGCAGTGACAATCGTAAAGGCCTGCATTAAATCGCGGGAACGCGCCGTGATTCGGCCCAGAGTGAGGTGCACGGGGAGGATAAAGGGGGAATGGAAGGCTGGAGAGAATCACGCAATCGGACGCAGGTGCGTGCTCGATGCACGAAACAGAGTGGGGCACGCGTACCGCGATCCATAGCGCGTGCGCGTGAAAGTCGCCACCGGTACCTTTTCTCCCGTTCTTCTTGCCCTTCTGGCCCCAACCACCGCGCCGATCGCGAGTGCCCGCCGATTAATTAGGATTAAAGGGGGAGGCCGGTTTGACAGCTCGAGAAGTAAGCGATTCTTAAACATTTTTATTTATTTGTATATTCTTTCTCTGGCTGAACTATTGTAGTAGTTTTGCAAATTTTAGTATTTTCAGTTTGAAATGTACTTAAAATTTTTTTGCTAGCATTATCGGGAATTTTAGCGTTGTGGGACAGCACTGTGAACAATGTAATTCTTCTTTTTTTGGTGGAATATTTCTTTTTTTAATGGAAAGGGAAATGTTTGGGTTGGAATATCAAAATTTTGTTCAATGCAATTTTTCATATCGTTATTGTTAATTTTATTACTGTGAAAGAGTACTGTGAAAAATTTGAAACAAAACGATCACTTTCAGAGTGAGGTGAAAGTAAAAATTTCTAATTTTTGATGTTATCATTGCAAATTTGATTACTTTAAGTCAGCTTATCTAATTCTTAATGTTATTGTTGCAAATTTGATTACTTCAAGTCAGTACTGTCAGCAGTATATAACAAGAAATCACTTTCAAAGTGGGTCGAAAGCAGAAATTTGGAATATCATTGTTCTTTGATAGTTTATGCTCGGATTCAACAGACTTGCAACCAGAAAAACGAAAATTTGGAACAGTTATTCCATTTTGAAGAAAAAATGAGCTTTTCTACTAAAAATTGTCTACAAAAACGCTATAGAGATAAAATGCTGATTCTCGGATCAATTCCTGGAGGAATGTACATTGAATTGAATCAACCTTACCAAAAGTTGATGTATCGATTACTCTGACTACTCAAGTTGAGTTACTCTGCACATCAACTTGGAAAACTCGGGAAACAAGATTCTAGGAAAATTCAACTCCAAATCACTCATACCATATCGTCAAAAGTATACCTAAAACCACAAAGATTTATTTCTACAGTTTCAACGCTGAATGCAATCTCTCTTAAAAACTTCTCACGGAAGTAGCACGATCGAGACACCCCCGATGGGCAGTCCACAGAATTTTTATAAATTGCTAAAGTAATTCGACATCTTATCGCGAATCTCCAAGTAGCTGGTTCGGCTGCAAAAATAAATTACCGAACGGATAAGATCGTAACGAAGGAACCGGGACGTACAACACGTAGGCGTGAAAATAACGCGGAAATGTAAGTGGTTATCTCGGTTACGATATCTCGTTGGAGAAAAATCGAGGGTAGAAAAATCTGTTTTATACCGGCGCGGCTCGGTGTTCCGGGGCCGTGCCTGCTGAGAGTAATTTGCGGCTCGGCCCCGGTAATTAATGATGGCCCTTATTAAACGTCCCTCTGTGTTAATGATCGCCTCGCGCGATGCATCACCTCGCGTAACACCGAACGTATAAGGCCGTGGACAATTACGTTTCGTTAAATTGAAACTTTGCTGCTCGTTTTCCGTCGATCCTTTAAAACGTAAACGTCGCCGCAACGAGCCTCCTCCGTATTAACGACCAGCTAATTAACTTCGCTTTATTGAAACCGGTTCGCCACGTTTGCCACCGCGAAACACGGAATGCTCTCGCTCCGTGGCTTACATATAATTATACTGAAATATTATGACCAAACGAGAGCGTTACGTCGATACTTAGTCCGCTATTTCTTTTTCGCTCTGGCGACAGATCGACTGTTCTTAATCGCGCTTGTACTCCCTGTTTCAATAAGATTGCGCAACTAGTGCCGCGAACAACTCTTTCGTTCGATCATTTTTTTTTAAAGAAGGCTGTTTTGGAACGGAGGATGTAAATGGTTATTCTAGGATGCTTTGATAGATAATGGGCATTCTGTGTGATGTTGAGTGAGGAATGATTCATTCGGAATGTGATGGGAGGGTTTTAAGAAATGAGTGCGAATATGGGAATGTGAGAGTGGTCGAATTTTCCTCAGATGGTGATTTATTTTTCTACCCTTTGAATGAGATTGTGGAAGAAGGCAGGAGCAACTCTTTCGTTGGTTTCTTTGTTGAGGAATGCTTTGGAATGGAGAATGATAGAAAATGGACATTCTGTGGGATGTTGAGTAAGGAATGATTCGTTCGGATTGTGATGGAATGTTATGAAAAGTGAGTGAAAATATGAATGTACCAAGTCCTAATAACAGAGAAAATTCCGAGGGTGAATTAATTGGAAATTGGTGTCCAGCGAAATTGAAATATCTTCCGTTGATTTTGCATTCACATGCATGTGCCATTATCGTTTGCAAATTTAAAGTATTAGGCGAATTCTAATTCTAATCTCTATTCCTGCAAACTTTATACACTTTTTGGAACCTTCATTCTTAGTGAACTCGAGATCCTTCGAAACGAAGAATAATGACACACAAATCACTGCATTGCTATAGATTTAGAAAAAAATGCAAAAATATAACAACAAACGTATAATAAATAAAAAACATCCTACCTTCGAAGGAAAGTGAAGTATTCTTAACCAATTGAAGACATCCTCACGTAAATTTAGTAACAACTACCAGCATACTCAACCGACTCAATCCTACATATAAAAAAAAGAACCAACCAAATTGAACACAAATTTTTCTCACAACCTGTACATTGTGTATTCAAGCAAAGGGGTAAACTTTCCATCAGAAATTGTCTCTGCACGGTATCCACATGTTACCATTGGCACGGCTGAAAATTACGAGGTCGAAGAAAACGACGGCTAATTGCGAAATAAAACGAAGAAGCGATCGCGCGAGGCCAGATCGAACGTTTCTTTCGTTGGCAGGAAAAAGTAGGTAATATCGCTGGTTTTTGTCCACGGGCTGGGTTATAATCGAAAGCGATCCTTTGATCACAGGGCCCGCGCGTTTTTCAGCCCGGTGAGCGTGTCTTGTCACTTGTTTCGAGTCATCGTTCGTAAGTACGGCAATTTCGCTTTTTGTTTCGCCGTCTCTCAGCGCCGATGCCCCATGGTAATTCGGGCCAGAAAAACTGTCGGCCTGATTCCAATACACTTGAAATCGCGTCACGTTAATAACAACGCCGAGCGAGCACGTGCGATTTTCTACAGGAAATTTGCCCCGAACAATTTGCGTGTCCATTCGCGAATTATTGTACGTGTTTTGAACGGACATGATCTTATGGAAAACGAGTGAGAACGCGTTGGAATACGGCGAACTGGTCGTTAAACGCAATCTGCTTTCACGATTCGGGAAATTCTCAACCGATATTGTATCGGGGATAATGATTATGTCGTGCGTTTAACGTGCATTGAATTAATCTTCGATGATTTTGAATAACGCCTCTGCCCGGGATAATTCGATCGGAAATTTTGAATTCGAACCCGGTGAAGCGAACGTTCCGATTGCTTTAACGAGCCTTTCGGGGAAATTCATTTTCTGCCGGGTCACGGGGCACCGCGTTAATTAAGTAAATTAAAAAGTAAGCTTTGTTTGCAAATATTTTAGTCTAAAATTTCGGCTTATCTTTCTTATCAGTAATCTACTGTAGAGTTTTCTAACGAAAATTTAGAGATTTTTCACGGTTTGGGTTGTTCGAATTGATAATTGAAGCTTTCTGTGTCGTGTCCATTTTTTTTTTATTTCGAACGTTTTTAGCTTCTCTATTAAAAACTAAAGTTAACCAATTGAAATGACCTGCTTACGTGCAGAGACCTAAATAACTCGCGACATTGTTAGTTTTTGAACTCTAATGAAGGTGCAATGTTGGCGGAACCTCGGTCAACAATTTGAACAATCCCCCAATTTGCGTAGAATCTAAATTTTCTTCAACAAGCTCCACGCCTGGAGAAGTAAATTCAGCCGGGTCACTGGATCGAAAAATTACAGAAGCAACTCATTACCGTTAAATACTTGCCACTTCAAACTTGTAGTCGGATCGCCTCCTTTTACGTCTAATGGAAGTTTCACTCGCACAAAATTATCACCAACCACCTGTCGTCCACGCGAGACGTGATAAAAATATCATTATAGAAAACATTCCGCGAAGTATCGCTTTCATATTTATATTATATAAAAATTCCGTTTCTCCGGTTGCTCAATTCCGCGTGCAACATAAACCGACGAGTCTCTACCTTGAAACTTTACATTGTCCGTTTGACAAAAAAATTACTTTCTGCAGCCTTCCTCGGGGAAAGAAATTCTCATTAAGTCTACACGGCAATCGTCACCCAATTACACCCGAAGAATTCACCAATTCCCAGTGCGCCGCGACCGTCGCCGACGAGAAAACAACTTCCATTCTTGCTACCCGGTGCACAACCGCTTGTTCTCTCTCTGTTTGCTCGACGCGGTGAGAAACGCACGAAGGAGATGGAAAGAGATCATTTTCCCTTTAGGAGAGGTAACCGGACAGAGTCATAAAAATTAACGCAATTTCGATCGAGCTCCGGTTGGGAGAGGTACTCACGGTTGAATATGGCGGCGAGTACACGGCTAAGTGGGACGAATTAAGAACCATAAAGCGAGTAATGCCCGGTGGCGAGAGTGTCGGGGTAATTTTTAAATACCGACGCCGTCAAATCGTCGCCCCTTGAAGCGGAATGTCGCGAGAGGATATGCCATCGGACATCTGGCATCGGGCAATTGCCGTGTCACACACCGAGAAATACCAAGGGGTCTGAGGAGGCAAGAAGAGAGGATCTTACGCTGTTCCGTGGCAGCGAAGAGAGTGGTTTTTCGTCGAACGGGGCGTGCGATCGTTTGTCGAGCGGCCGCAATCATCCCCCTGAAGAATTCCGTGGACGAGAACAACGCCCGTTATCGCTACGAATCGACCTTAAATTCAATTTTATTGCACCTTTTTAAAGCGAACGCCCGTGGAAGGAGGACAATCTTTACGCTGCGGTGTGTGTAATTACTTTATTCCCGTTTACAGAGATCGTCCGAGGATACTTGGAGACGATCGTGTACGGTTGGATCGTGGAACTTGAAAAACGGGGGATTCGTGGAATTCGTGAGCATCTGGAGAGATCGTTGGTAGGATGTTTATTGCGTTTGTTGGATTTTTGTAGACGTTGTAACGAGTGATAAGGAAGTGATAAAAATTTATGTTTCAAGATGTGCGAGGTATTTTGAGTTGTATTGCTAGATAAAGGTTTGAGGCAATTTTGAGTGTTGCAGGATGTGCGAGGATCTTCAGAAATGAGGTAGAAGTTGAAGAAGCTTTTAGTGAACTTTTTATTCCTGAAATTTGCCAAGAAGAAGTAAATTGCAAATTGCTATTCATTCCTGAGGCATTAATTGCAAATTCAAGTATATCGATAAGGGGTCCTAAAATTTTGTCTCCAATTCTAGGAATTTTTTAAATTGCTATTAATTCTAAATTGGTAACATAATTGTTAGTAGATTTATAAATAGCATAAATTGTTCGTTGCTAGTGCAAATTTCATCCACCTGAAGCACCTTTACCAAATAAAAAGTAACACAGTTATTGAAAACGTTACTTTAATATTGTCAAATTTATTTTACATTTCCACACTTCGATTAATTTGCAATTTCTACATTTCCACGATTCTACAATTTCTTTTATTCCGTCAATAAGAAAGCATCTCTTGCAAATGAAACAACTTCCAATCAAACACTCTCATATTTACACAACAACACTGAAAGATAATGGTCAATTGCACGACCTCGCCAAATTTCTCCAATACACACGGCGTCTCAATTTGCAGCGACCCGAGGCGCATCAGAACCGAGGATTATCACGTCAATAAGAGACTGAAGAATGTACATTGACGTGGAACGCTTCCGTGGGCACGAATCTCGCTTTCACGAAAATAAAGGACACGTCGAACAGGGGTCCTGGCAGGAGCATCCTGTCTCCTTGCTGGGAGGCAGGTGCATATCCTCCTGCAGAGAGCCACGTAATTTCGCTTCGATCTGCTGCATGTTCGCAGGTCAGGTTTTTTCGCGTTCGAAATAGCGGTGGCTATAATAGAAGTCTAGCGAAGGCCGCTTCTCGGTTTTCGGATACGAAGGGCTATCATTATCCGGCGCGAACCGGAAGCTCGACGCCCATGGAGGATTCACGACGGGATCGAAAATCGTCGCGGTGACTTCCAAGGACTTGGGCGGATCGAAAGTCGTAGAAAACGCCAGAAGGACACTGGTGCCTATGTATACCTGTGCGTGTGGTCTCTGGTCCAGTTTAATGAAAAAATTGGTCCATTCACGGCAACGAATCTCTCGGAGATTTTTTCGCCCGATCCTGCAAATGTCCTTCCTGCTCTCCACCTCTTGATCTCTTTCTTTCTAACCTTGTCGATTCGGTTTTTCATCCCGGGGTGATGTCTGTATTCTTGTATAATTGCCGAGGATAGTCACGAGATTCTCGGAACACGGGATAATTGATCAGATGAGAATGATCACGAGCTGGAGGAAATATCTTTTTAACAGTGTCAACGTGAATTTGTTATTGAGATCAATTGAGGCAGTTCACTTCGTTTCGATTGATTCTTGAATAACTTTCAACAGTGACAGTGAAATTTTTGGCTATAAGTTGAATAAATTGAAATTGAATTAAGCACATTCTACCGCTCTTGAATGAAATACATTCACACTTGAAATTCTTCAAATTCTACGACCGCTCGACATATATCAAGCAAGTCAAGAGGATCGATTAATGTCCGGTTTTTACGAATGGAAAGAAAAAGAAGAAGAAGAAGGGAGGCGAGAATATTTCCAGTGTAAAAGGATAAAGTTTTTAAAGGCTCTTCAGCTCGGAGGATTAGAACTTTATTGCCTTGGTTTATTTAATGTTTCTTCGAAACGACGAATTTTTACGGCCGAATTTCGTCGATTTGCTTTCTTGAAGGAAACAGCGGGGCGCCCGCAACGAGAGCGAACCGAAAACCAAGGATTCGCGTGTCCGTCGATGATTTACACACGCCCACGTAACGAATCTATTAATTATTTATGGGCTTGCGGAATTTATTTGCTGTCCGCCACGGGGTTCCACTGGCCTATGCCCTGAAGGGCCGTTTTCAAGAAAGCCAGGGCTAACGTAACGGTGGTTTTCTACGTGCTCCGTAAGCTTCAGACTCTACCTAATGCCCTGTGGTACCTTTAAAAGGATCTTCCTCGAAAAGATTAAAATTGCAAAACAACTTTATCTCGCAGATTCACCGGAAGATATACGTCTCTTTCCGGCGTTCTTTATGGCAGATCCGTGCCACGGTAGCTTGAATCGCGTGTTCAATTTTTATACCTTCAAATGCTCGGGACTACCGCTCACAAATTTCACCGTGCAATTTTGTGTAATCTTTATCAACGTGTTTGGAAGGCGAACAATGCTTTATTCAGGTTGATTAATTATTTAAGAATGGTGTACGGAATGCATCATTCTTAGGAATGACGGATTTGTTTTGGGAAGGTTTCATTCTAATTTTTCAAATAAATGTGGTATTATGCTAATGATACAGCTTGGTAATATTAAAATTATGATGTTTCATAAATAAATGCTCTTTTTGGTGCAAATGGTTTAATATATTTTTGCTTTTCGAATTATTCAACGAAAAGAAATCAATGTTAACATTCTCAATGATTTCATCGACATCATTCACAATGCACAAAAAACCATCAACACCATTCTCAATGTATAGATGCATTCCCCACTCATTCGTCAACACAAATTTATCGACATAAAATTAGGCCCCCTTTTAAATCGTTCAACTTTAGAGTGAACTTAGTTGAAACAGCCTGTATACATTAATATCTACCATAAACACTTTAGTTCCTGAGTATTAGTTATTTTACTAAATGCGAAGAACACCTACACACTCACTAGAAAATTAAGAAGACCCCAAAAAAATTATTCAGTCTGGAAATTCGCGAAAAAATGTAATTTATATCGTACAATACTTTCTGTATACACAAATATACTGGGTATGTTATACTGGGTACAACACACAACACTGGGTATTATACTGGGTATGCACAAATATACTTATATGAAATAAAAAAATAATTAAAATGGAAGTAGAGTTGCTTTTCCATTCTCCCAAAAAAAAAAAATCCCTCGCAGCATCTGGAAAACGAAGATTCGAAAATCACAGCATGCTTGTCCTATCGTCAGGACCAAAGAGGATCATTTTGCAAATTAGTACCACACACCCTTTGCTACCCTTATGCTCGTGGCGACTTCACGCTCGATTCGACTAATTGTTTCTCCGGAACGAAAAAAGGAGGCAGGCATATTTCTTTGGAACGTTTCGCGGAGACATATGGCGTAGGAATTTTGCGGCCGAGTCATTCAGGAATCATTGACCGGAGGCAAGAAAACCTGCCGCACAGTCTCCACCCCTTTTTTCAACCCGAAAAGTCTCCCGGCGAAATTCGACACGCGTTCAGGTAATTACGTGCCGTCCGACAGTTTTCTGACGGTTTTTCGCGCGGTTTCTCCGCTTTTTGGCGACGGTTAATAAGAGAGCACAGCGTGCTGGGAATGAACTAATTGGAAAGGGGGCGCCTTCTAATCATCGACTTGAACCTCGCGCCAAAGGTGACGGTCATCGGGGCAACAGGGTAGGCGTTGCGTCCAACAATAATTAGTCTTGGAAGGTGCTGGTGTAATTATGGCTCCCCCGAGCTTTGTCGGAAACAATCGTTGGATTCTTGTGATCTTCGACGCCGACGGTGTCGCATTGGTGACGAGCAAATAACACCGTTCCTTACCGGCGAACTCGTTTAGAAGGAATTACCGGAATTCTGGGAAGAAAATTTCGCTGATGCTTCGAATGTTTCATCGAATAGAGGAATTTTATGGAAAACGCGAAGCGTTTGAGAATATTAGCGATGCAAAGAAAATGTTATTAAGCATCCTTTGTTTTCATGGTTAAGTTGAAAAATTGCAAAAGTTTCATTTTTCGGAAGGAAGGAAAACCACTTTGTTAATTAACGTGAAATCACCTTTCCACTGATTCTGTTCATCAACTGTGCAACACAGCACTATACTGTTGTCACGTTACAGGTTGACGACAAACAGGGAAACTTACACATTTAACTCAGGTTCACAAAAATTATAGTTCCTCTATTTCAACGGTAAATTTTTCTTAAAAATTCATTTATCATTTGGTCGAATTCTGTGCTGAACACGTTCCAGTATCACATTCTCCCCTGAAACAGCTTCGCGGAAAGTAAGCAAAAATCGAGCAATATCAGATCGTGACGTTGGCCGAGCAAGGCGCATGTTTTGACAGGACAATTGTCCCGCTGACAAAATACGTCCGCCTGGCTTTATTCTCAATGCCCCGCTAACGACTAGCCAGATAATCTCGAAAACTCATTCGGGACTCGTTTCTTCACGGGCGAATTCGTGAATGGTTTCCCGCTGCGCGTCTCGTTGCGGCCAGTTCTTGTCGAATTAGAGCGAACATTCAGAAGGGAAAGGATTTGCTCTAATTCGCGCACAGAATCCTTTTCGGCCGCGTTTATTGTTCGGGCAACGCTCGACAATGGCCGGTCGGGGAACGGCCGAGATACGCGACGTCTATCGTTTTAAAAACCACCATGGAATCCTTTCGGTCCTCGCTATCGTTCGCCATCCGGTTTGCAGATTCGACGAAACCTGATCGTTCCCCGCTCCGGGGTCGAACCGGAGAAAAGCATTTTCAAAAGCGTGCTGCGATTCAACCAACGAAATTAATCCGCCTCGAGAGATGCTGGACTGTGCGCGGAGACAAAAGGAACGACGAGGCGCAGGTGAGCGTATCTCGTTCTCCTCTTTTTTTCTTCTTCTTCTTCTTACCATTTTAAGTGGAAGACCGCTTTTGTATCGATGATAGAATTTTCAGTTGAAGAAACAAAAAAAAAAAAAAAAAAAAAAAAAAACAAAACATTCATGTGTTATTCATGCACACTGTTACGGAAAATAGATTGTATACAGAATTGTTCGGCTGGAATGGTCGATTAATCGAAATTCATTCCTTGAACGTAGTATCGAGTAGGGAACTGTGAGATAAACAATAACGACTTCTAGTACAGTTGGGCAAAGGCAATGTTTTGAAACAGGCCCTCTCGGCGTTGAAAGTCGTAGTCGTGTACGAGAAGCCAGGCAGGAAGGACGATAAACTGAGCAACGAGCTATCACGTATAAAGTTAGTTTAAGTATAATAATTTTATATTATAATTATATTATAGGGTCATTTTTGACCCACCTTCTTCGTACTTTTTTAAATTACTTTTGGTGTCATCGAGGTCATGTCTCCTGAACGTTACATTGAAAGTTGATTGTCTACTTTTACGTAGTTTTACTTGATTTGCACATTATGCCTTTGGGTCTTTTTTGACCCAAGGACCTTCATAGTCGAAGGAAACAATGCGTTAGGGTTAATTACTGTTCGACTCTGCATGCAGAAGCGTCGAATACAGCTAACATCGAGCTTCCAGCGTACTCACGTGAAATTTATTTTATCGAACGTAGACTACAAGTCGAATTCCTTGAACATTCTTATTTTCGGCTCCTTTTTTACAGCTTGCCATAAAACTCGAAAGTCACTCAGGGGAGAATAAACGTGGAGGTTAGGTTCCTTGTTCCTAATGCTCTTCTTTCGAGCTTTAATCCCGTCCACCGTGCAGCAACTTTTATTCTCCTTGGAGCGTAGCCGAAGTTATTCCAGTTTTCTAAGACGCGTGTTTTATAGAGAGGGGAGGTTTAAGAGAAATTTGATCGTAGAATTCGAGGAATCGATACGTTCACACGCTGCGCTGCGTACGGACGAAAGGGACCAGTAAAAATTTCACGATCACTAAAACTCGGTAAACTCATTAATATTCATATTTTTCTTCTTTTTTTTCTGCGGACGATACATTAGCGAGAGGTGTAAAAAACAGGGAGAAAAGATTGGACGAGACAAACGCGTGGAACGAGCTCGCCACAGAGGAAGACGTAAAAATGTCGATTTGCAAATCAAATAAGAGGCTTGGCTGCCTAATCTTCCACGTCTCAGCGGCAATCTCGTTTTTAACGAAGCTCGATCGTGGCCCACAGAGCGGACAGTGTGCATGTATCGAACGTGGCTCGGATGATTCCCTCCTACCAACGTGTCCAACGAAGGTCCATTGTACTCCAAATTGGCTTTTTATGGCGGGTTAATATAACATCGAAGACGTTTGCAATTTTTGTTTTTTTCCTCCATCGCGGCCCGCTGATCAGAGTCCGGTGTGCGTTACAAGCTCGTGGGAAGAGGAACTGGTTTTTTGTTGGAACGGTTGCGCTGTCGAAAGTTTTGCATACCGGGGACTTGTGATTCGAGAAATCTTTAATTAAACAGGAGGATTATAAACGCGCCTGAATGTGAAATTCTACACCGTGTTTTGGCCACAGCTGATTTATCGGAAGCCTGAAAAGGATTGAATTAACGCCCGATGTTCGGCTAAAGGCGGAGGTCGAATGCAATTAACTTTATAGTGACGCGTGTAATATCGGAGACGTGGAAGATTTCATTTGCGAAATTTCACTGATTAAATGAAATATTTCCGAGGGTATTTATTACATTTTTTGGAAATTTGACAGGCTATGTGTCACACTTGTGGGTTGTAACTTAATTGGAAATATGACAGAAGGAATTTAATCATTCCTCCTTGACATTTATGTTCTTCGAACTTGCATTCCATTTGGGAATGCTGGTCAAGTATGAGGACGTGTTAATTTCGCTTTAAATTCACTCAGAAGTGTGTAGATTTCACAGTGATACGTTTATTTTAGTGCAAGTAGCTAAAAACAAATAAAATATATTATTTATTTATTTCTACCATAGTAGAATTTTTTAAATCTAGAAAACACCACTATACTAGATTTTGGACTAAAATAACTGCAAGAATTTTTGACAAATAGTATTATTGATAATTTTCAAACAATCTACAATTCCCCGAATATTTTTTACGTTCGTGACATTAGTATTCAAGATAATGCCCTTGCAATAAAATAATGTTAAAAAAGAAGTAGCATGACTGAAGCAACGAAAGAATTACTGGAAACATGTTATACTCCCCAAAATTTCTCCCAATCACAGTTCGTCCAGATTTCTCTCAGCAAATCGCGTGTTCCGTTACAACTTCCGGTTAAGCACGCTAATTCCACGAGCCACAACAATAAGCTGGAAAGCATCGAACCAACCACTTACCTTTCCCTAAAATCGCGAACATCCGATTTCCTTCTTACGACAGCCTTACGTCACAGTTTCGGTCACGAGACGCGCACGACCGATTTTTCTCTCTGTGCATGATCCGAAAATAAGCCATCGACGTTGTCCCAATGAACGTTTGTTATTACAGCATTACAGATATCGAATGTCCTTTTGGTACTTCTGCCGTTTCCCATCTCTCTCTCTCTCTCTCTCTCGTTCTTTTTGTCCGCGTCTCACTTTCTGTCGTTTACTATAATGCCCCTGGCCCACGAGCAGGGAAAAACCGAGTCCTTGTATACAATGCTGAAGCGCAGGCTGCAGTTCCGCCCACTTCCGGGCACTGAATGCATTCTCGACTCGTCTAACTACCCTTAGCAGTTAAGCCATGCGAAGCGTAGTAGAGACGCGTCCTTTCGCCGGTACAATTTTTCTCCTCTCTTTTCTTTCACTTTTTTTCTTTCTTTCTTTTTTTTTTTTCCTTCATAGACCGCTTTCAGAGGAACGCAGCTCGTGAATCGCGCGCTCTCGAGTGAGATTGCTCCAGGTACTCGAGACGCACTCTCGAATTTCGGGGAATCATAGTTGCGTCAGATACGAGGAGGTTTATGATTAGTAATCACTGCGAAGGAACGTTGGTGGCTATGGATAGAGTAGCAACCGATTCTGTAGATTTGCGATGATAATCGTGATGGTTCGTGTTGAGTTCGAGAAGTCTTTTTATTGGGGTGAATTTTGGGAAGATTGAGGTAGAGTTCAGTTTGAAGTAATTGGTTAAGCATTCCTAATGATGTCTTTTGATTCTTCAAGTCGTGTTATAGTGACTCAATGCACATTCCTTCACATTCTCAACAATATCCTTTGATTGCTCAAGTCTTCCTATAGTGACTCAATGCACATTCCTTCACCATTTTAGATAACACATGTGTGACCTGCATTCTTATCTCCTGAAATCTTTAAATTTATTGAATTACTTTTTTTTAAAAGGATTTATGATTTATTTTCTGATCATCATGTCTGTAATGCATACTAAATTCAGTTAAATTTTTGTTCAAGCACTCAAGTGAGTCCAATGCATTTCACTAGTCACAAAGGGGTTAATAATAGTGTGAGTAATTAAGGAATATACAGAGAAAATAAAAAATAAATTCTGTTTCTTCCACTAATTTTAGTGTATTTTTAAACATTTGCCAAGTAGAAACAGTGCACCCTAAATTTTTTCATGGACAAAGTGTATCCCAAAAAAGAAACCTTTTTCCTCTTAATTTTTGCTAGCTGGTATACTATTTCAAAAGTGTATCCCAAAAATGAAACCTTTTTCCTCTTAATTTTTGCTAGCTGGTATACTATTTCAACCAGAACGTGTTAAACTTTCTACTCTTTAGACTCGGCCACGGGGTGTGGGTTTTCATTACGATTGCTCGAGAATCTCTCGTAGAAAAGGGCACACCCCGCAACACCCACTTCCCTTTCGACTTGGATACGGGATACCCTAGGCCGTAAGAAGTTAAATGGACATATTATTTTCTGGAAAGGACACTCGACACTTTTGCCATGGCGAACACGTGCGATGGGTGTGGAAAAAAGGAGACCAGGCACGTGCTGGCTACGTTGTTACACTTCGAAAATTATGCTCGCGATAACGGAGTGCGAACAGGCGTTCACTACTGTCTCGAGATTTGTGGACGTCTCGTGCAAATTTTCCCGGAGAATCAATATCCCGTCTAACTTTAATTTTACAAAAATAAATCTCCAAAGTTAGCATCCATCAAAATTCTGCAATAACCTAATACATCTTTACCGTTCAATTTGCAAAAGAAAAAAAAAAATGGCGATAAGGAAGCTTCTTATTCCCGCAATTTGGCATACCAACGGCTCGTAAACTCTGCGAGGCAAATAAGGAAAAAAAAAACAAGTGGTCAATTCCCGAGTCGATCAGCGAGATCAGTGCTGGACAAAAAGCTACACTCGTTTCCATTAAAAAAATTAATTTCTCGCTGGAGCACCGAGGGAGGGCGAAATTAAGGGGCTTCCTGCTCGGTCCAGCACGTTTGCATATGATCACCCTAAATCATCGACAAGGCAGGGGGCTACGCCCTCAAATCCGCGGCAATCTACGATACGTCGTCGCGCGACGCTGGTTCGCTAATTAACTGTAAGATTGCCTCTAATCGACTTCCGCCAGTAAATCAATATATACACCGAGCCAAGCTGCGGCAAAGTAACCGGATAAGTGGACCGCCCTTTTCAGTTCCTGTTTGTTTTCGAACGAGACCTCGGTGTTTCGTTACTGCGCCCACTTGCCGGCCAGAAGTTCGCCAGATAGTCGCGGACAGAGGCAGAGAAGAGAAAACCCACCGGTCCTGGAAATTTTCTCTCTCTCATCGACAGATCGCCAACTGTCGCTCCAAGAGACACTGTCCAGAGATTGAACTGCCGATGGTGGTTCATTAACAAAATGTTCGAGTGGCACTTGCGGCTTTGCCCACCTGGTTTCCTGTCCGATGTTCAGCTGGTGATGTAACTTTGGGATAAAGTTGTTCCCGCTCGAGGGAAAGTGTGGAAATAGAGGGGAAAGTAGTGCGGATTTCGTGCAGAGGCACGGTTTGCTGATCCAGATTCCTCTGGGGGGAAGTACTGTGCGTGTGGTTTTCGTTTGAAAGGGTGTTTGTTTCTCTTGTCGATTGTGAGTGCTCTGGAGGGGAGATTGAGGAACGGGGAAAACAAAAATACAACGATTTTCGTGTATTCTTGTATAATTGAATCTAAATTTTCAGAAGAGAGGGAGAATTATTTGTTTTTTAAATTAATGTCGATATTATTTCTTTCGAAATTTTTATGAATTGTGTATGTCTTCGAGTAATGTCCTCTTTACCAATAGTAGTTCGTGATATTCGAAAGGGTTGTAGGAATTACCCAAAATAAGTCCAAAAACGTGAACAACATGATTCAACACATAACTCACGTTGTTTCTATCTTCACTTCAACTAAAATCCCCACCTTCCAACTCACGAGATGTACCTTCAATTACCCAAAAAAAGATTCTTCATCCCCCGAAAGCTCTCCCAGCGAAGAATTGCAATTTTGCAACCAACATCGCTAACAAGCAATCTCCCTAATTAAATTTACTCTCCGTTCCACCGTGCACACTCCTCTTTCATTCACATTTAATATCATTCCAAGACAATTCATTAAAGAAAGTGTATCCTAAAAATACCGAGCATGCAAAACCATTTTATAATCCTCTGAAAATCTGTTAATCCAATCAAGTCCCCCCCGTATCTCAGGGGAGCGGAACGTCAAACAAAATCCCGAGAAACACCGGGAAACGGAGAAAAACGAGGAAATCCTCGTTCCAGTTCCCGTGAACCCCGCGAAACTGGCTTTAGAAAATGCCACAAACGAGGACAGAGAACAGAGACACTCGTCGCGTGACGAGTCGACTTCCGTGACCGGAACCACGTTCGAATACTGCCGTGGACTATCGGCCGGGTAAGGTCTCTCTAATCCGTATCAGGGCCTTTCCCAGGATTTGCACCGGGCTGAAGAATTATGCTGGCTGGTTGCCGGGGATGATCCTAAATAAACACGCGCACAGCCACACGACCAGCATCCCCTCTCTAGCAGAAGGATGCCCCTCGGTGTGGCAGCCCTCGAGCAAACAGCCAGCCACAATGGCGTGTATTGTCGCGAAAGGGCGGCAGGTTGTGCGTAGAGAAAAGGAGGGAATCGCTTGGCGAAGGTGGAAAAAGGTGCTACACAGGCACAGACACACACACAGCCAGTCGTTTTCCATCCACGATGGTCATGAATGTGTGTGCCCCCTTTCATAGTACACGCTGTTATGTCACGACCTGTCTACTTTGGTCTCCCGTGGGAGTACGCGGATGATGAAACGGGGGCAAAATACTGTGGGCTAAACCTTTGCTGGCTGTTAGCCATGATGGATGGGAATCTGGGACAAATCGATCGGCAACGAGTGTGTCTGTAATCGTTGCTACGCTTTTCGAACTTGTGCACCATGTGCTATTCACGGAGATTTTGCACCCGTTTTTCCGGGGTGTTTTTCTGTTTTCCTCTGTCCCGGTGTGTACCACGGGATGTCTTGTTGTCGTGTAGATCCTGTCGGAGGTTATTTTTCAGAGAGTTTCGATTTCGTTGGATCGGGTGTGGAATTTTGGGGAAATTTTCGGTGGAGGTTGATGGAGTAAATAAAACGATTGAAACGAACAGTGATTGTCGATTGTACCGTATTTTTTCGTTTTTTCCTTTTTTCCAAGGAGTTGTTCCGTCTCCGAGAATCCTGCTTATCCACTTTACCTCGTTTCTTTCTCGAGGAATTTTTATGAAGATTGATGCAGTAAATAAAATGCCGCTTCTCGGGGAGATGTGGAATAAATACTCTACCACATTCGTGGTATCTGCCTTTAAAACTCATCAATCACGTTCACTCTGATACGTGGAAATAAAGTACTCTTTCAAATGGATTATTCCATTTTTTTTTTTTTAACAAGTCATCCACTCGGAGAATCCTGCTTACCCACTTTACCTCGTTTCTTTTGATACCCTGCATTATGAAGCCATCATCCATGTAGTTATCATGCATTGAAGCTCAAGCAGGTACTCTCTCACATACTTCCCTAGTTATTCACAGCCATTCGAACTTCATTCACCGTATTACGTCGAGGAACATCGTACTTCATTTCGAGATGCATCGTCGGTGCAATTAAAAATGTTTGAACATCGATAATTGAAGTATTCACTTGTCGGTATAGTTTCAATATACATATATTCCTGTTCGTGAGTATGAGGACACCTATGGAATGTGAAGGAAATGACAGTCATTATCACATTATTAAAGTTCTGAAAAAGTTATTCAAATTGCATAAAATTTCTAAATATCTAATTCTATTTATGGTGCTGACAGAAAAATAAATTTGATCGTACTAATTGACACCAAATTTAGTTTATTGTGGGTCGCTGAATTTGTCTCAGCAACCACCTTCATATAATGTAAAAAAAATTGTAGCAACCTGTTTAAAAAAATTTTTTAAAATTTTCAAAATCTATTCGAGTCATCTGTTGTGTGTAAAAAGTAACGAAACTGTGTCCTCGTCTATTGTATTTTCCCCACAAATCTGCCACTTGGGTGAAAAGCACTGGAAAATAATAATGTGAAATCCCTGCATTCATATTTTACCAAATACCACAATTTTGACCAAATTATGATACCAACTTCGTCGAAGAAATGTAACTTAAAGCATACAACACTTTTTGCAAGAACATAATACATATGTGTCCTCATATTTATGAAGAGCAGTGTATATTTCATACTGTTGAGCACAGTGGAGCGACATAATGCTCGCAGCTGCTGCAAGTAACTTCAATCTGTCGTGGAATAGTGTGGTCTGTGGTGAAGTGCGTGTACCGAGGACCTGGTTCCGATACAGTTTGCCTGTCGTTGATAAATCGCGAT
>NW_017100249.1:839668-852746 GCF_001263275.1 Habropoda laboriosa
GCAATTCCCAGTCGGCACACGTGACTCTTCAATCTTGCCCAGTGCCATTAACGCTCGAATAAAAACGATTCCAGGACGTCCCTCTCCGCTTTCATTACGCTGAATTATGCTTCCTGTCCGACAAGGGAATCGTTTTAACGCGTTACAGGAGAAAAACGCTAATCAGCCCGGTCAGAAATTACCATACGCGCGAAAAAGCAGATTTCAGCTAACCGGTATGAAGTTCCATTACGCAACGTGTATTTCCATCGTCACGGATCATTCCCTGGACGAATGGAACAGAATTACCGGGCATGATAATCACGGGAACATATATACGCGTGAAATGATGGTGAATAACGAGCTACCATTATACGTGTTCTATCGTGTGATCTGTTGAAATTTGTTTCTTGTACTTGATTCTCCTACTTGAACCCGTTTAATCGGATAAATGTTATCGTTATTTCAGTCGTTCGACGTTAGATCGAATAACGGTGGCTGGAAAGGCTAATTTTTCCCTGTGATCATCGAGTTCGTTAAGTACCGTCATTTGCAATTGAAAATTGAAATTTAAATAGATTTGGTTGACCTCTGGAATACTCGGGCAATTTTCTTAAATTTTCTTAAATTTTTCTAAGTTAGTCTAACGAATTTTTTGAGAATTTAGAATTCTTATTTTTTGTTTGTATTGTTTCAAAGCCTCAAACCACTAAAATCTCACTGCTGAGATTTCGGGACTTTAAAGTTGATAAGGTGAGTTAAATCGAGTCTCATTTTGACAATTATAAAATTAACAGAATGAACATTATGACACTGAGTGTATCAAAGCCTCTCAAACTAACTCAAAATTAAAAACAGACCCAATGTTTATTACAACTTTTACTAAATCAACTCTAACCTACTTTCAACGAGTCAAACTTTAAAGAGACACACCTAAGAAGATTAAACGATCGTCCCAGTGCTTCCAAAGTGGAATTCACTCGTTCATTATTCACATTCCAAAGAATCCCACAAGAAACCAAACCAAACGAATTCTTCTCAACGAGAGAGCAGAAATGGGGATTAGAAACACGTTTCACGATCAAGATATCGTTCCTCGCTATATATCCAACGATCGCTACCGCGATCTTTGTTCGAGGATCATCGAATATTCGAGAAGTCTTTGTCTGAATCTCGTTGATTCTTCGAAAAGAGACACAAATTCGTACATCCGGTAGGACCAGTTGCAAATGACGAATCGACGCGTGTCTCTCCTCTGTCTCTCTTTCCAAAAAAAACATTCGTCATTACTACCATTGACCGTTGATCCTGTGGATCCAGCCATTCGAGTTCCACAGGAAGTGGGCCGGTCGGATCAAGGGCCAGGCTGGCCTTTTCCATTTCACGATCTTCCATTCAGGTGTAATAGTCAGTTAAAGACTATCCAAACATAAGATCCCACCGGTTGCTTCGATCAGTCCCTTCGTCGTACTTTCTCATGGCAAACTTTTGTCAGGGAAATAGAGCTGACCCGTGGTTGGTCCGATGGTACATTTGTCGTGAACGATTCCGCGTTCTCAATTTGCCTGGAAGGAAACACTATTTTCGCCAATCTTCCGAACAACACCCTGTTGTTGTTATTCTGCGTTCTACACGAAGTAAATATTTTGCGGAAGATTATGCATATTTGTTTTTTGTAATTTTCGGATCAGAGTGCACTGAAATTGCAAGGTGTG
The DNA here is from genome assembly GCF_001263275.1 of Habropoda laboriosa. Lineage (NCBI taxonomy): Eukaryota > Metazoa > Arthropoda > Insecta > Hymenoptera > Apidae > Habropoda > Habropoda laboriosa. The sequence continues at coordinate 841,363 of NW_017100249.1, forward strand.
TGTTTATTTTATCAATTTTTCAGAAGTCTTTAATCAGGAAGAAGTCAGTAATTTCGAAATGATAATCACCGATTTCGATAAAATTTTGGTACAAAGTAGTTAAAGAAAGAATTAGGCACCTTTTTTCAGAGTGCACTGGAATTGCTACGTGTAAGTTTATTTGATTAATTTTTGAGAATTTTGTTATTAGGGAGACCTCGCATTAATTTCGAAGTGATAGGCACTGATTTTCATGAAATTTTGGTATAAAGTAGTTTTAAAAAGAATTAGGCACATTTTTTCAAAGTGCACTGGAATTGCTACGTGTAAGTTATTACTACGAAATGATAGTCATTAATTTTGACGAAATTTTAGTATATAGTAATTTTCAAGAAAATATTCGACACGTTTTTTATTATATCAGAAATCGTGCACAGTGAAGGAGTAAAAATCGCCTTCAAATTTGAAGGCAGCGTAAGATATGTATGTGTTAGAATTCCGCGTAGAATACAAGCTACTCGTACTTATCCATGTGTTATTTACTTTGCAAGGTATTCAGATGTAACAGGTATTTACGTGTGACAAAAGGACTTAGTTGACATTACGTATCGAGTGTTCCGAGCGTTCGGACGTGGCCAGGAGCGATCCATTTAATTGTAATAAACCTATTTTCCTCTTCCTGCAATAATAAATACATCTACTCTAATATCTCAAAAATTATCGTAGATAGGGAAATAGTGTGAGTTGACGAATTTTGTATTTTCCAACGACAAATTAGAAAAGGTTCACATCGTCAATGCGAATGATTGCCAATAAAAGAAATACGAAAGAATTTTATCGAGAATCGAGATGAATTAAAAATTTTCTAAAAATTTCAATAATGACTGCCAATAAAATGAAGACAAAAGAATTTTATCGAGAATCGAGGTGAATGGAAAATTTGGAAAAAAAAATTTGGAAAAAATTGGAAAAACAGCTTAATTTCATTTGATACCTGAAGTTACATTATTCTTGGATTTTCACGAACGATTCAGAGTGGATTTACCTCGAAGGCAGATAAGTTTTACGGATTAACGTTCGCAACAACGATAAAATGGGATTAGCCGAGAAGCGTAGCTCCATTAAATCGCGATGACTTAAATGGCCCGCAAAAGCACGTTCTATTTAGTCACCCAATATTTGACTTTCGCCAGATTGGACCGCGGTACCCTCACGTCGCCGCTACCACCGTTTGTTTACAGTCTGCCTTCGGTTTCGGCTCGCGGCAGGTTGATTTAGGATTTAAGGATTTCTACGTTTGTTGTTCGAAGATCACGTGGATAAATATACTCGAGATGATTCCTCTATTTAGGGAGCCGCGGGTGGCCCTCCTTCCGAATTCTCGTCGCGAAGTCGCGTTGCCTGAGTGGATTAAACTAAAACCCATTCTTTGGAATGGTTCTCCGCTGAATGCAAATTATGAGAAGTAAAACTACACAGGTTCATTCGTATAAGTTTATTTCTACTGTATTTAACGTTTCGTACAAATGTTTCCCACAGAAGGAATGCAATTTTGGTATAGTAACTACAGTTTCTTCTTTCTGTTGGAAGGAGTAAGTTAGATGCAAAGGTTAATTAATTTATTCTTAAATAGAATTCTGAATTGTTTTTCGACAGCTTTTCGTAATATCTATAGATATCTATAATATCTATAATATCTATAGAAATAGATCGGATTATAGATTAATATATCTATTTTATTATAGATAAAGTAGGTTTCATTAACTACTGCATGATAGTTAATTTCGACATAATTGGAAATTTTACAAGATTAGAAGATTATTATTGTGTGCATATGTTCATGTTTATGTTTTCCTCTGCGGGCAGAGAATGAGAAACAGCAAGTTGTTGACAATTCAGATTGGTGACTCTTACCGAACCGCGAGTGCAAAAAGAGGGAAACAAACGCGTTGCAAGTCTAGTAAGCAGAGTGATTGTTTAGAGAGAGAAAGAGTAAGATTTTGTTGTGAGCTACGCTATCACTGCTTTACCCAGACAGATTCCTACATTACACTCTGTGTTATCGTAATTTCAGGTCCATTTAAATTTCGCTTCAAATATTCTTCCAGTAAAAAACAATAAATTATTAAGATATCTTCTCTTAAGAGCACTCTCTGCGCGTTGCAGAAGCGATCTGAAAAAATCAAATTATCGTGGTAACAGAAATTAGATATAGTAATAAAAACAGTAAGCAAAATAACGAATTTTCACCCATTAATCCCTTAACGTTCGTGCAAAAAAGTGTAATTTTTGTTTAATTATTTTCCTTCACGTTCCATATTGCGCTATCCTTTCTATTCTACTGCTGAAATTGAAGTCACAGCGTTATAAATAAGTGTGAAATTTATTTAAAATCGTTAATTTGGGTAAATCGTTCAAAATACCTTTAACATCGCTAAAATCCAAACCAAAAGATTCTAGACAACAGAACCTTTCCTGCAACAGTTCAAAAAGAAGAAGAAGAAGAATGAAACTCGGCGAGGGAGAAATAGCAAGCACTCGGCAGCCGTCGTCGACGAAAGTCAGCGACAGAGAAGAGAGTCTTGGAAATGGCCGGGAGACACAGCCGGAGTACCGGAAATCGTCTGCCAAACGGTCCGCGTCCCCCTTAAATCAACTGACCCCGCGCAAAGACACCTCAATCGAGGGGTGTCGTAAAAAATGCTTTTCGCGTGGCCCCCGGGGGAAGCTTTTAAGTCGGTCCTTATCTGAAACGAGCTGCCTTCTTGCTGTGTGTCGGTAGCGCTCAACGGGAGCGAACCAAGGGAGAGAGAGAGAGAGAGAGAGGAGAAAAAGGCAAGAAAGAGGAAGGAAGGAAAGGAAGGAAGAAAGGATGAGAGGAGAAGCAAAACGACAGTGAAAAGAGAAAGATAGGGGGGAGGGGAGTGCAAGACAATGACCGCTGTTCAAACACGCCGGACTTCAAACGAAGCGCGCCGCGCTCTTCTGTTCGAGGGAGAAAGAGGTAGAGAGTGTGTCGACGCCATTGCATTTAACCGGCTGCTGCTGTTGCTGCTCCATAAGGAACACGAACGCTTCTTATCCCCCTCTGCGCAGCCTTAAGGACATCCGGCGACTGGAATAACAAATATTTGTGCCACGGAACGTTGAAGACTTGGCGAACCCTTTCATTTGTAACGACAAGTTGAAATTAGCGCTTGCGTGCCGGGGGTAAGAAGGCTAGAAAGGAGCAACAGCTACTCTTAGAAGTGTTTTACTAGGACCCACGGCTGATGGAACGAGCCGGTGTGCTTCTCGGTGATGGACCTTGAAACAACCGAGTCTCCGCAAATACAGGTGTAACGTTGAATAATAACTGGTTCGAGAGAGACCGTGGTGGTTCTGCCGTGGCTTTTTCGAGCCGTTGCACCAATTGCGAGCTGTAAAACGGGCCAGCGCTTGGGTAGACTCGCGAAAGTACGCGTACATCTTTTTACGCGAACTGGACGTGACGGATAGTGCTTCGAAACAGATGTTTGACAGGGTGAAACCGAAGATTTTCATCGTTTTCGGTTACTTGTTTCTGGGTTTCTTGAGATTCTGAATCCTTGAGGATTCCTAGTTAGAACGATTGAGAATTCCTAATTAGTGTGATTCAGAATCCTTGGGGATTCCTAATTAGAATGTTCCAGATATTTCAGAGTTCAAATATGTAAATCTGAATAGTTCGAATTTCACTAACTGATTCCCAACAATGGAATATTGAAATTTGCATAGTTCGAATTCGATTGGCTCAATTCCAATATTGAATTTCATTGGCCGCACCTAAATACCAGAATTCGCATACTTGAATTTCCACACCGTCCACAAAACTCCCTCTCCAATTCTCTCCCACCCGAAAATTTCCGAAAAAATTCTTGGCGATCGACGAAATAATCACCGCAGGTCACAGTGGCCGAACGCGTCGAAAACAATATTTGCCCGATCTGCATATCAGCCAGAAACGAGTTCAGCGTTTGACTGACGAGCGCCGCCCCCTCCTAATCGTTCGATCGCCAAAAAATTCACAAGAAGAACGCTGGCGGGGTGGACGGTCGGTGGTGATGGTGGCGATGTGGCCAGCAGAGAAAAAGAGTCCTGAGAAACAAACTAAGACGAGACTGTTCGGCACCGAGCACCGCCCTTTCACTCCACCCATCCATCTACAGCTTGCATATATTTTTGGGCAGCTAGTTTTTTCCCCGAGGGAGATTTATCACGTCCCTACGCCTCTTTCGCGGCCTGGTCCATCAGTGCGCCGACGTGTGGCAGGGAATAATTGGCAGGCTCGAGGAGTGGCCGTGTTTAGGCCGGGAACTCTCCTCGCGAAAGATTGTTCGGAGAACGGTAAAACCGTCGCGAATCGGCAAAGTGGATGGCAAAATGTGCTGCTTCAGCGTCCTTCTCTCTTTAAGCGGCGTAGAAAGAAAAACGAGAGTGCGGGATCCCTAAGTAGGTGCGGTGAAAGGTTGTCAAACGAATGGAGGTTTTATGAGCGGAACGATTTTTGCTTTGTTCATAATGATGATTGGATTATGGAGCGGCAATGTTATCGATGTAATTTTAGTTCGTCGTTCTAAGTACGCCTGGATTCTCTTCGGGAATTGTCTTTGTCGAAATGGCTAATTTTTCTGTGGTTCTGGGTAAGAAGACTTGGTTCAATGATGTTTAAAATTCTCATTTGGGAGAGATGGAAAGTAATTCGTTTTTAATTGAATCGTTTATTATTGAAAGGACACATGTACATGTTCTATTTTAGCCAATTTTTCTTTACTTATTTGTGGATTAATTCGACTCAAGTGTTAACTTGACAGCCCCTTTTCAGAATTAACTTGAAGTCAATTTCTCGAAATAACTATAATAAGAAAATTACACAGCATCTCACAGTTTTTATGGAAAAGTGTTACTATTTTGCTACATTTCAGCCAATCCCTTCTTATTCGTCTGTGTATTAATTTGGCTTGACGTTTAAATCGGTTTCACAAAATAACTACAAGAAGAACGTTACAAAGTATTTCACAGTTTTAGTGAAAAAGTGTTTTCAATTGCTTCTGCACAGTCACAATTTTTAAACTTGTATCCTTACAAGATCGACTAATTCAATTATACGGAGAAAGAGTTACGACAAGTGCACGAAACAACGGAAGAGATACTTCACCGAACGTTCTCATTCACGATCTTAAAATAGTAATTACCTTTCAATATTCAAAGCCGAGCGATAAACTTGGATCGACGCAGTATCAGGGGAGCGAAACTTCAATTTTATCTCCGATAATTACAGTCGGTAAATATACATTATTCCGCACGAATGGCCATTTCAATCACAAATTATCAGCTCCCTCTTCGCTTCCCGTTCTTCTTTTTCGTCGCGATCTCGATTGGAAACCGGTGCGCGACGACAAAAGGTGGAATCGATACTGGTTCGGGTGGCGGACGAGGGATCGTTCGTCTCGTTAGAGGGAAACGGTACAGTTAATTAAGTCACTCGGGACCGTGGAGTCGCGGCTCGTTTCTTTCTCGGCAATTGGCGCGCCACGAAGCACGTATGAGAGAATGGCCACGATTATTCCATGTTTGGCGCAAACGCCGATCGGGAACTTGGAGCGTTCCACCTTGAAACGGGCCGCCGCCGTTCGAATCGCGCGATCCGGGGAACAAATTTTCTCGACAGTAAGAATGGCGGAGATAAATTATACCCCCGTTTCACCAACTCCTTAGAGCGACGTATATAGAGATAGAATAGGTCGAAGTGTTCTTCTGGTCGAGTTGAATCGAAGATGAAACGAATTGCCATCGAATTGACACCGATGTGGCCATTTCTGCTCAGAAACTACTTAATTTCCTGCAATTTTTCTTCATTAAAATGATCGTGAATAATCAAATTCTCGTGGAAGTATTCTTGCTAGAATTAAATCGAATATTGAACGAATTTCCATCGAATTGGTGCCGTTGTGGCCATTTTTGCTCAGAGACTGCTTAATTTCTTGCAATTTTTTTTAATTAAGGTAATTATAAGTACAATTCTCGTGGAAGTATTCTTGTGATCGAGTTAAATCGAGGATGAAATGAATTGCCTTTGAATAACTCTGAAATGGTACTGATGTGGCCATTTGCAATTTTTCTTAATCAAAATATTTCTAAATAATGAAATTCTCGTGAAAATTTTCTTGCTTGAGTTAATTCGAAGATGAAATGAATTGCCGTCGAACGATTTTGAATTGGTACTGATTTGGCCATTTTTGTTCCGGAACTGCTCAATTTCTTGCAGTTTTTCTTAATTAAAGTAATTATAAATAATAAAATTCTCGTTAAAGTATGCTTAATCGAGTCAAATCGAAGATGAAACAAATTACCATTGAATAACTCTGAATTGATACGGATGTGGCCATTTTTTGTTCAAAAACTGCTTAATTTCTTGCAATTTTTTTTTAATAAAAATGAATTACAATAAATACAAAAATTCTCGTGGTTATGGATTATCTAGACAGGCACAGCACTGTAGCAAAAATAATATCATACATCAAAAAATGGCACAGAATTACAATCTCACAGCGTGTAATACACTAAGTACCATTCTAAAAAATGATGACTGAAAAATCTACTGGAATGTAACTACACACAGAGGCAAGAAAGTAGCACAGAAGAGACAGGATATCACAGTGCAACAAACAGCTTAATCGATACAGCCATATGCAATGGTACCAACACACAGAAAAAATACGAAATTAATTACAATCTCTATCGATAGAACTGTAAATGATTTTCTTTTTTTTTTATGACATAAACTGTCAAATTATAATCTCTTATATTAAATAACAGGAAATAGTTTTTTCTGTGTTCTCTGGATTTCTGAGGAGAGAATATGGAAACGAGAAATAAGTACACATAATCCCACTAATAATGTCACACTCATTGATGTTAGAGAGTGTGCGAGATACGTAATCGTAGACAGAGTTGACCGTGTTGTCTATATTCGAGAATCTTCGAACGAAAGCCAAATGTCGATGTAAATAAAAGACGAACTTGTCAGCAGTCGAGAGGCGCCCTATTTTCTACACTTTTTCTGGACATAAGAAACTTAAAGCCTAAAAGTAAAGTCCTGTCAAACTACACCAAAGGAAAGTCTTCGAATAATAACAGATAATAAAAATAATAACAAATTGTGCATTATTTTGACGAACTTAATTAACCTAAATTTTCTGAATTTTTTGGACAATGGAAAATCGAGCAAAAAATTCAGTGAATTTACTATTAAGTGAAATAAAAAATTAAAAAATGGTAATGGAAATTATTGGGGAACGAGTCATCGACTTGTGACGAGAGAGAATATTTACTTTTTAAGGGAAAAAGATTTATTCTTATAAATCCTTCGTCCCACAAACTTAAATTTAAACTCTCTGAATATAGAGTGAATATTAATTTTTTAGTGATTGATCTTGAAATAATTCGTATTTCCATTAAAATTGTAACACTACGAGTAGTTTCAAGGGAAACATTTGAACTTGACTTGGTTCTATACAGCTCGCGTACTAATGCCCGAGGAAAAGATAAATAGCAGCCTGTGTTTAGTTAGAACAGCTCTAACCGCTCGCCAAATAGCAGGGAATTAGCCAGAACAGAGGCCAGTTGCTAAAATGCCGTGGAAACATGAATAAACTTAGCGTAGGCTCGTTCAAATACAGTTGAACATACAATGTTCAAATTTCCTGCCTTTCTACTTGTTTTCTGTCTACACCAAATTTGCACGAATTTCTGTAAAAATTCGTCTCGTTCTAAAGACCAGGAATCCTTGCTTTATAGTTACGCGACTGTCGAATGTATATAAACATGATTCTTAGTGAAGACTTCTCAGTGTCATTGTCGCTTACATTGTTCGAAATCAGTTCAGCTGGGATATTTTCGTGAAACAGTGTGTCGTCGATCGTTCAATATGACTATTGTGAAATTTGCTGAAGAATTTACGCAATTATTGGTTCGATGGACCAGGCCTGTACCAACAAATGTATGTATATTTTTAACGAAAAATTAGAATACAACTGAGAACCGAAATTCGGTAAAATTTCGTGCAAAATTTAAAAGAACTGAGAATCAAAATGCGATGAAATTTAATTAAAAATTAAATTACAACTGAGAATCAAAATTTGGTAAAATTTCATTAAAAATTAGAAGAATAGAGAATCGAAATTGGGTAGAATTTCATGCAAAATTAAAATACAACTAAAAATTGAAATTCGATAAAATTCCAAAAAGCATAGTTTACGTATCTTTAAATGATTCGAATAAAAATATATGTATCTTTGGTAATTATGAATGTGACAATATTGTGATATATAGGTGTTGATGGTATAGTAAATTACATTTTCGAGTGAAACAGGTAGAAACAGTTTTTCTCATATCATTTCACAGGAAGATGGTAAAGATGCGCTCACAACACCGTTAACGAACCGGCAATTAATAAAAGCCATGCAAAGTATAATCGAAACGATGCTCGGTGTATCATTGCAAATACCTGATTATTCGTCGACGACGACACCTGCGACAGGAATCACTGTGTGCACTCCAAATGCGCCTGTCGTATCGAAAATGTATCTGGACCAGAGTAGTGGGTCTCTGACAAGGTTGTTGACACGTTTTCCGATGGTACTTCATTAATTAATGTCTTCTCAATTTCCATCTCATTTTACTGCAATTATTTAAGATTTAGGTCGTTGGATACTTTGACCTCCATATGTCAGACGAGCAGTAATGTTGATGTTCCTGGTTATGAGCCATTGTCGTCCTCAAAAAGTCAGGAAAAAATGGATATCGTAGATGATGAGAGAGTAGAGGCTACATCTAACGATAAGAAGGTAGTACTTAAGCAGTTATTAATAAAAAAGTTGTACTATTGTAGAACAGATAGCTATTTCTATTTGCATTTAATTTAGACTGAAAATTCTTCATTTTTCATCGTTACTTAGTTGATTTCACGATCGAGTCCGGCGATCCACGTTAGCGTGGCCAGATCAGACACGTTCGTTCGCGAGGAAGAGGAGAAGAAAATGTCGAAGATAGCCGATAGTCAAGAGAACGACGCGACGATTTGCGAAGACAAAATGAAGAGTCAAAAGTTCCTAAAAAAAATCGAGTCCCTACGAGAAAGCGTTTTGACCGTTCTGTCGAAGGTCGATGACGTGAAAGAGGTCCAGAAATTTTCCATTTTCTTCCGTTTACTTGTCAATTCTTTTAAAAATTTGCATTATATTTTCTTCAATCTTTAACTCACTCTTTAAACTCATTAATTCGTTCACCAGTGCTCCGGAAAAAATAGGAAAGGTTAACCTTAGTTTAATCTGGTGAATGTTTTTCATTACTCATAAAACCCACAGAAGCCTGATTGATGGATCTGAGGATAAGGGGAATTTAAATTTGAGTATTTAAGGCGAGGTCCCCTTCGATTTGTTGGAAATTATAGCAATAGATTTGTCAGACCTCACCGAACTAACCCAAGATTAAAAAAAGATTAATCAGCCACCAGAGAAACATAGCTTAACTCCTTCTTCTCAGAGCCAGAACATTCCCAAGTAAAATTTTGACTGCAAAACAGCAAAAGAAATCTTAAAAAATTTAGACACACTATTCTTCAATTCCAACGACTTCTTCACGATTCGAACGTTCCAATCTCGCAGGAAGTGTGCCCGCAATCAAGGAGGCATATCCGTCGTCTGTCCGCCGTCGGCGTTTCCGGAATCAATCGAATCACGTCGATGAAGAGACCGACTCAACCTCCGAAACTTCGACGATCGTCCACAGGATTGCCAGGGACACCGACGTCCTCGAAGTACAACGCGACGCTTCCCGTGAACAAAATGGAAGGCTCGGCGAGACGCAAGAGCATCTCCACCACCACCTCGATTCAAACGAGACCGGCGAAACTCTCGCCGAATCGTTCGCCAGTTATAACGTCGACTGCCAGCAAGAAATCGACCTCGTCGGGCGACAGACCTGCGAAGAATCCGAAATACGCTCACATTCAGAGCACAATACCGAAGGTTTCTGTGAGCAGTAAAAAAACTTAATAAATTTCCAGGAAACAGATAAGGTAGAGAAGTGTTAGCTGGTAAAGGAAAAGTATTGAAATTTCATTATTTCGCGTAAGATGATGCATCAGGTAGAAAATATTTATTCCAGTTCTTTGCATCGATTACGTCAACTTAATACGTACATTAGCAAGTAATGTAATTTTTCCAGTTTCGCTCGATCGTCGCTCGCTCTTTTGTTTCATGCAAAAGATCGTTATTTTATGTAAAGGAATTGAAATTATTTATTGGCTCTAGTGATTATTTTAATAATTGCACGTCTATTTATTTGAGATTCTTTTTAACGATGTTACGAGATGTCGGACGAGTATTGTTGTTCTAGGTTATTAAGATCGTTTCATCGTGATCTCGTTTCTCTCGTTTATTTATCCACCCGATCTCCTTTGCAATCTTCGCCGATAAACGGGGCAATTTTTAGGTAGCGTAAAGCACGATGACTTAATTCGACGGAACACCAAAGAAGAAAAAGTTCATATCTCCTTTGATCCACAATTTTCACGCAAATGCGTGTTTCATTGATCCATCCGTTGATAATTAAATTCAATAACTCAAGGAGTTTCTTTCGGTTGTGTCGTATCTCGGTTCCGAAACCGCTGTGTATCTTTCGTTCCACGTAAGCGAATTTCAATTTCATTCCATCAATTTAAACTCCGCGCACCTGGATAATTTCATACAATTTTCAATGAACCTGCGCGAATCCTTGGCTGTGCCTCGCGTCGATGAAGTTGCATCACACCGTTGCACGCTCTCGATCATACACGCTTTCGAAACTCGATCGTTCAGCTCCGACGTGGGTGAATCGGCCCCGGGCTCTGCTCTGGATGATGCATTTTCGTCGTTCTTCACGTTTTCTTTTTTTTTTCTCTCTCTCTCTCTTTCTCCCTACCCGCAGGAACACCTTGCGTACACGAAAGTGCAACGTGATGCAAGAATGGGAGGCGAAAATTGTTAAGGTCCAGCTCCGTTGTTTGATCGCGGACGAATTTCGGCCGGAAGCGTGGCCGCGAGCGAAGCTGCGGCGATCCGCGCGCAGATTCCCTTGTCAGGAATGGGCGTGAAGATCGATTTTCTCTTTTTCATGATTTATTGCCGCGATTTCGTGCACGGCCACGTCCTAAGATTTTAATCGACCGGACACTGGCACCGCTTCTGCCCGATTCATCATTCCCGTCCATCACCGCCGGCGAAAAATCCAGGTCGTTTGCCGCGAATATCGCGCTTCCCCTTCGCACATGAGAGGCTCTGTTCCATCGATACGTCGATTTTTGCTCGTGTAATTCAACAGGTCCGAGGGGCCTCGTGAGAGAT
>NW_017100249.1:852791-862209 GCF_001263275.1 Habropoda laboriosa
TGTATAGGTATGTAAAAATGTAGGAATGTAGAAATATAAGAATGTAGGAATGTGAGAATTGAAGGAACGTAGGAATGTGAGAGCTGAGGGAATGTAGGAATGTGAGAATTGAAGGAACGTAGGAATGTGAGAGCTGAGGGAATGTAGGAATGTGAGAATTGAAGGAATGTTTATGAGGACACTGGAAAAGCGTTTATTAAAATATCTTTCAATTATTTTTCCATTAATTTTAAACATTTTAAATATCTGAAGTCACTCAGGTTTGTGAAGATATCTTACGAAGGTATCACGAAGGTATCGTGCTTTCCTTTCACTAACTTACGAAGGTACCGTGCTTATTTCTTTACCGTCTACCATTTCACCGCGACAAATTATTAACCTCAGAATCCAGGAACTCTTCCTACATGCTGTATTTTGTAGAATGTCTGCTAATTTCCAGCTTATTTAATTAAAATTAATATCGTCTACCTTGAACCTGCTCCTTACGTACAGCTTCCAAGAATTCTCGTTACAAAGTGTAAAAGTGTTCGCTACTACGGTGTTCCAGAAACCAGTGGTTAGTCGAAAAATAGAAGATAATTAAGAGGAATTAGTCGGTGCAGGTTCCATTTCTCTATGCCTATCAGCAACACGAGTTGCAATATTCTAGCATAACATGAAGCCATAGTTCCGAAGATAATTGTAAGTTTCAGAATCACCTACTGCCTGGTAACCGCGGTCTACCTTTCTAGACTTAAGATCAGATAATATAAAAGAAACGCCGGTTTCTGGACGTGGATTGACGGATGATTGATGAAGGCCTGCGGCGCTAAAGCACCGCCTACGCGATTCCTCTAATTAGATGGCGGGATGTTAATAGTTAATTTGTCGGTGGTAAGTCAGCAACGGGCAAGGATTATTGCGTTAACTGGTTTTCGAATCTCTGACGGTGAGGCGGTAATTAAAATACCGCGCTCCGTATTTAATTACACTGAAAACCGCAAACAGACCGTGTGGAGTTTAAATGAAATCTGCCCGAAATTTCAGATTCTAAATTTTATCGCGATAATAAATTATTCATCCGTAGTCTAACGTTACTCTAATAAATTTACTTAACCGTCTATAAAAATTGCGAATGATTACAACTTTACGTTTTGACGGGAGAAGCAGGGATTAGCACGTTCGTTGTCTCATTAATCGTGTCTCTCTTTCTGCCACGGTCATGCGTCAGATTTGATCCACAAGTATAGTTAAAAATAAAATAATCAATCTGACAACTCGAGCTACTATACAGCTACTATACTCGATGGAATTTCGTTGAAATACAGATGAATGGATACGTAACATCCAAGTCACGCGGCATTGCAAAAGGTCAATCAAGAAAATTACCGTGAAATTTCAGTTTCCTTCGTTCGACCATAAAAATCCCGTGCAAACACGTCCTCGCGGACAAATTAAATCATTAAACGGCGAACAAAAAAACATTGCTTTTTAGCGTATCGTGTCCGTCAGCCCCGGCGATTCGAATAATTTCATTAAAATTAATGAACAAACGTTTTTTCTACCCCCATGCGCGTCGTAATGACACGTTCCATCGGCGGCCATTAATACGGGCCTGTGATCAGCGCAGCGCGATCCAGCTGCCACTTTGTCCAGAAACGAATTTCGCGGCGCGTGTCTTTTTGCCACGTCGAGCCTCGCCCTTTCCTTCCGTCAGCCTCCGTTCACGACGGACGAACGAGCCGCTGTTTTTTTCCGTCCCTCTCCGACGCCTGCAAAACACACCGGCATCAAAAGGTGTGCTGCACGCGGCCCACTACGGAAGACGTTTCTGAGGACAACCAATTTGCCCGGCAAAAACAAATCGCGTCTTTTAAAAACATACTTGAGGAGGGAAAAAGCGTGGCCAATTTTCGGGAGGGCGGAACGCAACGCGTGGTGGCGGCGAATCCTGCGGGACACACTTAACACACTCCCTCCACACATCTCTCTCTCTCCCCTTTTATCCTGTCTGTCGTGGAAAGATGAATCTTATACATCATAAAGTAAACCGCGTTTAAAGGGTCGAAACAAGAGGAGGCACCGGTTCGTTGACTTCCCACTCGGGGCACCTGCAATTGGAATTTCGCGGGGAATTTGACGATTTTCAGGGCTTCTTGTTGCCCCTGCGAGCGGAAGGAATGGCGCAGGGAGCATTCGTGACGTTAATTTGTCGCGAGGAAGAATTATTACGAAGATTGATACGGGGAATTGCGGCGAATATTACGGTGGATTAAAGGATAATGACGTAGGTATTTTGACAGAGAGGACTTAGTTCCGAAGATCAGATTTTTTAGTGAAATGATAAATTTCTATTGAGATTCGTATCACTTTTGGGTGTAGGTTCTGCATAGTTGACCATGATCAGATTCCTTCAATTAAGTGGCAGGAGGAATGTGGGTCACTTTACTATAACTATACATAGTAGGAATGTGATTTACATTACTATACCTACAGCAACATTTTTTAACATCATATAGTATAGTGTTACCAAAGTATGCAGACTGTTAGATATATGTTACTATAATAAAAGCACACAAATATAGAAATTGGAGGCTTTTGTGACAAAATAGAGGAGCAGGTTGTCGATTCTTCTGTCTCTAGAATTTTTTTTTTAAAGAAATTTGATGCGAGTAATAAAATACAAGCTACAAAAGTTACTTATATATTTTAATGACGTTTTCCTCAATTAAAAATTGATCTACGTCGACGACAAAATGAAAGCCCAAATATTCCACTAATGCATTCGAATATCGCCTCGCACAGAATTAAATCATTTCATTGACCTCTCGCAGCCCTCGGTCCACAGATTGTACATCTCAGATTTAATCAAGAAAGGGTTAATTCCCTGGATCCTCTCGATCGATACCTTACATTACCTCCGAAGGAATGAACCTCTCTCGAATCTCCCTGAAATACCTCAAAACAAACTCATTGCACGATACCAACCGAAAAATTAACTCACTTACCTTCATGAACCTACTTAAACGAACGAAACCGAAAATCCGCGCAAGTGTACGATCACGCGATCGATCCCACCAGACGGTTACAGCCTACAATTTGTCTGGCTTTAACATCAGCTCACCACGACACCTGTTATCGAGGCTCACGCTCTCTATGATTCTCATGCAAACTCGAACATACACACCTTAACTGTTACCGAAGAAAAGAAGAAGCACATTCAGCTTCGGTAATTCTACACGGCTTATTGTACGTCTCGCTAGACGCGCGTTTCTTCTGTCGGTATTTCGCCGACGGAGGTGAACGAGCAAAATAGGATCAACAAGGAGAGAGAGAGAGAGAGAGAGAGGTGTGGCATGGAAATAGACGCGGAAAATAGAGAAGCATCTCTAAACGCCAGTTTGCGGTATCCTGTTGGTTTCGTCTCGGGGCCGGAAAGGGCATCCAAACTAGGGGAACGATGATTACACGTGTCTTTTTAACACAAAAGGCTCGAAAACCAACACCGTAATACGACGGGGTGGCGGGCGCCCTGTAATTCACCTGGTTCAGGGCTCAGAGCTCTCGTGATGAGACAACCATTCTGAAAATTGCGATAGTCGCCCCGAAAATAAGGTGAGATTGCTTCGATCTGACCGGAGCAACGCCGCTAACCAACGGGCCCTCTTCTGGCCGAGTTATTATTTGTTTTTGCCCAGGGCGACCATCACGGTACTTATCGAGTCACCGTTTGCCTCAGCTGCAACGGTGCGTCACGCCCAATCCTCTTCCAGGGCGAAATAAGACCAGAGGAACAGCTTGTTCCCCGAAAAAGCGTGGGTGCTGGGATCTGGTCTACTCACGGCGGAGAGATGATGCGATGTTTCGGATCGCTAGGAGTTTTCAGAGAAATCTCTCTGCGTGAAGTTTCAGCGGAGCCGTGTTGGAAGTGATACTCGGGGTTAATTACGGAGGATGATTGATAATTGTCGGATGAACGAGGTGCAGGTTGTTCGTTTTGAGAAGCCAGACCTGCTTTCGGTGAAAGTTGAATGAGTTTCGAGAAAAGTGGAGATCAGCTCGTTGTGATTGAGATTTATGGTCACAAATTTTAATCATTCTTTGAGGTCATTGAAAAAAATCTTTAAGAAGCTAGTTAAGAATCTGAGTTCAAGCTCGTTGTGATTGAAGATTGAGAAAAATTCACTCACGTTAAATCTCCGATCGAGACACCTTTTTTACACTTTTATAAAATTGAATTCATCCTCACAAAAAGCTAAAAATCATTTCCTAGGCATTCCTTCGTTCCAACAATGAGGTACTGACTCAAACTGTGTGAGACATTTGGAAAATTCACCGAATGAAATATTACTATTCTTCGCCTCACAATTTCCTCGATAACAGGCCTCGTTAGAGACACTAAGAACACTTCACCAAACTCAAGCTCGAATTTCATCTCGTTGGAAGCTCACGTCCGAAATTACAAAGCGACAGAGCAACCGTGCAAAGTCCCAATGGTATTCGCGTCGAATCACCCAGGACAATTCCACGTCTCCTCCGAGAGAACGTGTATAATTCACGGTGAAAAGAATCCCTCCGGGAGAGCCGACCTTGTGCATTGTAAAAATTAATCACCGTCGAAAAATGAATATCAAGGGGGACGTTGCGGGGAGTTTTTTGCATGGTGTCCGATTGAATCGAGGGGAGAGCGAGGCGTGATTGACCGGCGCGGCTAGAGAAGCAGCCCTCCGCAAAAAAGGTCGTCGAAGGCGCGAATCGAGTAAATTGGCGGGGAAGTGGGTCGAAAAAGCCCGGCTGCAATTTCGGCCCCCGGGGCGAGCGCGGCGCCTCTCCAACGATAATTGATATCACCTGCCATGTAAATATCGGTTATCGGCCCGGTCCCGGTACCTGTCGGTGGAAAAAGGGCCGCCGGGATGAAAATTACCGGACAACCGTCGGCGAGATAATTACGTGTTGGTTTTAGAAAAGGGCCAAGCACCGGTTAATTCCATGCTGCGCGCGACCCGCGCGAAACGCCGCCCCGGGGATATCATTCTTGGCCATCTTTTTCGCTCGGATATCGTCCTGAACGTTCGCTGGAATTTTGCCTCTGTTTTCGCTGCCACGCTGGGAACCGTCCGTGAACGAGCGGAGGAAGAAGTATCTTTTGTGCAGGGAGCATGGGGCTATCGGGGTGGAATTTTTTCGTGTCCCCGTGAGGCGGCTTCTTAATTTCTTTTAATCGTGTTTTGGTCATCTTCTGAAGACTCTCTTGGTGTGAAATTTGTTCCTACAAATGGTATAAGAATTCTTCTTTTAAATCTTCTGAGCGCCAATTGTAATACTGGGTAATTAATTTTTTTTTTTAATCTTCTGACACGAGTACCAATTATAATACTAGGTAATTATTTACTAAAAAATTCTTTTGATAATAGGGAAGTGTTTGTTCAATTTTGTCCCTGACTGTATATGGCGGAGGACGTAGTGAACCCGTTCGATTAGTTTTATTCGTGAGGTTCAAATTTTTTGACATATTTATTATTCACACCTGGCGTCGTATTTTAGACACACGTTACATTGTTATTATCGTATCTGAAGATCTGCATCGAAGGCGGTGCATAAAATGTGCCCAAGTGTGTATCACCTCTCGAAACCTGCCTATTACTTCTGCAATTGAGCTGATTATACATACATACAAGTGTTCATATTGGAATAATCATTCTTAAATTACAGTGATTCGAATTGATATTCAGACACCATGGCACTCGAGATGTTATTACTCCGTACATTTCGTTAAAATAGTGTCATCAAATTAATTGCTCTTTGGTGTGTCGAAACAGCTATTAGAGTTAATAAAAATGCAAATACTTGTTCTCAAATTAAACGATCCTCAAGATCACGAAAACATTAGAAGTACAGTTACAGTACAGTCACTCACAAAAATTTTCGTACATTCTATAAAAGATTCTAAAAATTATTTTAGAACAGCTGAAGTTAGTAGATTGAGCTGAGAAAAATTCGTTCATTAAAATTTGTACCTACTTTCATAAAATGGAGAGCAAATTAACTGGTCATCGTGCTCTAAAATAGGTCCAATCAGCGAACAGTACATCATCCTTAGCCACTTAGAGCCAGCAAAGCACTTTGATACGCTATTAATCAGTCGAAGAAATCAAAATGCTTGAGAGGCTTATTCGAAAGTACACATTGAGCAATCACCCGGACAATTTACCACTATCAGCGAGCACTTGGAGAGTACATCACACGTTTCGCCACTCCACCTTTCTTGTAAGTACACGCATTACCAGGCTGCCGACATTGAAATAATCACAGCCTAGAAACCGTCTGTTCGAACCTGTTCCACATGCTCTCTCTCTTCTCCTTCTCTCTCTCAGCATCATCGAGCCGTACGAGATCATTCAAGGGATGCTCGAGAACTGCGCGTCCCGCGATGATTTGTGTCTGCTCGATAAAAGGAAACCGTGTGTTACCAACGCCTACCGTTTCGTTTGCTCACGTGGAACGCCTATTCATAACGCGGCGCCGCTTAACACCTCGCGAGATCGTTTGGTATCTCGACGAGACAGCGTTCGTATCTCTCGTTCGCCGCTCTCAACACCTTCCTTATCGATGCTCCCTTTTACGCTCCTCTAATGACACGTTTCTCGATCGCCGCCGGCCACGTTACCAGGTGAAAAAGTAGACTGGGAACGCGCCGTTTGCTCAGCAGCCAGATAGATTCGCTCGACAACCACCGGTTTAGGCGGACACCGTCTCGTTCCACGTGAGAAACTCGCCTCTCCTGTGTGTTTAGAGCCACACGGGTTTTTGTATCTTTTCTAAGCAAAACACTGGGTGCGGTGTTACGTAGACCGGCGATTGGATGATTGGGAGGGAGAAGTGTTGAAATTGGCGCATTCGTTTCGGGGGGAGAATGTTGAGAGCAGGTGGAATGTTGTAGCTTTTTTCGGGGGGGTATTCAATGATTCGTGATACTGTTTTACGAGGAATTTCGCAGGAGAATAAGTTTGCAGTATTTATTGGGTAAACTGGCAAATGATCGACCGAGAGGGAGAAGTGTTGAAATTGAATGTTGAAAACAGGTGGAATGTTGAAGTTTTTGTGAGTGTTGAATACTTTCTGATATAGGAAATCTGTTGAAGAATTTCACAGGAGATTAAGTTGTTTCATCTACATAGTCACTTGCTGTACAATTTTTCATATTATTGCACGCAAATTTGATATAGTGTTTGTCTCTTTTAGTCGAAATTACATGGAACCTTCCAACAGCTTGGGACATAGAAATCTACTTCTTATCACTTTTCCTTCCTCCGTGAATACTTTTCTCCATTCTTAATTGCAATTACCTACTACCATCTACTTACCGTCTTACCATTAGATTTACTGCTATCACACTACAATCAACATTCCTCTACAACGCCAAACGAACACCAACACACACACACAGGCATACTTAGAAGAAAAAATATCGTTCCTAAGTTCAGACCTCTTAGAGTACCTCTTATTGCATTGGTCGTGGGTGTCGAGGCACTCACGCTCTCGTTCAAGGTCCCTCCTCTTTTACTCGCGTAACCGGCGAACGTGGTTCCCTTCGTGGTCACCTTCGACCCCGGCATAAATGCATATTCCAACGCTGCGTTTGCCGCAGCTGAATTCCGCGAGCCAATCAATTTAATTGCAGCTTATCACGTGCGAGCGGAAAGGCATACAGGAACGCGTACAATGCAGCTGCCCAGACAGAACTGAACGAACGAAAATCCTTCTTCTTAACGTCGTTAATTACAGACTACCGTTCGAGCACTTTCCTTATCGAACGGTCGAATCAACTCGTTCCTCGACCCAAATCAAAGCTGACACCCATCACGTTCCAGACCTTTTCCATCTATTTCTTGTATCAGACAGGCGAACAGAGAGAGAAAGAAAGATCCTGAGTTTCATGGATCGATCGATCGTTCGTTCGAGGATCATCGTGACGGAGCTTCTTCTGGGAAAGCAAGCACAGTTGAAATTCGCCTCACTCGTTCATTTTAATTACAGGCTACATCGTTTCAAAGCATTCACCACAGGTTATTAAAACGTCCGGCCGCGAGACACGGGAAAGATCGGCGCCGCGCTGGGTCAGGAGAAAAGTGAGCGTTTCGCTTTCCCTAAAAGCAAATTGCCTGCTTTGCATAGTTATTGAAGCTCGTGGCTCGGTGTCGCGGATCGAACGCGGAACCGTAGAGACTCGCGCGAAATGATACGTCGTCGATGGCGCGCCGCTAGTAATGGACGGGTATGTCCCCGTGAACTTCCACCAGCCAGTTTTCGATTGACGTTCATTCCGAGTGGTGGTGGCTCGAGCGTACCTCGAAATAGAAACTGCCTTTGGCTTTCAAATTCAGACTCGTCTATTATATTCGCACACAGACGCGCGTGGTAAAGTCTGATCGTTAAACGGTTGAATACTGAACAGCTCGATGCTGAATATTGAATGGCGCATACTTAAAATTTTTGTCAAATATTTCGGGGGAAACAAGAGGAGAGTGGAGAAGAGAGTGTCGTTCAGGGAACTGATGGGTTCCAAATATTTTTTCACGCAAAATTCCTTTTTCTTTCAACGAATATCAATTTTCTTCGTTTCTTTTAGCGAACTGATGAGTTCCAAATTTTTTCACATAGAATTCCTTACTTCGTTCTCAACGAATATCAATTTTCTTCGTTTCTTTTAGCGAACTGATGAGTTCCAAAATTTTTCACGTAAAATTCCTTCTTTCTCTTTAACGAATATCAATCTTAGGGAGGATAACACTTATCCCACGCTTAAGGGAGGATAAAATCACGAAGTCCGCTGTTTACGAAGAGCAACGAGTTCGTACCTTTAGAACGAGACCTCGGTACGATGATTTAAGAGACCCATAAACGCGGTCCCCTTTGTTTAATAGGGCGGAGCAGGGAAATGCAAATTCCCCGATCGAATTCCCCCCTTTTTTCCACCCCTTTCGAGCGTTGTAAATTAAAGAGGAAATCGGTGGAAGGATCGGCCCGTGAAAGGGTATCGACAAGCCCGGCGTACCTTAATGTATTCATTGGTTCGTTACGTCGCTGAAATATGGTTTTAACCGCGCGTTACGTGCCACGGCGAAGTGTCAAAAGTCCTCTTTCAACAAACACGCCTTCACGCGAAACGAACCGTCCTTACGGTGGTGAAATCGACGACGTGGAGAATCTCTTAGGACGAAGAAAAAAGGGGCGAAAAGAAACGGGGCGGTGGGGAGACGGTGAAGAGGAGGGAAAAAAGGGGTGGACGAAGATCGCTATTTATGGCAGTCTAATTAATTCCTGTGTATTTTCGGCCACTTCTCATGCAAAACACCGTCCGCCATCCCTTCCCTTACACGCGTGTCTTTATGGCTCTTCATGAGATATAAATGATCCGATAAAATGCTTAAGCGGC
>NW_017100249.1:862550-877375 GCF_001263275.1 Habropoda laboriosa
ACCGACGGAACCGTACAACCAGCCTGTCTCCTTATTTTTAATAAACCCGCCGCGGACCGGGGCGAAATCCTTCGGGCGGATATTAAAAACCGAGGGGCAGACGTCGCGACGTTAATCAGACGAAATTTTCGCGTACCACCTTTCCAACTACGGACGTTGATTTATGTTCCGTTGGCGGTGCATGAGCGAGTTAGGGCTTCGTGCTAAAGTGGATTTAGAAGGTTTGATGAATTGCTAGTGCACGGTGTTTTGAGGGTTTTGTGTTCTTTTCTTCTTTTCGGGGGAACGGCGTGTTAGGTTGTTGATGGAATATCTAATGCTGCGAGGTAGTCTGGTAGTAAATGTTGCACCGAGTGATTTCGTTTCAATTGCGCGAAGATTTAGGATTCAATTTCATTTTCAACGAGTTTGCAAGGAATATATACAAGGTGCTTCAAAAAATGTGTTAACACTTGTAACACAATGTGTCACGTTGAGGAATGTGTTTTGTCCTGAATGTGTCTCTGCTGGTTCATCGTCGTTCTCAACACATTCCTGGAATGTTGTTGATGGAATGTATAATTTGGTTTCAATTGATGCAATTGCAAGATGACGTTGGCTTTAATTTCATTTCAACGTGTTTGTAGGGAATATATAGAGTGCTTCAAAAAATGTGTCAACACTGATAACACAATGTGTCATATTAAGGAATGTTCTTTGTCCTCAATGTGTCTCCGCTGGTGCATCGTCGTTCTCAACACATTCCTGGAATGTTGTACAGATGATCTTCAAGTTTCATACAAGTGATAATATCTTTTTAAGTAGCATTAGACAGAAGATCCTTAGGGTAAAACTATTCCGAATTACCGAGATCAAATTTAAAAGATGAACTTCAACACTTTGAAAATAAAACGCAACGTTCAAGAGAAATCACCTCATCACAGAAGCACAGCATTACTTAAACCCTACAAACATTTCCACGCACCCATTTAAACCCGTCGAAACCCATCTAAAATGATATGAATCCCAAAGAGAGGCATCGATACATTTCCAAACGAATGTTCCATTCCAGCAGCTTCAGCTACAATTTCTAAAGCACGATAAACTCTTAATAAATTCAACAATTCCACCATCTCAGCTCTCTGCCAATCTAAACCCCGCAGTTCCAGCTGCAACAACATCCATTCCAGCAGCTTTCCAGAAACTCGATCGAAATACAGCAAAAGGCTCGCTCTAAATGATAAGAGCCTCGAAAGATCTGGCGGATAAGACGCCTCGAATCGCCAGCTTCAATCTCCTTCCCAGGGGATCCTTTCCTCTTCACCGCGTAAATCAAGGAAGTACTCAGATTCCTTGGCGCGATACTCAGCGTCGGGCTCGCGTAAATCGCGCACACGGTGCAACTCGCGATCCCCGAGAATTAAGACTCTGTCCATCCTGATGGCAGCGTGTCACGCAGAGAGAAAGAAAGAGAGTGCGTATGCGACGCGTTGCCCGGGCTTGATCGAGCGGAGAAAACGTTCTCACAATTATTGCCGGTTTTATTGCGTAACCACGTTTCGCGCGCGGGGAGGAGCGCGGCGTAGGAGCGGCGGCTCGAAGGAATCGCATAAAATTAGCATTTCCATCGGCGTACGCCGCTTCCCACGGTGCGGTACGCGCGCGAGCCCGTGCATACACGTGTGTCGAGAGCTCAACCAACGTGGAATAATAAGGAGCATCCACGATCGCGTTCCTTCCTCGAATCGAGAATCGAAACGGAGCCAACAGCGCGGGGTAGACGGGTGAATCCTGCTGCATCCGTGTCAGCCGTGGTACGCTTCGCGGTTACACGCACGCATCCCTAATGGGCTTAGCTTCGCCGGTAGATTAAAGGCCTCTGAATATCGCGTGGCTCCCCTCCTGCCTGCTAACGTTTCGTTAAATTATTTAACATTTGCCCCGAGTATATTCCCCTGTGGCAAGTTTTCAACAGTGTGTCGTAGAGTGGTTCGAGTTCCAATGTTGATTTTTCCTTTTTCTTTTTACAGTGATTTCGTTTGGAAATGTAGTTAGGCGGTTGATCTCAGGTGGAGTTTTGTTGAATGGTTTTTCGAGTTTGATTGTGCGAGATGATGGGAGCAAGGGATCGCGGTGGGTTCAAGGTGTTCCGGTAGTTCTGCTGCTCGTGCAATGTTGAAAGTATTAGTTGAGGCTCGTTGTTGGTGAGATCGAGATTATTTGTGGGACTTTGTGGTGTGCCTTATTGCATATAGGATGCTGATTTTGGATGTGAAGTTGGTTAGTTGAGTGCGTTTGGATGTTGAAAGTGTGCTTTGTTGGAATGTTGAGAGGGAAATGTGAGGTGTGAAGGGAATGTTTTAGTGTTGAGTTGATTTTCTTTGGAGGGAGAATGCATATGTAAAATAAATGTGTTAAAACACTTTCTATAGATACATAACAAATTTAAAAAATTTTTAAATACTGTTATTATATACTTAAAAAATTTTAAATAATCCATAGTAAGTTTAATAATATGAACTTCTGTGTGTAAGACATTATCGTCTTTCTTTTAAATTGTAGAACACAATGAGAGGGTTTATTATCAACTTTTCAACATCATTGCACTGACAATTTTTCCATTAAATGGTCCTTATATTTCAAGGCCATACAATTTACGAGAAATTCTCATCCCAACGCGACAATCTTATAGTAGGAACAAAGCATAAATTAGAAATATCTCATCGACGCAACTAGCCCGAACACATTCAGCTTTCATTCCTGCATAAAACACCCAATTCCAAACGTACCTCGAATTTTCTCCATCCCAATACTGCATTCTTAAAATAGCTGCATAATACACGCATAAGACACAAAGGAAACAAGTCGGAGGCATTAAATTAACCCATTGAGACTCTCCTTGAAATCTCTTTTATTGTACGTTTAGGATTACATAGTGCTAGATTCGTACGCTTTCGTATATGACATTGTCATAAAAATTTATCAAAATTGTGACCATTTACTATGTCAAACAAACATTGGAACACTTAGGAAAAGTTAATATCTTGTATATTTGTATCATTCATACTCACAATATTTAAAGTATTAGGAATATTTTTGCCTGCACAGTGTTTAATGATTTTTTCGTTAGTGTCCGAAAATTCATATTAATAATATTCAAAATATTGCGAATATTTTTGGCTGCACAGTGTTTAATGATTCTTTCGTTAGTGTCCGAAAATTCATATTAATAATATTCAAAATATTGCGAATATTTTTGGCTGCACAGTGCTTTATAGTAATTTCGTTAGTGTCCTAATATTCATATTAATAATGAATATTTTTGCCAGCACAGTGTTCAGTGTTTCTTCCCACAGTGTCCAAATATTCGCATTAATAGTAAATATTTTCGCCTGCCCAGTGTTCAATACAGATTCCCACAATGTCTAAATTTTCCTAGGACTAACTGTACATCTCTCCACTACCCAACGTGTTAATCAAAATTCAAAGAATCCCGCGTGTGCATGTGTAAAACCGTATTGTACGCCATTGTGTTAAAATAATTTTCAGAACCGTTTACCCTAATACATTCCACACCACGCTGTTCCAACCGGTAACAAGAAACCGCAACAACGAGCGATCCAAGAACCAGGAACACGCATAAATAACAAGCATCGAACGATCTGAAGGGAAAAGCTCAACGGACACGATAAAACACACCGTTTATATCTCGGTCAGAGAACGATCCGCGCGGTTATAATCGGAAGCCTTCTCGATTTTTCCGCGTTAACCGCGCCGCAACACGTGCGCGTGAGGCCGTCCCTGTGTCGTTAATTTCGCAATAATTCCCCAGCGCACGGCGGATTTACGAGCGTCTCGGCAACGAAGACGCCGAGCGTACTTACCTGTGCGGTTCCAGGCCTCGCCGCTTACCTGTTACCTCTCCGGAGGGACACGTGACACACGCGAGTGGCACGCGCGGCGCGCGCTCGCTCGCCTCTTCCAATGGGTAGAACCAGTTCTCCGTGGAATAGAAATAACGTTCCCTCCTCGCTCTTCCAGCCCCTTCGACCGTCGCGCGTTTAGCTGCACGGGCCGCGTGCAACCACGAATGACCCCGCTTGCCCCTCCAATCGGAATCCTAGGTACTTTAATTAAACGAATTTCCTATTAACGATCGCTATCGGAGCCACGTCGGATTGTAAAGTGAAATAAGGAACGGCCGGGAAGTGGGAGAGAGGAGATTGAAAGTACGTTCTACTCGGTGTTTCCATTGAAATCGGTTCGACGGGATGGGGAAGGGCTTTTAGGAAGTGGA
Organism: Habropoda laboriosa; assembly: GCF_001263275.1. NCBI lineage: Eukaryota > Metazoa > Arthropoda > Insecta > Hymenoptera > Apidae > Habropoda > Habropoda laboriosa. The sequence goes on from NW_017100249.1 coordinate 866,827, forward strand.
GCGGTCGTTTGGAATTGAAATTTCGATGTTTAAATCTCGCGGTTGTTTAAGCGAGATTGTAGGATTTTTCGAGAATTTGGAATTCAGATTTGTTGGTTTTGTGGGTGTTTTTTTGGAAGTCTCGAACTGGTGAAATTTCATTGGTGGATAAAGAGAATTGAAAGTTGACGAGGTGCGTTGATTTTTCGATTGGAAAGGTAACAGAATGAAAATTCTGGCTTTGGGGTTAATTAGCCACTTGAGAAACGTAGTTCAACTTCTGCGTCCCGTAATTAAATTACTTCAATATAAAATTGTGGCTCAAAAATAGGAAGACCTCTCGCAAAAATTAATCACCGAACGGGCTATCTCTTAATTTCAATGACACACTAGCAACGACTATATTAAAACAATTTTAACCCCTTTTCTCAAGGTTTGAACAGGGTGTTGAAACACAACGAGCGAGTCAGTGTGAAACACTGTGTATGCAAATCTTCCAAGAGGAAATGTTGAATAAATAGTTGACACGGAGGAAGAAAGGTTTGTCAAAGGTTGAAGAATTAGAAGTAACCGTAGAATTTGAAATTTAAATCGAATTTGAGTTTCAAATTGAATTAAAATTTCAAATTCAAATCGAATGACAATTTCAAATGCAAATTGAATTACAAATTTAGATTCGAGGAGAATTTGAATTCTGGTTTCAAATTTAATTACAGTAGAGACTGCTGTTCCTTTAATTTAAACGACAAAATCTACAATTTCTTCCTTTCTATTCGTCTTTCGTAAAATCTGCACGGAATACAAACTTATTCCACTTCTAATTGCTTTTATCAACACTAGGTTCACGGAACGCGTGATTTTGACGCATTTCGAATTTCACAAGGAAAATTACAGAAACCGTTTAAATTTCTCTCCTACCACTTATGCCTGTTATAAATTTTATATAAATATGTAATATCGCATAGTTTCATTTGTAAGTGAATAGTGCATAATATGTTGCTTTTTCGCGGTTTCATTCGCGCGTCAATTTGACGCGTGTCCCTAGAGAAAGGTGATAAGAAATGTCCGTAAACCTGGTGTTATACAAAATACCAGAACGTGAAATATTGGAAAAGAAAGAAAGCTAAAACCAAGGAAAAAATCAGCATGAACGAAATATTTCTCAGTCTCTCCTCGGTGGTCCTGTGAGCTATAGTGTATGTACAAACTTAGATTGGAAAGAAACGGTGTGGTGACCAAGTGGCCACCGGAGATTTTCATAAGAATACCGCTCATTGTTCCCCCGCTTACGAAAACACAATGGTCCTCGAGGGCTCCTCAATGGGGTGCCTTAAAGTAGCTACAAAGAGCTTCTGCTCTTGGTCATTACATTTCTGTACATCGATGAAAGGGATTCATCGTGGTCCTATTTTGAAAGCTGCAAAACTGTTGTTTGCATTTATCGGCGATCTTCTTTTCGTGAAATACCGTCAAGCACAGTCGGCTTACGTCTTTTTTTTTCAGAAACTGCGTACGATCTCCCTGTTTTTCCGCTTTCACGACATGTGGCACGCGATGCACTGACCACTTGCAGGTTTTCCAGTCTTTTTCCCTGTGATTCTTTCGTTAGTGTCCGAAAATTCATATTAATAATATTCAAAATATTGCGAATATTTTTGGCTGCACAGTGTTTAATGATTCTTTCGTTAGTGTCCGAAAATTCATATTAATAATATTCAAAATATTGCGAATATTTTTGGCTGCACAGTGTTTAATGATTCTTTCGTTAGTGTCCGAAAATTCATATTAATAATATTCAAAATATTGCGAATATTTTTGGCTGCACAGTGTTTAATGATTCTTTCGTTAGTGTCCGAAAATTCATATTAATAATATTCAAAATATTGCGAATATTTTTGGCTGCACAGTGCTTTATAGTAATTTCGTTAGTGTCCTAATATTCATATTAATAATGAATATTTTTGCCAGCACAGTGTTCAGTGTTTCTTCCCACAGTGTCCAAATATTCGCATTAATAGTAAATATTTTCGCCTGCCCAGTGTTCAATACAGATTCCCACAATGTCTAAATTTTCCTAGGTCTAACTGTACATCTCTCCACTACCCAACGTGTTAATCAAAATTCAAAGAATCCCGCGTGTGCATGTGTAAAACCGTATTGTACGCCATTGTGTTAAAATAATTTTCAGAACCGTTTACCCTAATACATTCCACACCACGCTGTTCCAACCGGTAACAAGAAACCGCAACAACGAGCGATCCAAGAACCAGGAACACGCATAAATAACAAGCATCGAACGATCTGAAGGGAAAAGCTCAACGGACACGATAAAACACACCGTTTATATCTCGGTCAGAGAACGATCCGCGCGGTTATAATCGGAAGCCTTCTCGATTTTTCCGCGTTAACCGCGCCGCAACACGTGCGCGTGAGGCCGTCCCTGTGTCGTTAATTTCGCAATAATTCCCCAGCGCACGGCGGATTTACGAGCGTCTCGGCAACGAAGACGCCGAGCGTACTTACCTGTGCGGTTCCAGGCCTCGCCGCTTACCTGTTACCTCTCCGGAGGGACACGTGACACACGCGAGTGGCACGCGCGGCGCGCGCTCGCTCGCCTCTTCCAATGGGTAGAACCAGTTCTCCGTGGAATAGAAATAACGTTCCCTCCTCGCTCTTCCAGCCCCTTCGACCGTCGCGCGTTTAGCTGCACGGGCCGCGTGCAACCACGAATGACCCCGCTTGCCCCTCCAATCGGAATCCTAGGTACTTTAATTAAACGAATTTCCTATTAACGATCGCTATCGGAGCCACGTCGGATTGTAAAGTGAAATAAGGAACGGCCGGGAAGTGGGAGAGAGGAGATTGAAAGTACGTTCTACTCGGTGTTTCCATTGAAATCGGTTCGACGGGATGGGGAAGGGCTTTTAGGAAGTGGAGCGGTCGTTTGGAATTGAAATTTCGATGTTTAAATCTCGCGGTTGTTTAAGCGAGATTGTAGGATTTTTCGAGAATTTGGAATTCAGATTTGTTGGTTTTGTGGGTGTTTTTTTGGAAGTCTCGAACTGGTGAAATTTCATTGGTGGATAAAGAGAATTGAAAGTTGACGAGGTGCGTTGATTTTTCGATTGGAAAGGTAACAGAATGAAAATTCTGGCTTTGGGGTTAATTAGCCACTTGAGAAACGTAGTTCAACTTCTGCGTCCCGTAATTAAATTACTTCAATATAAAATTGTGGCTCAAAAATAGGAAGACCTCTCGCAAAAATTAATCACCGAACGGGCTATCTCTTAATTTCAATGACACACTAGCAACGACTATATTAAAACAATTTTAACCCCTTTTCTCAAGGTTTGAACAGGGTGTTGAAACACAACGAGCGAGTCAGTGTGAAACACTGTGTATGCAAATCTTCCAAGAGGAAATGTTGAATAAATAGTTGACACGGAGGAAGAAAGGTTTGTCAAAGGTTGAAGAATTAGAAGTAACCGTAGAATTTGAAATTTAAATTGAATTTGAGTTTCAAATTGAATTAAAATTTCAAATTCCAATCGAATGACAATTTCAAATGCAAATTGAATTACAAATTTAGATTCGAGGAGAATTTGAATTCTGGTTTCAAATTTAATTACAATAGAGACTGCTGTTCCTTTAATTTAAACGACAAAATCTACAATTTCTTCCTTTCTATTCGTCTTTCGTAAAATCTGCACGGAATACAAACTTATTCCACTTCTAATTGCTTTTATCAACACTAGGTTCACGGAACGCGTGATTTTGACGCATTTCGAATTTCACAAGGAAAATTACAGAAACCGTTTAAATTTCTCTCCTACCACTTATGCCTGTTATAAATTTTATATAAATATGTAATATCGCATAGTTTCATTTGTAAGTGAATAGTGCGTAATATGTTGCTTTTTAAAGAAAATCTGCGGTTTCATTCGCGCGTCAATTTGACGCGTGTCCCTAGAGAAAGGTGATAAGAAATGTCCGTAAACCTGGTGTTATACAAAATACCAGAACGTGAAATATTGGAAAAGAAAGAAAGCTAAAACCAAGGAAAAAATCAGCATGAACGAAATATTTCTCAGTCTCTCCTCGGTGGTCCTGTGAGCTATAGTGTATGTACAAACTTAGATTGGAAAGAAACGGTGTGGTGACCAAGTGGCCACCGGAGATTTTCATAAGAATACCGCTCATTGTTCCCCCGCTTACGAAAACACAATGGTCCTCGAGGGCTCCTCAATGGGGTGCCTTAAAGTAGCTACAAAGAGCTTCTGCTCTTGGTCATTACATTTCTGTACATCGATGAAAGGGATTCATCGTGGTCCTATTTTGAAAGCTGCAAAACTGTTGTTTGCATTTATCGGCGATCTTCTTTTCGTGAAATACCGTCAAGCACAGTCGGCTTACGTCTTTTTTTTTCAGAAACTGCGTACGATCTCCCTGTTTTTCCGCTTTCACGACATGTGGCACGCGATGCACTGACCACTTGCAGGTTTTCCAGTCTTTTTCCCTGTTGAAAATATAGAACGAAGTCTGTTCTCTGTTAGAAGAAAAGTGCACCAAAAAATGCACAGTACTTCAGATAATTAAGTACCAATTCCATGGAAGGTTTGTAATAAATTTTTTAAATAATGAGAATAATAATTTTAAATATTAATTTATTGTAATTCTAAAAATTGCCCTAAGAATTGCACCAAAAAATTCATAGTCCTTCAAATAATTAAGTATCAATTCCGTGGAAGGTTTGAAATCAATTTTTTAAGTAATGAGACTAATAATTTTAAGTATTAATATTTTTCAAAGCTTCGAAAATATTTTTTCACCGAATAACACATTGAGTAGTGTACTTATTGGCAGAGAAATAATGGAATGGAAGGTTTGTCCGAATGGGAAGTATTGTAGCAACTACGAGATGTACAATAATCCAATGTGATTATTATACATTTGATACGCACATTTTCTTGCATCGTGTTCCGTTTCACGATTTTTCTTTTTCTCCGATTGATTCTAATTTGAGTAACGGAATTATAGAATGCATACAACGATCCCTCGGAGCTATCAGTGCTCGCTGAAGAAAAGTAATGATAGTAATCATTGATTTCCTTGATTGATTTTTGATGGATTTTCTGATTGCTGTGCCCCTTCGATCGACGTTGCTTCGTTTAAAACAATCTCCATTTCCATTGTTGCAAACAACGATCCCCGGGATAAGGGGATACATGTATATGAACAGTTTGGTTACGCAACGTTCATTATAAAACAACTGATACGTTTCGAAATTGAGAATTATTATTGTTTAATACGGTTCGATATGGCCAATAAAGGTGCGTTTATGGATGCACTCTGCCTACCTTTCAGGCGTACTTTCACGTTGCATCAGAGATTCCCGACCGACCGAAATAATAATCTTAAGTTGTGTATAATTTTCCTGGTCGAGTAGGAATTACGAATCTCCATTCCCAGACCTAACTGCACTCTCGAATTTATGCTTCCTGCTTCGGGAGGAATATTTCCCTCGAGCTATTTCGTTAAGTATTCAACTTTGGCGTAGATGTACGGAATGTTTACCCGGTGAATGATTAAGTATAGCAAATATGGAATTATAGATACCGAGAGACGTTGAATTCTCATTTTTATTAAAATACTAGAAAACCAGAATACAAGGAGAAAGGAATTTTTAAAAATTCTGAAATATAAAGGTTGATCCCTATTCTCCGCCAAAAATTTCACATATTGAACATTTTTGCTGAGATCCTGGGAAGATTAATGTGTCGCGATTTTGATAACGAAAAGAAATTTTTTCAATTTTGAGCTAACGCAAAATTTCAGGTTTGCATAGAGTTTGATCTCTATTCACTACTAAAGATTTCACGCATTCGACATTTTCTCTGAGATCCTGAGAAGATTAATGTGTCGCGACTTTGAGAAGCAAAAAAAATATTTTTTCAAATTCTCAATTAAAGTAAAATTTCAAGTTTCCGTGAAGCTTGATCTCCATTCACCACCAAAAATTTCACGCATTCAACATCTTTCCCGAGATCGTGAGAAGATTGATGCGTCGCGAGTTTGATAACGAAAAGAAATTTTTTAAATTCCGAACTAAAGTAGAATTTCAGATTTCCATAAAGCTTGATCTCCATTCGCCACAAAAGATTTCACGCATTCAACATTTTTCCCAAGATCGTGAGAAGATTGACGCGTCGCGACTTTGATAACGGAAAGAAATTTTTCAAAATTCCAGTTTTGCATAAAGCTTGATCTCCATTCGCCAGCAAAAATTTCACACGTTCAACATTTTTCCCGAGATCGTGAGAAGGTTAACGTGTCGCGACTTTGATTCGCCGGTCGTGGGCGTACAGAAACACAATGAAACAGCAGATGCAAAGTCGATACGGTACTTTCTCCTTCCTCTTACTTGACACTTTCTATCGATAAAGAGATTTGATTAGCGCGACGGGAGAAAATGGTGAAGGGGAAGAGATCTGCCGACGTGATCAACGGTGTTTGGTGAAGAACAAGTTGCCCCTTATCAGATACGATATTATTACTTATTGAGACAATGCCGCGCAGATTCTCGATATTAACAAAGCAAACAGTTCAAGTGTAACGAGAGCACGGGCTTATCTCATCGAGCCAATTACAGGCGAACCGAAACGAAATTAAAGATGCATATCGCGATCGGACATCTGTTTAGCACCGTCGAATTAACACTTTCTCCGTGGCGTCGATTAAACGATCGATCGATAAGTCGACCGGTAAATTCGGAGGTTGCATGAAGAGACCAGTTACCTCGGGCTTGCTTCGATGATTAGCGTAGAGCTGTTAGCGAGACGCGATTGCTACGTGAGATGGCGAGGATGAATATCCTGATGAGAAACGTGAAAAGATTATGTTTTCAATAAGAATCGCGTGTACCTTGTCTGTATTGCTTAAGTTATGAAGTTCTTCGTAACGTGAATCGCGAATTCTTGCGGTTTAATTCGCCTTCTTTGATCATTTTCAGGTGCTACCTGTCGTGTTGTAGTTCCTCGAAGTCGATCCTGCTCTTGATTATGGAATTGTGGGCAACATAAGGAATGTGTCATTCTTGCTCCTCATTCGAGAATTCTTATCAACTTTAGGAATGTGTCATTCTTGCTCCTCATTCGAGAATTCTTATCAACTTTGGGAATGTGTCATTCTTGTTCCTCATTTAAGAATTCTTATCAACTTTGGGTATGTGTCATTCTTGTTCCTCATTTAAGAATTCTTATCAACTTCAGGAATTCGTATGAATCGTGGACTTAAATTTAATTTAAGTCGAATATAATTTCTTCGAATATTCTCAAAATTTTCTTACAATTTTTTAGACTATTATCTACTTTTTCCCTTTTTGGAATTCTATTTTTCTCAGTAATATTTTCTGTGATGAAAGAGATGACTTGACAGTGTGTTATCATTAAAGTTTCAAGATAGTATTGTTCTCAGCTTAATTGTCTCTGAAGAATGAGGATTCTGTGAATAACTTAGACCAGTAAGTAACTTAGATCCCTAATAATCACACAGAACACTAACTTCGCTTTAAAGATGAAAATCACGTGAGGCTCCAATTATCTCAGAACACCTAAAAAATCAAAAATTGATAGACAACAAATTTTAGTTAAAGAGACCAGAGCACCTTAGAAACAGAGAGGCACAAGTAACGCCAAAATCTGAATTCGTAATTCAACGTGCAACGTTCGATGCTCCTCCGTGAAATATTGCAAATGAAGTATCGTTGACTTGCAGGCTACCAATTCCCCTCCTAATTATCTAGAAATCGATTCTCGTTAACGACGATTCGTCGGTAAACCGCTGGACACGCGTACCGTATAAATTATTTGTCCAAGAATACGAACCTCCTTCCGTTCTATAAGCCGCGGTTTCTAATTGTGCTGTATGCATAGCTTTAATTAAGGACTCGGTCACGTGTATCGCGGTTTGATGAATAGTCCCGGTGGCAAAGGTCCAAGACCCGTGCATCGATTTCATCTCTGCCAGCCGAGCATCGCCGGTGTAACCATTAATTTTCAAACTTCCGGCCACGAAAGTCGCAATTACACGAATTATCGAATCCTGAGGGTCAGATTTTGATGGAGGTCGTCACCTTCAATTACGAGGCTCTCGCGCGTTACATCGCATCGCGCTTCATGACTCTCTTTCGTCGATGCTCGGCAGACGTGGATCGTTGATGATGCTGATCGAGTAACGAGCTCTGTTATTCAGGACGATTTTTCTGGCACGCACTTTCTGCTGTGTCAGATAGCAGAAATATTCGCAGTCCGTTATGGATCGAAATCATTTTCAACCGTCTCCGGGGGATATAATTGATGAGAGGTCAAATTGAATCTTTTAGAATAATTGACAGTGCAGCCTTGCGTTAAGTTAATTAGTACGTGTAAGAGAAACTTTCGTAAAATCGTATGAAATTTCGTATTCCTTCTTTTTTTTTTTATCAAGGCCTTATGAAGGTATGTCACACTGAGGCGTCTGAAAATAGGTCAAAGTTTGAGGAATTTTTTTCGAAGGTAACTACTGGATGAAAAGTTTCAATTTTTTCAGGGGATATAAAGGTAGCTTTCGGCTTTTCTCGACAATTTTTAGAAAGTGTAAATGTTACAAAATGGAGGAGTTATTGGGAAATAACTTCTGCTAGAATATAGATTGTTGGCCGTCATCACTGGTAAAGATTGGAACGTCTGAAATAGAAAATTCTTTTTGAATCATAAATGCGAATGTATTATCTACAATGCAGCGTAAGATCTTTTCGATATATCAATTATTTCATTTCTTACAAACGTTTAGACTTGATTTTTTTGACAAAAAGAAGTTTCCTTCTATCTAGAGCTCATTCGCTGCCATTTTGTAATATTTTTACTTTCTAAAAATTGTCGAGAATAGCTGAAAGATTCCTTCATATCCTCTCAAAAAATTGAAACTTTTCATCCAGTAGTTACCTATGAAAAAAATTCCTCAAACTTTGACCTGTTTTCAGACGCCTCAGGGCGACCTATCCCCTTTAATTCGATTTCGTTGACACAAATTTCCTCCAGAATCCAGTCAAAGTTTGTGAGTAGCATAGAATACACAAGGAATATAAAAATTCAGTGTTCAAATGAAATATTTATTTCCTCTCGTACCTAATTAAAGACGTGACAATTAGGTCCTACGTTTCAAAGATTTGTCCTCACAATTCCTTACCAAAGCAAAACTTCCTCTCCTATTCCCTACATTTACCATCCTCCACCACAAATTCCGCGTATCGTCTGAAAACCGAATGCCGAAAAGAGAAACGAAAAAACGTCGGAGAAAACCTGTCGAGAGTGAAGTGTACGCGTATAAAAAGGTCGAACGGTTCGAGTTATTTTTTCGCGGTGAAACGCATTCCCGGTGATTAATCGAGATTCCCCGTCGCCAGGGGTAATCCTTAATGCGTCGGCTGTCAGGTTAGCCGGCGAAAAGCGACGAGGCATGTGGACGCACGTGGGTGTAAAAGGGGGTGTACGCGACCCAGTTCCGTGCGGTGTGTATCGGTAATTTAAGATCGATAAACCTCGATCTATCGGTCCGATCCGGTTACGGGGCGCGGGGATTAAAAAACATATAGCCATTCACGGGGTAATCCCTTGATGGTTGGGGAAATAATACGGGAATCGGCGGAACACGAGAGCCTCGATCGAATATTAAGTTTCTCTCTGAATCGGGCCGAATAATGTGTGCTTGATATTCGATAAAAAAAGTGGATTAAAAATATTATATTCCGCGACATTATACCACGTGCTGCACATACTCGAACGTTTCGTCCAGTCTACCAACAGTTTTGCCCAAGCAATCTTCTCTCGATCGGTACTGGATCCTCGGGATGGGCTAAGTTCGAAATCCTCTTTGCGAGCTTTTTCACGGTTTTACGTTTCATAAACACGACGGTGTGTCCAAGGGAAGATCGAGCACAAGAGGGGTGACGAAGAGATGGTAGAGTAAGGGAGAGAGAAAACGCAAGAACGGAGGAGAAACGAAGGGCTTATCATATTTTCGTGCTACGGGGACAAATCCCTAAATCTTGTTTACAAGCAAATTCCACAATACAGGGTATAAGGGATTTAATGCGACTCGTGGCCGATCTTCGCGAAAGCCTCCTTTAAAGTGTAATTTACTACGAAAGGATTATTCGCCGAACCTGGATCGGACACGGGAAACGCCTTTTGTCGCGGGACGTCTGCCAAACTCGTTCTTTACGCGTTCACAAAGGCGCGAATTATTCAAATGCGACGTATCGAACGTGTTTGTTATTTAGCCTTTCGGCGGTGTGTACGGAGGAATGAATCGGAGGAATAGAGGAATGTACCTACCTTGTTTCGTACCGGTTGTTCATTGATGGACGAAACTGTGGAAAAACATTTCGGTATTGGCGGCTTTGAGGAAGTTTTGTTTGATGTTTTATCGGGAAACATCGAGGTACAAAGTGGACGGGGTAGAGGAGTTGTATCAAAGTTTTCATGCTGTTATAACTGGACAAACTAAATAGTGTTCCTGTGATTTTATTCGG
>NW_017100249.1:877457-877752 GCF_001263275.1 Habropoda laboriosa
AATAGGAATATTCAGTAGGTAGGGGATTGAAGAGTGAAGAAATTTGGAAAGCTTCAAAAATTGGGATATTTGGGAATTGAGACCTCCAGAAATCCGAAAATATGGAAATTAGATGATTTGGAGATTCGGAAATTAAAGAGTTCAGAAATTTCAAAAATTGAGAAACTCAGAAATTTCGAAAATTGGAAAATTCGGAAATTGAGAAATTGAGGAACTCGGAAATTTCAAAAATTGGAAAATTCGGAAATTTGGAAACTGAGAAACTCGGTAATTTCAGAAATTGAGAAATTGAGAA
>NW_017100249.1:877782-878327 GCF_001263275.1 Habropoda laboriosa
TCCAAAATTTGCAAATTCCGAAATTTAGAAAATTAGAAATTGGGAAATTACGGAAATTGGAAAATTCCGAAAATAAAAATTTAGAAATAGGTAATTCCAGAGTTTTCACATTTATTAATTCAAAAATTGAAGCCTCTAAAAATCTTACAAATCATAAATTTACAAAATCAGAGAATTAACGAATCCACATGCTACAACATTCCAAATTTTTTAATTCAGAAACTAATCTCCCTCCTTGAATCGTTCGATTTGTATAGAATCCTCGTGTAAAGCCTGCCAGAGGATGTCTCGAGCAGGTCTACACGATGCTAGTTACGTCTGTGAGTGAGTTAGAAACTATTTTGCGATAAATCGAGTTGGCTTTAACGTGGGCTGAGATTGGTTGGTCCCGACTGAGAGATGGCACCCCCTTTTTCTCCTCTCAGCGGGGTGTATTCTGGCCAGCGAAGCGTCTCCTAACAGGATTACTATGACGCGATTGTATACGCGTCAAGGAAATAGAGCGGCATTGTGGATCTCGACGACTCAGATTGGATGCTGGCCAG
>NW_017100249.1:878374-889593 GCF_001263275.1 Habropoda laboriosa
TTCTTATGCCACCGTTTTGTCGGTGGACATCTGCTCCCTGTGAACCCGCTAGAGATGTAGATTATATAACCGTCTAAGGAATATTTTCTAAGGAGGTTCTATTGTCCGTGAAAACGTGTATTCTGGTAAGAGAATAACCAGGGAAGGTTTCTGTGACAATACGTTTACATGCACCCCTTATCAATTATGCTCTTTGACACATGTTTCGATTTTTCATACATCAACGATTCATGCTTTTGTTAGCTACAACTGAAACATACTTTACAGCAACATTTATAGAACTTGGAAATTTTTTTCATTAATTTTTACTATTTCAAAATTTACCAGGTTTAACATCCTTGAGATAGAATTATTTTTCTTCGGGAATCTGTTATTTATAATTTATAACAGATAGAAAATTAAGATAAATTTTTACAATATTTTGTGAGAAAGATTTATCAATTTTTTTTACCTACTGTTAATTGAAGGTACTGTTAATAATTTCCACAATTGTAGCTAAGGGTTGAAAACATTGAAAAATGTGTACGAGAAATTTCAGGAAGTAATCAATTTTTTCCACGAGGAATTTCGTTTTAAATTTCGACGAATCAAATTGGAAGTTTAAATGAAATCCACCGAATGAAGCTCTGAGACCACTTTTCTGATCAAAAAGTTCCCCATTGAACGAACTAAAACCCTCACAGTCACCACCAGTCTATAAATGAATGAAATAGAGAAGAAGCAGCCACGCTGAGCAGCTAAGGCTGTTTAAAAGGCACCCAGAATAATTTCCTCATTTTTCTCCTTGACTTAGGTAATTTATTCTTTCGATACGGAGTGGAGGCTTTCCGGTTCACGACGACAGCCGAACCTTACGCCACCGCAACGAGACAAGCTTCGTTTCAACGCCCACCGTCGTTTAATGGAACACTCCTGATTTAGTCTTGTCGAGCGAGCTCGTTGATAAAGCTCGCGCCATTTTTCAATCTTACCGAAGCGTTGATAGGGGATGATATAGCTACTCGCGAGCGAAGTTGTCGGTTGTTATTCGAGGTGCCAGACATCGTCCACCCCATTTGTCGCTATCCCCTTCGACCCATTTATAAGAAGGGTTGAAGACATCTTTCCGTTATAAATACACCGGAAATTGCCTGCACTTTATCCACGTTCCCGACACCTTTTCTCGAAGCTTGTAACGCAAGCTCGTAAGAATGGGGATGGTTTGTCCTGTGTCTAAAGTATTCATCGCTTGCCGATGGATTTTTGTGCACTTGAGTACTGTATTTTCAACCCTCACGTTGGAATCACATTGGAATGATGTCACATTGAAATGATGTCACATTGGAATGATGTCACATTGGAATGATATCACATTGGAATGGTGTCACAAAAATGTTGAGTTTTTTTAGAGTTAAAATTGGCACAGGTATCTCTCAGGTGTCTGTCATTTCACAAGTTGTCAATTATTAATGCGATTTATCTCACAGAAATTTTATAATTAATTCTCATGGAAATTTGGGAGATTTACTATTCACTATCGTCTCTTCCTTACCTCCTCTTCCAGAATTTCATTGACAACATATTGTATAATAATTCAATGCTTCTCCTCTTCGTTTCTTTTGCTATTATGCTAATTTCAATAATTCCCTAACAATTTAACCCATTAAAAAATGCAACGTAAAGGAAAACTTATTTTCCAAGAATCTCGAACAACAGGAAAGCTACTTTACAATAGGGAAGTACGTCCGAAACTATCATATATCACACGACAACACAGGGGAAACATCTAGAAACATCTAGAAACATCTGAAACACCCCAATTTTCTTATTTTCCAAACGTAAATCGTCTGATCTACGAAGGATTATCAACGCCAGGAGCCAGCAAACAGGGATCTTGCAGACGTTGTCCAGGACAAGCTTGGAAAAATATTCTCCACGAAGTGAACCGGCGCGGCGCAAACATATTTTCCGCAACGTGGGTAAACAGCGTTTTCGGGAAATGTAACGAAGCGTGTTGCGACGTTAGAACGCCTTATTAGACCGGATTTCGTGTATTTTCCAGCGGCGTGTGACTCTGCCACCCACGTATTCAGAAAGCAGCCCTCCTCTCCGTCGATTCTCTGTTCGTAAAAGTTGCACAATGTCCCGGTATGAGGTCCAAAGGTGTTCCCCCGTTCACAATAGAGTGAAACGCCGGCGAGGAGAAGAAGAAATTCTGACAGAGGCTGCATTGCGAACACCGGTGATCCCATCGATTCACGGTTCACTTAGTTCGAGCCTTCGTTCGACATTTGTCGTACAACTTACTCCAATGTTGTTACATAACAATTCTGCGTGTTCACGACACGCGAGGTCGACAGTTCGTTTTGTGGAAACTCGGTTCTCTTCAGGCTGCGTTCCGAGAGAGCTCGCGGCTGAAAGTTTCCCTCTGATGTCATTTGTTGCTGCTACGTCCTCTGGTGAAGTCGTTTGTTGCCTGAACTCCGCGCGATACAAAGGAGCTGTTGGAAGATGGATATTTTTATGGTACTTTAGAATTGTTAAAGGCACCAAATTTTTTTTGTTACGTGCAGGGTGAAATATTTTTTTTTGTTTTTTGTGTTTATTTAGTATGATGTGAAGAGGAAAGTTTTGTTTTCTGTGCTTATTTAGTATGATACGAAGAGGGTAATTTTTTGTAGTATACAGAGGGAAATTGAAAATAGATACAGCTATAATATTTTAGAATTTGAAATAATTTTCTTTTAATTGGGTCATGCACTGACGATGAGTCATATTGTTCACATTTAAATACACCAAATGGCGACTCCCAGTTTGAGATTATGGACTTATGTATTGTTTTATAAATTTATATGAAAGTAATATCATGTCAGATATTATTATAATATTTTTCAATTGCAAACAATTTTTTTTAATTAAGTCATGCACTAAATCATGTTGTTCACATTTCAATACATCGAGTCAGTGCAAAAACAACCTACTTGATTTATGACGATTTCCAGTTTGAGATTATAGATTTATAATCTAATCTAATCTTTCTAATCATATTAGAAACGACATAAGTCACAAACGTTGAAATAGAAGTTTCATAAGCTACAATTGACAAGGAAATTCGAATTTTTATTTATCAAATTGCCGAAGAATTGTATATTTCGTAAAAATTTGGAGGAAAATATTGTCACGATGGGAAGTACACGTGGGAGGATGTTTGACAATTGTGAAAACAGTGGCAGCTGTACCAACGAGGTTCCAGTAATTAAACATCGATGACCATCAATCATTTCCCGTTTTTCCAGAGAGCAAAGTGTGGGTCATTAAGAAGGGTGAATTCCCGCTGACGAATTTAACACGCGCTACAGGTCTGTTTTTACAGAACTCCTAAGGAAACATTTCATGGGCTGCTTCCTGAGGCAATTAATCAATCTCCTCCAACATCGAGGAAATCCTTGTTTGATCGTTGTTTCTTCGTGACAGAAACAACACATACTCGGTAACTGTACCTTCTCCTTCTTAAGCAACAAGGTACTCAATACTCGACAATTTCATTTACCATCTACTCTAAAAATTGTGCAATTACAAAGTCTAATTGTGTATCAACTTCCAAAGAAACGAATATAATTGAAACGGTGAGAAGAATGAGGAAAAGTCTCCGTTGGACTTTATTTTTGATAAATTGAAGTAACCGATTTGCAGCTAAACTAACGATTAAAAGAGAAACATTTTTTACTATGAAATTATTATTAAAAATTATAGATAGCGACAATTCTTAAGCAATAATTTTATCAAACGAGCAGCTACATCAGCGTTTTCTTCTTCATCTCACCTCTTCAACCAGCATAAAACATAAAAATATCCCCTTCAGTTAAAATTACTCTCGTCCAATGATTTCCAACCGCACGACCACCGAATTACCAAATTTACACTCACAGTATTCCCCATTAGAGTCTTCATAACTCGTGGAATTCGGTGTAGCGAGCTACCGCTGAACCTCGCTCTCTCATCACAATAAATTCATTGTTCGAGGCTGTTGCCCAAAATTCCCCTATTTCCAGTTACGCCGTCACCGAAAGCGAGTCAAGACAAGAGCACCTTAACGTCAAATAAATATATCCCGTGGCCCCGTTCACGGCGAAACGAGGGACCGACGTAACCCATGGCCAAGGCATCCCGAACGACACACCAGCTCGCATTTATCCTGAAACCTCTCGCTCCTTCGAGACCCGTGGAACACGTGCAGTCACATGGCAATAACTCTAAAATTTGATTGCACCGGGCATCAGGGTAGTCTACCCCCAAGGCAACCATGGTAATAGCCGCTCAACCCTTGCATCAACACCCACGTGTACACACACGACGGTTTAGTTACGTCCCACAAGGCAGCGCCACGTCGTAAATAAAAGTGAAAATTGTTCACCGCCTGCCTTTCGGCTTTGGTTTAAGCGTTAAACAAAGGCCCACGGTGATGTCGGCCGACGCCGTATCTTTGATCTCTGTTTGCCAACGCATGCATCAGCCCGGCGAGATAATCGGGAATAATTATTTGTTAGATAAATACGATCCCAGCCGGCGATAGGAAGCTAAATTTATGATGGACCGCTTTGCGCCGCTTGTAAATGACGCGGAGAAGAGGGAACGATGCGCTCGCCAAACCGCGTCGATCCTTCCCTGTAAAATCTTACGCGATTTTATACCACGAAACTTGCTTCGATTCGCGATATTACCGTTTCACCTGTGGCCCTTACACGGTTCAGACAGCATTCGGTTGGTTGGTTCGACCACGGATCGTCGTTATTTGAATTTATAATTACTACCGCGCCTTGTTTTAGCGATCTTTTTGGTGGGGTATCGTGTGAGGATGTGGAGGAGGTGGAGGTTTTGCAGCGGTAAGCAGTGGTTCGAGTAGATTTGTGGCTTTCTTTTTGGGTGTACTTTGTGGGTACTACTCAATTTTAGTTTCTTTTTTTTTTGGAAGAATTTATGGGTGGTTTTGTGAAATTGTAATGAAAGGGTTCGTTCTGTAAATGCAGATTCTGAGTGATTTTTTGGGTGTAAGGAATATGGTATTTGGAGAACGGACTCATATTTACTAGGTTGAGTAGCATAAAATGTCAGTCTTTTAAATTCGTTTTCTAAACAGTAATACTAACAATTGTGTGAACTTTAAGTTAGGATGAAAGAACGTGGAATTTGAGAGTTTTGAGACTTCCAACGTAAATATTATATAGGGAATCGTAAGAAATGATGAAAAACCGTAATAACATCAATAGAGACACAGGTTACCAACTTAATCCTATCTGGAGCACCCTCCTCCCGTTAATGAGTTCACTTTAATGGATTGTAATTGATTTTTAATTGACTTTTAATTGATTTCAATGAACATGGGTACTTATAGGAGTGAACTCCCTGTCGCGTACCATTATCAGTTGCGTCTCCAGACCTTGATGAAGCTAGCTGCAATCCTGGTGAAACGTCGGAATAGAATTTCTGTTGGACACCCGGAAGCCTCAAATAATAACATGGAATTTTTCAACAGTTGAGTAATAACTTAAGTGAATTCACATATTGCTCTACAATTTTCTTTTAAGATTACACTTATTGGTGCCAGGTAGGCACTCACATGAATATTATTCAGACGCAATAATTATCCTGCGTCGTGCAGTGCTCAATTTTTCAAACCAGAACTAATTTTTGATTTCAAATAAGTCTTTGTCACCTGGTCATCACATCTTCCACAAAACTTTTCAGAGCTATTGCAAGATTTTGCTTCAATTTCACCCTCAACGAAAATAATTCTCTCGCATCGGTAATTTATTCATCACGATGCACGAGTATCGTAACCTGGCGCACTTAACCAGCGCAAAACTCACCACAAATCAACCTTAATATCCCTAATTCAGCTGCCATTATCTCTATAAATCAATCGAAAAATTGAACGCCAATTAACTCGAAGCTACCGAACCGTACTTTCCCGAACGCGCCGCGCTCTAAACACCCCGGTCTTCCTCTCTCTCATCGATCTAAACCGCGATCGCAACCAATTACGAGGAACACCCGTAATTACACCGCTTCGATCTCGTACGCGTGAAACGTACGTACGAAACCGGCGTGTGTAGGCGATGGAAACGTTTCACGTCGACGCTTGCGTAACGACAACAGGTCAGCCTCGGATTCGAACATCCTCTCGTTTGCTCTTTCTTCGCCGAAGAGAGACACTCTCGCGGATCGTACAACTCTCGCGCGAAATCGTCCGGATCGCGTGCATCGATACGCGTATCTGCTCCCGTGTGCACCTTATGAAATGTAAATTTGCGCAACACGCACGGAGATGCGTCTCTTTCTCACGGCTAGAACCCTTGAAGCTGCGCCACGAGTTACTGCAACGATCGCACTTGTCCGTGTGTCTTAATTAACGCGCGTCAGCGTGCACGCTCGTTGCATCGTGTTCTCCAATGCGCTAGATGCGTCTGGTTAATCGGACGTTTTGAGAGATGATAGCTGTGCTCCTTTTTTCCTTCTTTTCTGCGCGTCGATACGCTCCGGCGATCTGTGAGAACTTCCTTGTGGATCGCTGGGCGAGTGTCTGGATCTTCGGGAAATCTGCATAAGTGATTAGTAAGGTTTTGCTGTCTTTCTGGCAATTTAAGAATTCCACTTTGCTAAACACTTGGTTTTTTATTTATTTTCATCGAGATTGAAGTTTCCATCTTTAAAGTTTGCTAATTATTTGCGAACCGTGATTTTTAATAGACTGTTTATCACACACACATATTTTTTCATCAACTTTTTTAGCCTTCGTGGTTAGAATTCTTGAAAACTTCAATGGAGGGGAATAATAAACCTACAGAATCACCGTATCGTGGAAATACGCTAATTCTAACAACAAGTCACACTGATTGTGTTACGGTTTAGTGTGCATCGTATATAAAGGGATCATTATTTATATAATTTTTCACCAAAAAGTAGAAAGAGTAATTTTTTCACTTAGGTACAATTACTGTGTTTCACGAATACATGCACAATGCGAGAACAACACTGGAATGCACATTGCATGCACACAAAATTAATCTCCAACTCAATTCCAACCTAGTTAGGTCGCTCAATGTACTTCGCGTGATATAATCCTAGAATGCTTTACAGAATTTAGCACAAAAATCTTTTATTTCTTACGATATACTTCAACACATATTACCAATATAAAAAGGGCTTATTTGTTATACCTTTGTCCACCAAAAAGTGAAAACGGACAACTTTCGACTTACAATTAGCGTATTTTACCAGTCTACTCACAACAATGGAATGCACATTCCATACCCACAAACTTAAACCCCAACTCATCCTCAGCCTCCCGAAACACCCTTCGACATTCACCTCAGCCGTCCACTTCATTCCCATGCCTCCGTCTTACCACACTCTCGCCCACTAAACAGCCCAAGTGTCCAAAGGGAGAAAATCGACGCGTTACTTTGCAACGCGTTTACGGGCCGAAAAACAATCCTCGCGCGAATCGTCGAACTTTCACGCGTCCGGCCCGGTGCACCGTATCGTACATCAACGTCCTGCAAAAGGTGGGCGGACGTCGCGTCAGCGGGCTGACGCCCCGCGAAATTGAATCTAAAGGGGCCTAAAGGTAGAGGGAAAGAAGGAGAAGGAGTATGAAAGAAAGAAGGAGAAGTTTCCTTGCTTCGAGCCACGTTCCCCACAGGGAGGTCGCAAATCATCACCTCGCTACGTTTACAACGTTAGATAGCTCAAGATTACGGTCGTTCGGTTTCAGGCCCGAGAAGACACCAGGAATTCTCTCTCTCTCTCTCTCTCACCATCATTTCACCCTTCTTCTCCGGTGTTCCCTTCGCCGTACTGTCTTATGTATAGGGTTAGTCTGTTCTCGTTGGGGCCCTCGCTCTCTCTGCTTACGGCTGGCTTTCGTGAAACCGATCCAAGGAACCTCGTGGATGCCCACTTACGCGAAACAATGCCTGGCTGCCTTCTTCGCTCTCAGCTGTAATTTATCCGCCAGCAGACGACTAATGAGCCTCTGTGATTACAGGGACCGTGCGAGAAGAGGGAACTTCCTCGCGATGATCTCGTGGCGACTTCGCGCTCGCCGCGTCTGTCGTCGCGAATCGGCCTGGCCTGTTCCTCCGCCGCGAATGCATATTATCAAGCAAGACGCCCACGCACGCCTGCAGATTTCATTCGCGGGTACACGCGGACGCGTATTGTTTCGCTCGAAGCCTGTTTGGCTTGATTGAGTGCTTAACGGTGACAGGGGTCGGCCTGGCTCTGAGATCATTGAAATGCTTCGCGGATATGGACGATGATGCCGAGCCGTGTGCAATGTTACGGCTTGGAGTCTTTCTGACTTTGACGAGTTGCTGGGAAAATGGGTTTGTGGGAAGTGAGTTTCGTGGGATTTGGGAGTGGGATCGTTGAGGGAAAGTTGAGAATTTTGGGATGGAATGTGGGTGGAATGTGGATATAGTGATTAGGGGATTTCTTGGGCAAATATTAGGTGAAAATGTGCATTGAAGTGCCTTCTTTTCAGAGAAAATTCATTCTGCAGAATTGCGTTATTTTATTATCGATTCCTTTTTATCTGTTTCGGTATTGGTGAACATTAGCTGTGATACGATTTAAATAATAATCATGTTCTCAAGTCTTTTCTTGTGTTATGTTAATGGAAAGGATGTTTAGGTTTTAACATTTTATTGGTGGAAAAATTTAAAGAGCAAGAGTGAACAGAAAGTGAAGCAGTTGTTAAACATGTAAATATAAAGCACGAAAAGCAAGGGAATATCGAATGAAAGTATGTAGTTGAGAATATCTGAATATAAATAGAAGGATTTTACTGTGAAACTATATTACCTTTTAGTTATTAGAAAAATTAGATAGCAACTTGGTAGGCAAATGCAGTTATACAAGTTTAGCAAAGAGGACCTTTTAATTCAATACACACTTCGAAGAAGTGACGTGACACAGATACTCGTGAAAGTTGAGGAGGGATTTATCCAACCTACTAAACTAGATGCTTAAGAAGTTCAAACTACCATAACTTATTTCTAACTTCATCGTCCTTTACTCCCAGTTACTCACTGTACAACATTATACATTCACCTGTACACAACTTTTACTCATTTACCGAAGAACCAACGTAGTCTAAAAAATGCATTGCGTTGCATTCATGAATAATTTAACCATGCCAAGTCCTAAAGAGAAACAACCATGAAAATTTCAGAAACCCAGTGAAATATACTTTAATTGAACAATTTAGAAATTAAAAAATTTTTCAAAGTTAACAATTATAAAATTCAATTAATCGTGCAAATAAAAAACCTTGCACATTGTTATTGCACTTTCAAGGGAAAAGCAGCAATCGTGAAACCAACCTTCGAAAAATATTTTCACTGTGAAAGGTGTAATACAGAAGTATCAAATTTCTAGTGTTTCAACATTTATATTTTTCTTCTACAAAATTTCAATTTCTACTCTCCATTTGTCCTTCCCCCGCGCCTTTCAATTATACCTCGCAGAAATTGAAACGAGACCACGTATGCGCATTCCCAACTAAAATTATGTATTAGTATTTCTCTCGCAACCAGAGCTTAAGTATACCTCCCAAGTGACCGTCCAGTTCCTAAAACCACGCGACAGTTCGCATGTGACAGTAAGAAAGAGCTGGAACTTCGTATTCCGCTCATTTTTATTCCCGCTGGACCACGAGTCCCATACGAAATTCCGGTCGTCCTGTCTGCAACCCCTTCCACACGTGAACCGCAGACTTGGAGAAGAGGTTCAATCCTTACCCTCGCTCACGCTCCTCTAAGCCGTTTCCACGTTTTTACACGCTCGACGAAATCCCCGTGGCTTTGTGCCGGTTTATTACGCTCGCCGTCCAAATGATGTCATTAGATATACTTAGGTGGAACTTTATTGGCGTCCCTTTATGGTGGTCGAACGGCTACCGTGAAATGAATTCGTGAGCCAATGCTGTTCCCTCCTTGGGTTATCGGTTGAAATTCGATTTTTCGGTGGGGATTTTTCTCTCTACGCTACTCCGAGAATCTTTTTACGGTCCTTCTTACCGTTCAGACGTTCGAAACTGCACGCATATCCGTTCGTACCGCTTATGGTAATAATTCTTACGACTTTCTGGAGAGAGAGAAAGATTAAATGGATTCATTTGTCGAACGAATCGAGTGGATTTACGGGCTCGTTATCGCCTGTTGCGCAATTCGCATTCTTTATCGCTTTCGCGGGAGAGACGATTGTGTAATGTTAATAGCGAGTGAGAGTTACTCGGGGATAATCAGCGTGGATTACTTAATTAGCTGGGAGGAATATACCGGGTGTTCCGGAATTCACTTCGCGGTTTCGATGAAATTGGGGGAATTTTTACGAAATGATTTCAACCTTTGCATTCGAGTGGCGATTGAGAAGCGATATTATTTTTTACTATTTCGTAAATTGAAATAAATAGAAACAGAACGTATTATAATTAAAATATATTTGTCAATATACATAGTATGATTTATTTCTATATTAGTTTCGAAAAATTTCATCCATACTAAATATCAATTTTAAAGGTAATAGGCTATAGTGAAAAGATCTTCGAGTGCAAAGGGTTAATTGTTCGATAGCTGACATATTTTTGTGCAAAAGTGAATATGTGTTTAGTAGTAATTTTTATTTTATCATTTCAATTTTTTTTTTTTCATTTAGAACCATAAGCCATGATGAATAAGTGACGTAATGGAATTAGGGAGGATAGGACAACCCCTGAAATTATTTTCATGATTCCAATTCGAAATCTGCAGTGAAAGTGTTAAATACGTTTGTCTTAATTTTGAAACACTTTATTGCACACATTAAAGATCTAGAAACAGTATCTCGAAGCAATATTAAAGCTGTTATTCACTGAAATAAATTTAAAAAAATCACAGCACTTTTAAAATAGGCTGTATTAATATTATAACAATTGATATCGATGAAAAATAAGAAATTATCGCAGATATACTTAATCTAGTTGAAGAAGAAAATATCAATACGAAGGAAGCTATTCTCAGTACGCCTGCGTTAAAATAATTCGTATTTTTGCACAGCGTACAGTATAATGTAAAAAAATCATCAAGGTTCTTTTTCCTTATTTCCAGAAGTTTATTCAATTAATACCATCAAAAAGAGAAAATAAAAAGGAAATTGGCCCATGAGGGGATCGAACCCGCGACCTTCGCGTTATTAGC
>NW_017100249.1:889666-890943 GCF_001263275.1 Habropoda laboriosa
CATTGCAAATTATCGTTGAACGTAAACTATCTAACACCGTAAATTTAACATATATCAACGCTATCAGCGTGACAGACTCAGCGCTATGAAATTAGGGCGTAATCTGTACAGATTGCTTTAGATTTTGCGATAGCATCGCAGACACTTTACTCGCAATAAATGTGACACTCTTCACGGCGTAAAATTCTTCCCAAATTTGGTAATTAAAATTTGCAAGTAGAACAGAAGACAAAATGCCTACGGAAGAGCCAATTGATATGCTAAATGACACTCTGAAGGAGATCGCCTTCAGATCGAAAAATCAGAATAAGTTCAAAAGATTGGCACGCACCACGCATTTCAATTTGAGGGAAGTTGAAGGTTATACGCTTTTCAAATTGTACAATTTTTTTCGTAAGCTTTCCATTGGATTCGTTTATTTTGTTGAACAGCCTTGGCGATTATTCATCGTAAATGCATACAAACGCAGGGTACGATGACTAGATTGGTGTTTCGAGATCTCTTTCATTTAGGGTTCGATTTCACGGAGAATATTCGTCATTTGCTGATCGACAGAATATTTTCTCTGTTTGACAAGCGTAATGCTTTGCAGGTAACTATCTTCAGTGAAATATCTAGTAATCGATTATTATTATTGTTTTTCGCTGTTCTCACAATTTACGCTCGCAACTCTCGACACTATTCTTTCACCCTCACTTATCCTCACACCCCCACATCCTCTCTTTCTTTGGCTCCCCATTCCTTTCGTTCTAGCCAGATATTCTTAACCAACATTCAGTCACTTCCGCTCGAAATTTTTTAGTGGTCCTGTGAGAGTCAACCTAATCTCAAGCCTTGGCCACCTTGTTTTTTACTAATTTTTACGCATTGCTCGCACAAAACACTCATCCCTTGTTTTCCTCAACTTTCCAAACCAGCCTAAACTCTTGTATCCTTGCAATTAGTCAGCAGTTCCTCCATCTTTAGACCATAAGTTATGTATAATTGTAACCAAACCAATTTCCATTGTAAGATCAGTCTCTGCACAACCAGCAAACCTCGATTCAATATTGAAACTCTGTATATCTTGTAAATCGTGTCCTTTCGCGTATTAAGTTCCTTATATAAACGGTATACTTACGTAAAACTTACGCCAGTGAGCTCCTGAAGAGTGTCGACTCCATGGAATCGACCGCATTGAAGACCTCGCGCTCATTTCGTCACAGTCACGCATCCTCCCTTCATAGTACTCTGTCCCAAACACTCTTCCTTCACACCCCTATCGCTCTAGCTCAAAC
>NW_017100249.1:890955-919184 GCF_001263275.1 Habropoda laboriosa
ATCTCTCCAGTCTAAACACACTCGAAGACGTTCTATCACACTCACATTACCGAATAAATTTCAGATACATTTCGATCAATGGATCGAGGGTCTTTCGGTCATCTTCCGTGGAAATTTGGACGAGAAGATCAACTTTGCTTACAAAGTAACTATCCTCAGTCAGCTTTTCTGATTTTCTGATCTGCAAAATCGCGAATTTTGAATTTTTATGATTCAACACGTAGGTGTACGACAATATGAGGACTCAAAAGTTGAAGAAGGAGCACATATTTCCCATAATGCGTGGGTGTTTGATTAAACTACAGAACAACGAGAATCCTGATGAAGCTGTAAAGGTGTTGAAAAGTGCACATTCCATTGAACAGTTGCATTCCATCGATGATTTTAGTATATTCAATCTTGGAATGTTTCTTTCCATTCTTCTTGCACTCACGTGTATCGTTCCACAGGATTTGATAGATCTATTGATGAAGAAGTTGGACCTCGATCGTGACGGTACAATTTCAGAGGAAGATTTCAAAACTGCTGTAAAGGAACGAAATCAGCTTCTTCTAGAATGCATGGGACCAGTGTTTCCCTCCAGAGAAGCTCGTCACGCATTTTTCAGCACTTTCACAGATCACTTAGGAAGATACTGATAATTCAGGATCATTTTTCTCGAAGAACAATTTCTTTGCAAAGGAGATACGTCGTTTCTCTGTTTTTTTTTTCATTCGTCGTGTGATTTTCCCAAGTGCAGCGCTCTTTGAGAAAAACTAACAGCACGCTTTGTCAGAGCCAATAGGAGAGGTAAATGTGCCAAATCAGACAGAAGAGATCCGCCTATGTTCGTAAACGGTTCACTAAGTTTTCGAGTTTGCCTGAGCCTGCATTCCTTACGATTCGCCGAACGTCGAAGATTGACTTGCTCTTTCTTACAAACAATCGCTAATGGACCGCGATAATACCGCATCCTAATCGGATCAGATGCAATCCGTGACGCAACCGTCGATAGGATGCGATCAATTGCTCAATTGAGTTTCGTGAGTGCAATTTCTGTTCGCTCGAGTTGCATTCTTCGTCGTTTTCGTCGTTCTTCAGATGAAAAGATGTCGAGGAGGTCGTTAGTACCAAGCCTTTGCCACTTGGGAAGGGTGCTCTTGAATGTTTCAACGGTTTAGAAGTGTCAAATATTTTCTGTTCCGGTTCGTTCAAATTAGGAAATATTCTATCGATGTGTATTTAACATTTTAAAAATTACTTAATAAACTTGTGAAAATGAAAAATTGTAGAATTCACTCCTTCAATGCAAGGCACCAATGTGCACTCAATGTGGTTAAAGTTAGTCGACAAATTCACGAGGACAAAAGTTCTGATCTTCAAAATTACAAATTTTTGGGTGTAGTTCATCTGTTCCATAATTGACACTTCCTATTTTAATAAACAATGCAATACACCAATGTGTACCCAACAGAGTAAAAGTTATTTAAATTTGTGGGGACAAAAATTATGTAAATTTATGAGGACAAATTTCTGATCTTCAAAATTAAAAACTTTTTGTGTCTAATTCATCCTTTTCCTAATTGTCTCTTCCTATTTTAATAAACAATTCAATGTACCAATGTGTACTCAACGCGGTAAAAATTATTAAAATTTACGAGGACGAAAATTCTAATCCTCAAAATAGAAAATTTTTTAATACCATAGTAAAATTGCTTAAAAATTGATGATGGCAAGGATAGTAATCTTCAAAAATTTCAATTTTTGTGCACAATTTCATTTATTTCATAATTGACTCAATATACAATTCCTTACATTTAAGTCACAATATAAACATCACACGAGGACTACCACAACATTAATTACCCATTACATTCAACCTCCATTCTCAAACATGAGCCAGACCTCACAGCACCATCCACCGCACACAAACCCACCTCCCTAATCCGTTCCAATTTTCCCTCGATTAATAAAGACGGTTAGAGCCGGCTGGTGAACGCGGCGAAATACGAACCTTTGATCCGCGAGTGCAGAGCAAACAGGGTGGCGCAAAGCCGCAATTCCAGTCGCGTCGTTGGATGTGTTACAGAAAAACATAATGAATGTTTGAGGATCGTAGGTCGAAGGGAATGGCTGGATCCGCGCGTCTCAAGCAGCTATAACAACAAATTAAACGAGAAAATCTCGAGTCTTTCGTCGAAACGTCCACCCTGCCCTTAAAACCCTCCGTTCATAATGCGTGGGCGTCTTATATGTATACACGTGTAAAACACCAACACGCACGTCACCGTACCAAAAGACAGAGATAGAGAGGGAGAAAAAGTCCTTCTCTTTTCTTCTTCGTCTTCTTCCTTCCCAAAAGGGGAGAAGGTGGAACGATATTCTGTAAAGAGTATAATAACGTGCGTATGAAAGGGCAGATCCTTTGTGGGTAGCCGACCGTGTCTTGAAAGGATCCACCAGGATCTGTGCTGTGCGGTAGACGAAGGCGAGGTAGGGAGGGTTTGCAGGGATCGTTCGAGATCGAGAGTTAGGGCACCAGCTGAGAAAACATGCCCGCGGCGTGTCGACAGCGAAATGTTCGTATTTGTGTCGGCCTGGATGCGCTACATGTCGATGGGGGAGAGGGAAGATAGCGGTGGTGGTTCAGGATGTTCGTAAATTCGTAGGTCGTGCACGCGGAAACCAGCCATGTGCACGTCTCTTGCCCCCCTTTTTTCCAAATTATTCTCCAGCTCTTGGGAATAATTGGAGACTCCGCTGCAAGGAGGAGGTTGCTCCCGTAATTTGCTGAAATTAGGTATTAGGTAGCGTTGAATGAACGAAGGATTTTGAGAGTTTGACGGATCGGTGCAAGGAAGAGGCAGGTCCGACGATACAGACTTAAGTTATGAGGATGCTGGTACTTGCACCATGTTTCTTCTTTTCCTCCAATTTTTCTGAAATTTCATGGGTTGATGTCCTCTCATTATATTTTCATTCATTAATAAATAGCTTTGTGACATAGTAATGGTGTTTAATGTAATTATAGGTATGTGTTAGATAGGTGGATTTTTGTACGATTTGGTGCAAAAGGGGGTAAATTAACCCTTCCATAGAGGAAAGACACTTTTGCTCAGTGATAGTGTCTCAAATACTTCGAATAAAGTATTTTACTCTTTATTTTTTAAGAAATCTAAAAATATTTTCTTAACCCTTTTTTCGTTAGTTTTCGAAAAGACAACAATTGAATTATGCTTCAATTAACTTTCACATTAATACACAATTTCTGATACCAATTTCCTGTAAAGTAACTTTTGTACCATGTCTACGAACTTTAACCCTTCACAAAGTATTTACCAGAATTCGAGATGTTCCCTTGCGGTATCGCATCCATTATGTGAAAAGCCTTTCTTTAGAAAGTTGCTTGGAGGTAACTCTACCACGAAACTTCGCTATTGTATTTCGTATTAATAGAGACCGGTGTGTGTAATCGATTACAGTCTCTATATAAAAATCCAAATTCTCTCGAGTAAATAATTTCAAAATCTAAAAAAAATACTGTTTTCGAATTAATTAAAATCTTACGAAGATGACATTTTTCGTCTGGGGTTATTACAGAAGCAAAACGATGTCTCTTGTGTGTTTCAAACAATATTAATCTCAGTTTGGAGGAGATATACGGTGCACGGGTAAACATTAACAGAGATCTACATCCTGCGCGCGGTGAAATCACGACTTGTGATATATCGTGGCACGATCTCGAAGATAGGGACTATTTCGCCGACGACGGAAGTGTTTCTGCTGGGGACCGGAATAAATTATAATCAACGTCGGATGCGCGGAATAACCCAGATTTCTATGGAATATCCTTTCCACGAGCTGCACGCGCTGCACGATTCATTGCACACGTTCCTGCTATTCGTAAGACACCGTGTACGTTACAAGAATTAAACGTGTATACA
The DNA here is from genome assembly GCF_001263275.1 of Habropoda laboriosa. NCBI lineage: Eukaryota > Metazoa > Arthropoda > Insecta > Hymenoptera > Apidae > Habropoda > Habropoda laboriosa. The sequence continues at coordinate 894,879 of NW_017100249.1, forward strand.
CATTACGAAACTTGCGGAGCATGCTGGATAGAATGTAACAAACTGATCTGTTCAATTTTTCGTTGCACGTTCAATTAAACACCTTATCGTGCATAGATAACATCGAAAAGCTAGAGTAATATTTATCTAACTTTATTTTCATTTCGTCAGGATTGACTGTAAGGAAAATATAAATCTTGACTGTTTTATTAGGAATTCATTTTTCTTTTATTCAATATGTACATACATTGAATATAAGAGAGCATCGTTGTCTATTAAGGACAGAATTTTTGGTTCAATTTTTCATTTATTTCATCAGGATTGACTGTATTATAATTTATTAAGTAACAGTTTTATAAGCTTCAAGAAAAAATTAATTTTGACTATTTTATTAGGAATTCAATTTTCTTTTATTCAACACATTGAATATTATAATAGAAATTTTGGTTCAATTTTTTATATGGCAACTGAATTTCTTGCTCTTCATGTTATCATTCGTTTATCAATATTATCATCATCATTATTCCCATTGGAATGAAATTATTTTTCTTTCATTCGTCAAAAAAGTATCTTTACATCCTTCAGCTTTTCACCTCTGCGCTAAAAGTTTCACAGATGTTGAAGCACTCGGAAACATTGACCCCGTTGAAAAGCTACAAAGTTAACGTCTGAAAAGCGTCGTATCGTTGAAAAAACTAACTTTCAGCGAAATTGCAAAAATTATCACAGTCTCTGTCGCTTCGTATAGAAGGCGATTTCGTTTTAATCCAACGCATTACCGTGCAATCATTTAAAAGGGGTGGTGTCCGGATGGTCGGGAGCGGTGATCAGACGACGGAAGCCGGGCGAATAAAAAAACGGTATAAATTATAATCAGACTCGGTTACGCGGAATAGCTGTGATTTGGACGGAACGTGATGAGACGGCGACCGATTCGATTTGCGCGGCCCACGCCCACGCATCAAAGGGGCCGGCATCGTGGACCACGGGCAAAGGATTACGAGAATAACCTGCGAGCCTCTTTTTCTCCAGCGATAAATCCAGCCTGGTAAATTCGTGGAGGGGTCACGATTCACGTGAAATCCAATGCGTAGATCGCATTCACGCGTGCACATATGCCGAGGGGAGAGAGTTTCAGAAAAGGTGAAAGGTGAGGGTGGAGGAATAAAAATGTCCTGCTTCTTGTTGGCGCGACACGTGACCCCGTGGCCTTCGAACCGTGCAACTTGCGTGCGACTGAATCTGATATGAATCCAGTTACATGGACAGCTTGGGGTACTTTGAAGATATTAATCAGGATTTGTGCAATCATTCTTGGAGAAAATGATTTACCAAATAATGAAGTTTCGTTAAAATGATCATTTTTTAAAGATTCTTGAAGATTTAAACACACTTAATTTTCTCAACAAAATAATATATTTAATCAGAAAAATTTTTGCACTGTTCTGCGCATGTTTCTCAACGATTAGCTCAAATTTTTGAATTTTTGAAAATATAATTTTCCGAAATTTAATAAATTCTCGAAGTAAACTTAAAATTCATCGTACCAAGCTTGTAAAAATCGTCAGATCTTGAATTAAAAAATTCTTCGAATGCAGTTTTTCCAGTGTCACTCGCACATCATTTGCACAACCGAACAATAACTAAAATTTCCGAAAAGAATATTACAAATTATCCGTTGAATAAAATTTCCGAAATAAAGATTACAAAAATTCCGAATTTTCCGTTGAAAAGTAAATGCGAGCCGAATTCGTAATTTCCCACGTTGAACCTCGTGATCGCAGGATGCACTCATCACTCTCTATTTCACTCAACGAGAATCCCATCTATGGAACGACTACAAGCTCCGCTCTCATCCAGCGAGCATTGATCACGCGACACCCCGTACAACCTCCATCATCTGTAACAACGTCAATTACTCGAATGCGATCTGAAAATCCCGTGGTACACGTGAATTCCAATCGATTGTGAACGCTTAATCGCGTCCATCGAACGTTAATCATTGGCTCGCGAGCGTGTGCACACGCTCGTGCGCTCGCGCGTGCACTCTCGCGTCGCAGACACCTACGCGAGATCAACGATCGGGTAAACCGATAAATCAAGCATCCAGAAATTTATGATTGCCAGGAACGCACGTGGACAGCCGTAGATACCGTCCAGTGGAAACGGGCGAAAGGTCGAGCCGCTGGTTGACCAATAAATTTAATTAACGGATAGGCGAAAGCTTTGGTACCATGAACCACACACACACACACGCACCAACAAACCGTTTCGTTCGTTTCGGCGAGTGGGAAAAATCTCTGCCACCTTTCGATCCAAGCCTCTCTGATCCATAAATATCGATGCAGCCGTTCTGCTCTAGCTGAGCCGTGTTGCACAATGTTTCGCGCGCGCGGAATGTTCAATGAAGCGTGCAGATGCGCGTATACCAGAATGGTCCTGAGGGAGGAACGAGAGACGTTGTCGGGTGTTGGAAACCTATGGAGAAGGGGAGCAGAAACGCGAGGTCACCCGTTCGAACACGACACCGCGTTGTCGAAACAGCAGGATCTGTTCGGCTGACACGGCTGCCGGACAAATGGATTCAGGAAGATTCCGCTAACGAATCCGCTGATTTATCACGCCAGCCCCGTTTCCTTGGTAGCCACGTCACTTTCCACGTACCACGCCGGGGCCATCGGTGGACGAGAAATTATTGCCCCACGGAAATACGAGAGCGGTTGGTTTCTGGAGCAGATATCGGTCCGATGGTAAATATGCCCCACGACGGGCGAACAATGTTGAGGATTGTTGTGGGATTAGCCGGTGATGAGTGTTTGCTGATAGAGGGACAGAATGAGGGAGACGGTAGTAATCTTGTGAGATGAGATATGTTGCGCTGGATGTCCTTTTTCTGTTGTGGGAATGAGACATATTTTGGGGTGAATTGGAAAGAAGTTTGTGAGACGAGACATTTTTATTTCGCTCTTTTCTTGATGAACCAATTTGGGTTTTTATTCATTCTTTTTTGTCAATGGAATACCGAGGAAGATCTTTTTGAGATGAAGTTTGTAAGAGGAGACATTTTTATTTCGCTCTTTTCTTGATAAACCAATTTGGGATTTCATTGATTCTTTTTTGTTAATGGAATACCGAGGAAGATCATGTTGAGATGAAGTTTGTAAGAGGAGACATTTTTCTTTCGATTTTTACTGTCTTTTATTTTGCAAGTGGAATACCGAGGAAGATCATTTTGAGGTGAAGTTTGTAAGAGGAGACACTTTTCTTTCGATTTTTGATAAAGCAAATTGGGTTTTCATTGATTCTTTCTTGCCACGTGAATACTGAGAAAGATCATTTTGAGATGAATTGAGTTTGGTTTCTAAGGAATCGAATTAAGTATGAATTTCTTAATTCCTTTGTTAATTGTGTCTTATAGCACCTGGATAGCTAACACAGGATAGTGGATAATGAAGTGTATATTGAGATTCAGGAATTGGAAAAAGTAAATCAGGTTTTCGGAGGCATGATTCATGGTCGTATTTATAACACGTTCGCAACCATGTTTTAGATACATGAAACACAACATTGAACTTATCAACCCTGCATTAATGAAGTAGTTTCGAAAGCAACGAACGTTGTCCTATCAAACACATATTCGAGAAAAATATTTGGAATTTTGAAGAATCGTATTCCCGTATGCATTACGACCGAGATCAACCTTCACTTAATTACTGCCCTAATTACTAATGACAATTACTATCGTGCATATAAATCAGGTATCCAGTTCACGAATAACCTTGTGCAGCTACAACGTGAGGTTCGATAAAAGAATAATTGGAATGTGCTTGTAACTCAATACACTCTTAAGTACAGAGAATTAATTGGTAATTTAACTGGCGTCGAATTTCTATCGAAAAGTCATTCCTTTCGAGATTTGCAGTGGTTTTCACAATTCGATTTTCCTTACCACTGTGATGTCAAAAATGGAACTCACTTTAATTAATTCAAAAATCTTAATATAATTTTAATTTTATGACTCCAGTCAGTGCATTTTTTTTCTTAAATCTCACATACGAAAGAAATTCACGGAAAATTAAATGAAACACCAAGTATTTTTTCCAAACATAAACTTTTAATGAAACAAAATTTGAACGACACGCAGAGTCCTTTCGGAATTACCACCAACTCAGGTAAAACGTCGCAATCTTCCTCTTCCCTCGCATTCCACGAGGATACACATCCTCGAGCATTAAAGTTCGTCAGTCTGACTCTCTGACAGGGTTTCATCGAAAAGCAAGAACCCTGAAATTCCTTCTAAACGCTTCCCCCGAAAGTTGAATGCTGGGCTAGTCGTACCAAAAGGGAGTTTCTCATTTCACGTGGCACGGAGTTAATTAGCTCGGTGAAACGGGACGAGGGGGACGTCAAGACGGGGACGATAGGATCTTTGAAAGGCGTGCACCGGGTAACGCCCGCGACTTGCCACGCGACTAGACAGATTTCCAAGAGGAAGAGTCGAAACGTCTGTCCGTTGGTATAAACCACGCGTCGTAACGGACGGCCACGTTAAATCATGCGCGAGGCTCTCCAGCTGTTTGTTTCTCCGCGAGCCTAATTCAATTCTCTTCTGGACGTCTCACAAATCGAGCGATGTCCAAAATTCGCTCGCCACGTTGCCTCGCGTTGCAGTTGATAGAGGAATGTATCATTCTTGTAATGATGAGAAATTAATTCGTATCCGTCGAGAAGTATTCGATTCTCCGCGGTGATTCACCGGGAATGTGCGGAATGTTATTCGAGGAATGTTGCGGAAATGGGTTGAAAATTGCAATTGGCTGAAATAATTGAAGCGTTATCTCGAACGTGGATCTGAAGTGTATGCATTCCTTGTTTAACTTTAACGTGTAAAGGATGTTATGCTGAGTTGGGGGTTTATTTAAGTGTATTAATGAGATTAGATTTGAATTAATTAAGGATGAAAGATGAAACTGATTGGGAAGAGTATTTTTAATTATTATTCATTGTATGCATAAACCCTTGATGCGATATTCCCGAGATACGTATATCAGTGTGTCTAAATTTTTGCACTCACAAATGTGCCTCACACTTTCATTAAAGATTCTGCTCCAATACTCAACATTTCACTTTCATTCCATATTAACCCTTTCATAATCAAGTCACTGTTTGAAGAACTTATTTACTTACCAATCACAGTGACTGTAACAGATACCAAATTCAGATCAATTTTCCCTTGAATCCTCGACAGGAACATACACCTCCCAATTTTCCCAAAAGTGCTCAAAAATCCCTCCCAAAAAATGTTCCAAAACTTCGTACCTACCCAAACATCTCAAAAGCAAAAACTACCACCGATCGAACGATCATTTTCCCGAAAGATCGTCCCCCAATTAATTACCCTCCCTGCAAATGACCGCAACGATCCACCTCGAGACAAGGTCCCATCAAGATAGTCCGACGCTTTCCTCCAAGTATATATCAAATTCGACCGGTCGCACAAAGGAAGATTAATAACGGGTCGTATGATACCGTGGCGCCTTATTGAACGCTCGCCCTTGAGATCCGATCGGCGTCCAGAGATAACCAGGCCAATTAATGGACGCGAGAAAGAAGGACGCGCGAGATTCGCCGTGATATAAGCGGGCCAACGTGTTCGGAAGGGGCGAAACCTCGGGACAGGCAGCCGTGAGATAATGGCTAGGAGGGACGTCGTTGGTTCAGGATCGGGCCATCGCCATAAACTATCTGTAGGTGTCGAGTTTGTCACGGTCATGCGAGACCGAGTTTTCAAAACAGGATTAGGCGTCGGCCGGATCTCAGCGCCGTATCTCTTCGGCCTGCAAAACGTGCATCGTCCATTTTTCAGCGACGTCCACTTCCCCCATCGTTCCTCGCCATACTTCGTTCTCTCGCCTCCCTTTTTTCTCTTCTTTTTTTTCTTTCTTCATCCCACTCTGCGCAACGTGGCTCACACTGGCACGGGTAACCGGGGGGGATTATCCACATCCGGTCATTTCTGTCTAATTTTTTTCTCCACTCTCGACAGACTCACCCCTCTTTGCGAACGTTCGAAGACATTCGAGGGATATCGAGAGCGGTTTAGAGATCCATTGCGCGGGCGTGCATTCAGCACGGAGGAGATCTGGACTGGCTTCAATGGCTTTCGCATTGTTCCCACGAGGACTCTCTGCGAGGAGATCGTAGAAACGATCTGATTCGAAGTACACCGGGATTCTCTCGATTCTTTTCTCTTCTCTCGCTTTTTCCCTTTTTTTTTCTCTACTATGGTCTCTCTTCCGAGCTGTGGTAGCACAGCGCTCTTCCTGCGCGATGTGCACTTGTGCAAAACGACCTGGCTGCGAGAGGACGGTGTTATTAGCTGGGGAAGAATTTTCGTTAATGGGAGCTTCTGTGTTTAAGCAAGCGAAAGTGCTGAATTTGTAGCGAGAGGAGAGATGACTTTCATCGTCGCTTCTGAAACTTTGATAATTGCCTTTGTATCGCGTCTAGTTTATTTAGAGGAAACTTCCGGGGGAATTTGGGTACATTTGAATGCTCGTGATAGTTGCTTGATAGTTTGCGTAATAGTACCTACTGTGGAGGTAATGAATTTCTGGAACTCGTTGTGTTCACTGATGTAGCACGTTTTTGGGGCATGGAGAAGGAAATTAGTAGAAATTATTGTGCGCAGTAAATCATTTTGTTGAACTTTATCGTAACTGGTGAAAATATTCTAGATATTAGTGTCATTTGAACTTCAAAATTTACACTGATATATTTAGGGTTTTTGTAAAATGATTCGGAAAATGTTGTAAATTAAATGTCTTTCCTTTTTTGAAAATGCAAAGTAAAGTTCTCGATCATCTTTGCACTTTGCCAATGTTATTTTTATATTGCAAAGTGTATCAATGAAAATTCTCAAGTTAACTGTCTTTCTTTTTCAAAAATGCAAAGTAGAATTCTCGATCTTTGCACTTTTTAATATTATTTTTATATTCCAAAGTGTGTCAATGACAATTCTCAAATTAAATATCCTTCATTTTCGAAAATACAAAGTAAAATTCTCCGTCATCTTTGCACCTTTTAATATTATTTTTACATTCCAAAGTGTGTCGATAAAAATTCTCAAATTAAATATCCTTCATTTTCGAAAATACAAAGTAAAATTCTCCGTCATCTTTGCACCTTTTAATATTATTTTTACATTCCAAAGTGCGTCGATAAAAATTCTCAAATTAAATATCCTTCATTTTCGATAATGCAAAGTAAAATTCTCGATCACCTTTGCACATTCTTAACATTATTTTTACATTCCAAAGTGTATCAACGAAAGTTCCCAAATGAAATATCCACCTTTTTCTAAAAATGCAAGATTAAAATTCTCGATCACCTTTGCACTTTCCTAGATCGATCAGTGAAATCGGATTTAATTTATCCACCGTCGGAATCCAACGATCCATCTACCGTAACGCGTCACCTCGTTTTTCCTCATTTCGCTGAACGTAATCCGATGCTCGCAGGATGCCTCATTATCCTGTCAGGATACCAGTGGGGAAAATGACAGGTCTCCACGAAGTAGGTCGCATAGCTGGCATGAAATTTAAAATACGGCAGGATTAGCATAATGACAGGGATAGAGAAGAAACATTTTGACTCGTCGAAAGATACGGCTCTGGCTTTTTCCTCCCTCCTCGAAGCTTGACGTTATAAAAGCCAGCTGGCATCGATAGACTTCAGTCGACGATCGTGTTAACAGCTTTCCGCGTAATATAGTGAAAAGATAATCGTCCGTTTCTTTTATTTCCATTTTAATAACACTTGCGAGACGATTGCATCGTTCTACGATTACGACGAAGATTTGCATACTAAGATGAGAAACTTTACATGTTACTCGACAAGTTGAATAAATGTTAAGCTGTCCCTTCTCTTTTTATGTTCTCTCATCTTGACGGTAGAATTCTCTTAAATATATTATAAGATTATTCCATCAACGATTAAACGTGGAGAATTAAAAATTGAATTATCAAGGGGAAAAGAGAAATCTATGAAACTTAAGGACAACCACAATTTCAAGAATAGAAATATAAAGGTAATTCCATCAACGATGAAAAGTGGAGAATTGAAAATTGAATTAGCGAGAGAGGTGGAATCTATGAAATTTCAGAACAACCACAATTTCAAGAATCGACGAACAAAGTTTCGCAACCTCGAAGAACACACTTTCACAAAATCCGCCACAAGATTCTTCCTTTCACAATAGAAGTTCACGCTAAACCTGATCACTTGCAAACTTCCATTAAACCGTGGAACTCTTATCGCGTTTATATACTTTCACCGAGGAACATTCGCCTTGTTCCACACATTTTTCCATATTCATAAACGAGACGTCGTTTAGCTTTACGCTGTAACGGCCCTCCTGCTAACGACACACGTTTGCCCCGCGGAAATAAATGTTCTTAATTATTCCCACGGGATCTCTTACTTAGAAGCCTGGTATTCCCCCGTGTAATACACAACCGTGGCCACCTGTGTTTTTCGCCTCCGCAATATTCCGTCCGCCATTTACGATAAAGTACGCCGGGAAACCGTGTTTATCCATCACGCTGACGTGCGCCATTCTTCACGCTAAATACCAGAAGTGCGTTTGTTCTTTTCTCGTCGTCGCCGCGTCGGCTGGGCTCGCTGGCCTCGGATCCGGGATGAAGCTGTAGGTATATTAATCGAGCCTGATCTCGGTGATAATTATTTAAAGACGACAGCGACTACCGGATTGCCTGGCCTTTGTTCGTCTTCTCCATTCGACGTGTCGCGTCGCGGAGAAACTTCTCATTTGCAGCGAGTAGAATGTCGTTTTTACGAAGTTTCCTATTTTTCTTTTGTGGGAGGCTACTTTGGAGGAGAAACTTGGGGTTACTTGGATTTTTGTGGAAATTTGTCTCCTTGGTTTCTAAATGGAAAGCTCCTCGCTGAGGTGATTATCGAGTGGTTTGAGGAGGTTTCTTAAATGCTTGCGATTGAAGTAATGTTGGAAAATATTTTTGGTACCCTTATACTATTTTGTATTTTCGCTTTGTGGTTTAGTAATCTTGTTGATAATTTTGTTATTTGGACACTCCGTAAGTTTGTTCTGAATTTTATACCGAAATTTAGATGAATATTTGAAACACACTTTTAAATTTTATGAGAAAGGGTAATCGTCTTGACGTTCCATAATTTCTTTTCACTTTTTTCCACTCTTTCACTTCAATAATGATTTCCAGTGTTTGTAATAGGTTTGCGTCCATTAATAAATAAATAAATAAATAAACAAAATTATTTTTATCAGCGACAGTATTTTATAACACGTTGAAATCCAACTCTATCACAATGAATTTAAATAAATATTTGAAATACACTTTTAAATTTTATGAAAAAGCGAGGAAAGCTTCTCACTCTTTTCCACTTTTTCCCTTCAATCGCGTTTTCTATCATTCTCAATATACATTATACACCATAACGAATTTTCATGCAAAAATAAACGAACAAATAAGGGAACAATTTCTCTCAGCAATAGTGTTTCATAGAACACGTTGAAATTTACATAATTCTATTCAATCAGAATGGATCCTTTTTTTTCCAAACTCTCGACAATGAGATCCAACTCGTTTCCTCCTCCTACAGCACATGTCACCAAAGCAATACTCCAGTTACGACAGCCTATTTATGTACCAGCATATCGAGCCAAAGGAATTCCGTTTCGGCCACCCTTTTCGTCACTACTTTCTCACCAACAGAGACTGGCCTCTAATTGGCTTGACCCCACAGCTGACCATCGTGCAGATGCAACCGTTTGAATTTGGATCCGGGAGCCACAGTGAAGAGGGAAGGAAAGAGAGAAAGAGAGAGAGAGAGAGGATCTAAGGAAAGCATAATTTTTCACTTTAACGACCGATGACCATCCGCGTCTCCTCCTTTCGAGAGTGAATGCGCGACAGCACACCCTTTGAATCCTCTTTCCTGCAATGGTCACACCTCCTCGTGGTCGTTGCTTCTTTGCCGGCGCACGTACGCGCCACTAATGATGCGACGGATTTGCATATCAATCGCGATTTACCAACCTCCTTGCGTTATGGCCCCGTAATGGCTGTTCGTATCGCCTCGTTGTGAACACCACTTGATCTCGCTTTCACCGTCTTTAACGCCGCAATATGGAACGATACGGCTGGCCACTATTTTTAGACGTAACTGTGCTCCGGGTGTCTTCGCCACGACGATGACAATTTTGGAAGTGTGAAAACGGGTAACTGCGATTTTCGAGGCAATTTACGACGCACCATGCCGGAATTTGAAATTTGGAATGCGGGACGCGAAATTGAAATTTGCGACCCGTGCAACAGAATTGAAATTTAGAGTGAATGACACAAAATTTGGAATGCACGATAAGAAATTGAAGTTTGCGACCCGTGCAACAGAATTGAAATTTAGAGTGTATGCCAGAAAATTTGAAATTTGGAATGCAGGGCGCAAAATTGAAAGAAATATTTCTTCCCTCTCTTATGGGGTGAATCCATGGTAAAAATTCTACTCTAAAAGTCTAACTTTGGGAAGAACTTAACGTCGAATTAAGATAGATCCCTCCTAATTAAAATATTATGCGATTTTTTATGAAATACTTGAAGATCTAAACATTCTATACTTCCCTGCTTCAGTAGTCGCGATAATTTTTCAAAATGTCGGCAAGGTGAATAAACGTGAGTGCTGTTTCGAAAGTTCAAAGATTACGCTTCGTATCTTACATAATTCGAGGAAAGGTAGAAACGAAGGCAGAGATAGTGAAACTTTTACTTTCCACAAGAGGATAGAAAACTATTTCCCGATGATTCTTCGTTAATCTCCAACATCCCGTTACAAAACAGCGTCGAATTGCTGGCGAAACTCGAGCAGCACGACGGAAGAAACGTTCGAAAGTTAGACGAATTGATCCTCTCTCTCTGCGGGAAGGCGTCAGGATGTCATTTGCCTCGAATAACTGCACGACAGATGTCGAGTCGTTAGCGAGCCATTATACGAGTGTCGTCACGCGTTTCAAAACTCGGATTTCCATCTATCCCGTGGAATCCACGAGCCTCCTGTGCCGACAATGGAATCACATCGTTTGCAAATATTCTTGTAAAGCTATTGTAGTTGTAGCTGTTGCTTCTAATACACCAGGTACAATCGAATCAAAGAGGACCTGCCTGAGAGAGCCACGCGGAACAAACGTTTCCAGAACCTTCCAGGTTTAATATTCAAAACGTATTTTGAAAATATTTTCAACGCTGAGTCATCGAGGGATAATGGTGGAGTTTCCTCAAACTCGTCATGGTGTCTGCAAATTGTCAGTTCCTACCGTAAGCACATTCACTGTCAGCTTGCTCCGAGATCAGTTTTAATGAAAATTTTCTGAACGTATTACTAGATATTTTTCTCTGTGGTTAAGAAGAAATTACTTCTTTCTGTTTCGTGGAATATGCACCTCGCAGATTTCAAATGAGTAGACTCTCCAGTTTGAGTTACTTTTGTGAGACCTTACAAACCCAGTGAGTTAGTTTTGTGAGGCCTCAGGAACCCAATGAGTTAGTTTTGTGAGGCCTCAGATCCCAATGAGTTAATTTTGCGAGGCTTTATGACACAATGAGTAAACTTTGTGAGGTCTGATAAACCCAGTGAGTTAATTTCGCGAGGCCTCATAAACCCAGTGAGTTAGTTTTGTGAGGCTTTATAACTCAATGATTCAATTTCGTGAGGCCTTATAACTCAACGAGTTAATTTTGTAATGTCTCATATCCCAATGAGTTAATTTTGGAAGGTTTCATATCCCAATGAGTTAATTTTGTGAGGCTTCATATCCCAATGAGTTAATTTTGCGAGCCTTCATATTCCAATGAGTTAATTTTGCGAGGCCTTGTAATTCAATGAGTTAATTTTATGAGGCCTCATATCCCAATGAATTAATTTTGCAAGGCCTCAGAAGTCAACGTGTTAACTTTATGAGGCCCCATATCGCAATGAGTTAGTTTTGCCAGGCCTTACAACCCAATGAGTTAATCTTGTGAAAAAATCTCACCCCACCATCAGTGAAATTTCAACGACTCGAGGCATCTAAACAACGAGCCTCGAAAAACAAGTTCCAAATCCCAAAATGTCACAAAAGCTCACCTGTCAACGCAAACTCAACACCTCACATTCCCATCAACAACTCGGAAATCTTCTTACACTCCCTTCCAGCAGCAAGAAACTGCCGAAACATATTTATCATCGTAACAAACTAATTGTAAATCTCCAAACTCCTTTGCGCTCTCGTCTCTTTCTCATCCAAAGACGATCTCCGCCGCGTAATACATCACGGTGTCGAAGAAAATCATAGTGAACGTTCAGCAGCACGAATTGGCGTTGATTTTGCATTAACTTCTGACCTGGTCGAGCCAGCGGCGCGGAAATGATCGATAATCGTTACCAACATGGCTGTGTATGGTGTACACGTTTTGCCGGATATCGGGTATACGTGGGCAGATATTCATCGCTTGTAACATCGATGGCAGCATGCGGTACGTAAAAGATATCTTGATATTCTCGGTGAATCTTCGGCAACTTTGCCGTGCAACCGGTGCAACGTGGCTGTGGGCGATCCGAAGCACGCGAATTACCTGATTACAATAAAGAAGATCGACTTCTCTATCGTATACTCGTTATTTAATGCTCATTATTACCGCTGATTTGCCGCTGATCATAGTTAACGTGAATTACGAGAGGGATCAATTTCCGGGCGGCGATGAATCGCTGACAGGTGCGTGCTTAGAGGTAAGTATTTATGGCTTGAAGGAGTGTAATGCGAGAGTTCATGGGATATTTGTGCCTGGTTGAAGCCGGCCACGATCTTTCATTACCGGCTTGATCGAGCCTCATCTAGTTTGCATACCCCGCTCGCGTGGATTTATCGACTTTCCAACGGGGGAACTACTTGTTCTCGTTAGGCCTCGTAACTAGGCTAGTATTATAATCCAACGAAAATGAAACGGTGTCGATTTCAGTAACTGCTTTATGGTTTATTATTAAGACGTGTATGGAATCTTGGAAAAATTTCCTTTCCCTTCGAGGAAATTATAATTGGATCTTGTCTCAGGTTTAACCCTTCCGCTATCGTGGAGCTTGTAGACAAACTGTAGCCAATTGCATGAATTATGAGGTACTGCAGAAGCTGTGCTTACGAGGTATCGTTCAATTTGGAGTACTGAGATAAGTAATGTAATTTTGTTTGTGAAATTTTATTTCCATTGAGGTATTCATTATTAGGCTATGAAGCTTTTAATGGAGGTAACAGAATAAATTTACTTTCAATGTTTATTTTAATATTCTTATATTTCTTTTATTGTGAAAGTAATATTTGTTTATTTTTAATATTTTAGAAAATATCTTTTATATCTGGAGACTAATATTTTGTTATTTTAAATACTTCAAAACCAGTAATATTTTAACACTTCCGACACTAAGAGGCGACATCTTAGCTTACATTAGCATGATCAACGGAAAATATTTTCAGCTCGATCATTAACCACAGTTTGCTCTCACACGAAACTGTTGCATTGAAAGTACGCACATATGTATTCAGCTGGGAAATTTTAATAGATTTGCATCGTGTTTTAGCCGAGGGGGAAATGACCGGTTTCGGTAAAACGGTGCTGAGTGTACCATCACCCGATACCTGGTAAATAAGGGGCACGATGACGCAGGTGTCGGCACGGAGGGCGAGAATTCTTCGCGCGTGATCGTCCTGTGACTTTATTAAACCGATCTTTCATTGAATAAGCAAACCTCCATTGTGAAATTGTGCCTCTCACTTGCAAATTTTGGTAATAACTAATAATTTCCAACACGTCCCGCTCGCCGCAGTAACACGCGTTCCAAAATCCTCGGATATTCCTCCCGTGTGTGTGCGTCTTCGCGTGTCGTAACCGCAATCGAGCAAATTACACGGTAGGCGTGACGAAATTGACAGGAAACTCAGATTTTTTTACACTTCACTTCTCTTCGACAATTTTCGCGCGTCAGCGACGAAATTTACACGCGTTAATAGCGGCAAAAATTCGAGTGACAAGCACCGAGGCAGAGAACAGGTGCACGGAAAAAAATTACAATATTACCGAACGATATTGAATCCAATTAAAATCAGGCCGCGATAATCGTGCAATCGCTCCGTAACTACCCTCTTCCGTCTACTAATTCAATAAACCAACTTACCTCGCAACAAACACACAATTTCACCGGCGAGCGCAATACGAGATGAAAAGAAACGAAAAAAAATCGAAGAAACATTAAGCGCCATTTACTTGCAGCGCAATCTTCCTCGTCGAAAGTAACGGCGCGATGTAAAGCGATCGACGTCCGTACACGAAAGTCGCGGTATCGCGTCCATCGTGTAATTGCAGCAATAATATCCGCGATAATCCGCCATTAAGGCCAGCGGCGAACTCGTGGCGAATTCCATCCAGACTTTCTCGCGTCCACGCGAAAGTCCAGCGGCGAACGATGTGTGCGCGCCCATTCCCGTGGCTCTCCGCGCAATTTTTCGTCTACGAGCCGGCCAGGATGCGGTTTCCCGGGATTACAGTCGGCTGCAATTACTTGCAGCCTGGCCAGTAAGTCGAGGCGGGACGACCCCTAACCCCTGGGCAATGTCTGCTGCCACGGAGGCTGCTGGTAATCACGTATCCTACCGTACCCTTCATGCACGCCGAAGAGAGAAAAAGAACGAAACGGCGGAGGAGGGAAGAGGAGGATGAAGAGAGAGGCTGCAGGAGGTTGATAGAGAGAGAGAGAGAGAGTGAGAAGGATGAAATTGAGGAGGAAGGAAATGAAATTGTCGAGGATGACACGGAGTTGGGGAATTAGGGTGGGATTTTTTAGGAAGTTTGAGCTGGTGGAGTTGTGGAGGAACAGGAAGTGCAACGACGAGGAGGGAAATGGATAAGTATTGAGGGGAACTGTGTATCGAGTGTAAAAGAAGGAAAAGAACTGAGAGGTGGAGAAAGTATTAGGTTGGTGCAAATTTCAAAGAGATTGCTGAAAAGTTTATTTGATATCAGGCTTGTGCAAATGAGTCGATGCTAAGAATGAAGATGAAGAGAGGCTAGAGAAGCACCATAGAGAAAGAGGAATAAAATTGAAATGTTGACAAAGTTTAGAAATGAGGGCAAAATTTTTGAGGAAGTTCGAGTTGATAGACCTATAGCAGAAGTGAATAAATATTAAGATTTCGGTAAGGAAGAAAGGGGAAACTCTATGTCGATAGTAAAAATGAGATAAGAGAAAGTGTATCAATTGCACTTAATTTACCTTCGGCCAAAAAATCCAGACACTTCGCAATTCTCATTTCACAAAGCCTACTTATTACCAAATTGTTGCAACGGAAACGTTCTTCGAAACATCGATGCCAGATACTCCCAAAGCCAGCGAAATAAAAGCAAGCAAAGCGGGAGAAGTAAAAACGTAGCAGCAATTGGAAAGGGTAAGACTTCGTGGAAATAAAAGGGGAGAGGTATTTTGAAGAAGTCGAGGAGGGTAATTGAAGGGAGATGGAGAAAGAAATTGATAGGGGAGTGAAGTAAGTTCGGGGGAAAGGAAATGGAGGTAGCAGGTCATGCGTGTTGCTCGCGACGAAGGGAGAGTAACGTGCAATTTTCTCGCAAGCTTGAAAATAATCGTGCTGGAATTGATATTGCATTCCGCGATACTACTCGTTGGATATAAATCACGAACACCGGAATGTGTTCGATGTGGAGGGTGGGAAGTTTATCGAAGTTAACTTAATCTCTCAGCAAGTCGTCGTAAAAATTGCTGCTCACACTTCACCGCGAAATTTCTCCGTTTGTTAGATCATAAAATTGAAAAAAGAAAAAGAAGACGTTTCAGTGATGACTTTCTTGATTTCTGAGAAACTGTGTTACGTCAACGTATATTGCATTTTCTACCAGATTCTAAGCCGGTGTCTTCTAATCCTTCGGATTAGACTTAATTGATCCGGTGTCCTTTCGCTGAGAAACGTTCGGTATTACCGGCACATTCGGTTAATTCATTTAGCTAGTGCCCTTTCGTTCCAAGGCATCACGTACAACAATTTTAATTAGTACCCCTTTGCTGCAGCCTGCCTGCACAATATATGTTTCGATAATTGCTTTACCCGTGTACTATCGAATGCACCTTACGCAACACTTGTTCCAAGAATCAATTTAGATAACAATCTCCGTTTCAAATCCTTAGATACCAAATTATCTCGTAGCATTGCAGTCGTGTACATATGTACGTACATGCGAGGATCCAAGGGAAACTGGGACGAGAGACTAATTCTTGCCTATTATGATAATTCAGCGAGTACCTTTCGTTGCAGAATTCTGTTTCGTATTTAGAAATGGGGAACCAGATGAAACTTACATTTTGCCGTTTAAACAATGACAGTAAATGGGAGAAATGTGAGGGAACGAGTGTTCATTTGGGAAAAGAATGAATGTGTGCATTGTGCACTGTCTTTGTGATGTATTAACGCATTTTTTGATTGTGACTGTAAAGCAAGTGTTAACCCTTTGCATTCGGAGGTCATTTTTCTATAGAAAAGGTTGCAAATCGGGTTTTCTTTGAAATTTTTTAAAACTAACATAGAAATAAATTACAGTGGTCCAAATAATTAAGAGGCCCATAGATCTGTTCTCTGTCTTGATTAATTATTTACCAAGTGACAATTATTTAATATCGCTTCTCAGTTGCCACTCGATTGCAAAGGGTTAATTAAATGAATAACATTTGGAAAATCAGCATAAGTGTTACATGTAACAAGACTTACTATAGACTAATACTAACTGTGTAATATATCACAAGACTCACTAACTTCGTTTTACTCGAAATAAAATTAAATGGACACTCATCCTTTCTCGTCTATACTCTTCATATTCCTCAGCAATTAGGTCACCCACGAACGTCCCAAATTTAAAATATCCCTGCATCTAAGCCTCCAATAGAAGGAAGCTCGTTCACCTACACTCGAGAAGATTGATTTATTTATCTACAAATTTAGTGTCATTTTATCACATCCACTCCACCTTGCTCGGAGACATCAGCAACACTGCGACGATTTACGTTTCCTGCAAGCACGCGAGTCCGCCGCGAAATGACGAAGTCCAGGGAACCTACCGGATTGAACATCGACATTTACGACACGGTTCAGCGGATAGAGGGAAGAAAAAGTAGCCGGTTTCGCGCCTCCGTCGTCCGCGATTCTCGCCTCTGGCATTCGGGTCACGCGTAAATTTACGCCTGTGTGAACTTACGCGAGTGGTTCCCGCAGGTCAGACGACTTCCTCATTGCCGGTTCGCGGTGTCACGGGATTCGTTATTGACAGCCGGACTCTCGAGCCTTTAAACCTGCGCCATCGCGTTATCAGCTAGGATGACCGTTTAAGCGTTGACGGGAGGAACGTCGAGATAAATTTCACCGAGACTTTGGGAAATGTAGAGAGACGTTCACCGGTAACGTTCGTGAAACGTTAGAAAGTAGAATCGTACGACGTAAAAATGAGGGAAAAGGAACGTTCTAGAGGAGAATTTTTCTGGAAACGAAAGGTAGCTCGATTCTTCGTGCTCGTTCGTATGGAAGATCTAAGTGTCTCTTTGTCGTTTCAATTTCACGACATATTTCTCAGCTGAGAATATACCAGCCCTGAAATTATCAACGGAGGAACGTGCTCCTAAACGGGACAATAATGGTTATTTATGAAATCGTTGAATGGCGGATCGTACAGCCGGTGTCTTCGGCGCGGAACATTGCTCAATATAGCGGAAAGGGGACAGAAAGCGTCAGCAGGCAGTGATCTCGAAAGAAAACTCAGCCTCGACGATCATCCTCGAGGTACGACAACGAATTGGGAATGAAAATTGCAAACTTATGACCGATCGTGTTATAGCGAACCTTTTTGGTCCGTCGAGTGATAGATTTTTACCTGAATGGTGTGATGGAACGTGGACAAAGTTGGTGCAGCTGTTTCATAGTGATTCTGCTCGATAGGAGTACCTTCTTCTGCTGAAGAATAAAAAAAAAATATCCTCGTTGGCGTCGTGAAATTTTGTTAATGAAAAATTATTTCGAATTGAAATTGCCCCTGGAAGCTGACAACTCCTTTTACACTTCAGAAAAGACTGTTTACAGGCGCTTTTAGAAATTGCTCTCAGATTGGCCTGTGAATTTTTCTTTGTCCCTGGAATCGTTTGAAAAGTGTCGTCTTCATCTTTTAATGAACTCTTCAGTTTCAGAAGTAAAGAATGAATAATACAAAATTAAATTGAGCGAGTATAGTAGGTGAGAAATAAAGGTGACTGCTTTTCACTATAAAGTAAATCTGTATTTCAACCTGTTCCATTTTAATAATTATAAAACTAAGTCACACAAAGCTAAATTGAGTGAATACAGTGGGTGAAAATATGTGACTGTATTTCGTTGCAAAGTGAAACTACACTTAACTAATTTTCCTTTAAAAAATCCCAGTGATAAGGGTAATTGAATTACCCGAGCCGGCACATACCAGCTACATAATTCCACTAAAAAAAAAAGACACCCACGACGTGCTACTTCGTCGACGATCACGAAACGAACCAGTACGATGTAGCAAGAAAATTATTCACCGGTTGCACACAATGAATTACAAGGCACTGTGCCAGTGAGATCGATCTCGCGCCCTTTTTTCCTCCTCGCGAAACCGATCGTTACGATCAAACTGGAACGTCGATCGACTTTCGCGGAGCGTAAAGGATGAGGAGCCGCGCGCGTGTCGCGTTTTCTCGTCGGCCCTCGCGGCGCAACGTCTCCTTCCATTCTTCGTTTAAAAATGAAACATGCACGGTTGAAGTTAGCCGACGAAGTCGCTCAATCGTAAGTTCGGCGAATTTCATTGGAACCGAACTCGTGTCGCGGAAAGCCACGTCGATTCTCCCTCGATCACGATTGATTTATTCCGTTTAATGGCCGTGAACGTGGATCGGTTTTCGGTCGAGGAGTCTCGCTTATCGGCCACGGGGATCGGGCACAATTTGCCCGGTCGGAATTATCGTCGAAATTACAGTCAACGGTTAATTTATTAAACGCGCAAGTACATACGAAAGTATTTCAATTACACCGGGCATTATTTTATGAATTATTCGGGAAATTATAGCCTGGTCGCGGCGATTTTAAATGCAACCCTTCGTCTCCCGCGAAAAGGAGCACACCGTGAGCACCGACGATAATGATGATGATGATAATGCCGGTTGCTGATCCCCGAGATCACGGTGATCATGATTACCACGATGAGTACGCTTAATTGTACATACCGCGTAATTATGGTAATAACCGGACGGTCGCCTCCGTGGATCGTCATAGGCGTCGTCGCGATTTTTCATCGAATAGACATTGGGTGGAGGGACGATCGTTGAACGGTAACTCCGGCTGGCACATGCTGAAGAGCAATCTTCGCGGAAGATTGGAGAACTTTACCGTGCAATTACGATGTTACACTTCTTTTTTTCCTTCCTCTTTACGGTGTAAGTACATTTTAGCACACGTGCTTCTTACTTGGTACGCTTAAATGTTCAAAGACATGTCATTACCGTATGACTAAGTGGCTTCGAAGAGTTACCATTGCACGGTGACAGGGCGAAATCTTCTCTCTCGCTTTAATCTTGTTTCGCCTATTTATCAGCTGGTAACGTAGCGCAGTAAGGGATATTATTTGTGCGATTATTACACGTTCTTCCGTTCGCCGTGTATTGTAAATGAATTTCGAATTACGCGGTTACCCGCTATGATAAAAATTTGATTAAAGGGGTCAATTTATCGGTGGACGTTCGTAACAGGTAGAACGAACGGTGTAGCGGCCGATGTTTATTCATCGTAACGCACAGAAAAGTGGAAGAGATGAGTTATAAAACTGTAATCACCATTAATGTCCGTCATAAAACAGGGGATCCCTCCTTCTTCTTTCTCCTTTTTTTTCTCGTTTCGAACGGGTGTGCGAGAGAATTAGAAACTTGGCTGCACGCGCGTGGGTCGAACGCCTGACGCTTTGACCTCAAAGAATCGACGCGGAGGACTGCGTATTTTCTTGGCATTTTTTTCCTTCTCAGGCGTTGTTAATCGATTCGCAGTGTGCGCCGCGGAGAATCGTAAAATCCGATGACGTCAGGGGATAATTGCATCTCGTACTTTGCCTGATCGTTAAGGCAGCGCTTGTTAAAAGGGGACTTCCGTTCGGTAAACAGAAAACGAGGAGCACGGGGGAAAAAATCAAGCGATAAACGTGGTAATGATATGAATGAAAGGTTTATCTGCGGCGGAAATGCATTAATCATTTGAGTACCAGGAAAAAGGTGTACGCTTAATCTTCTGCAATTACTCTTGCGAATTTTCTGATTCCCGAGTGTGCTAGTTTGCTTCCTTCGATTGTGTTTTACGTGACACTGTCTGGACATGTTTTCGAGCCTGGTTTCTTTAGAGTTATTAGCAATTTCGTTGATGTTGATGGACGCTTTGAAAATTTGCAGCTTCCACCTGAATTTTATTCTTCGCACGTTTGTATCTTAATTTAGTAGAACAAATTTTAATAAGTTAATCCTTAAATATAGCTCTTAAGTCGCCACCAACCTCAAAAATATTTCCACTGAAAAACCTTCAAAATTATCCGATTCTTAGCGTCTCAAATTTCACTCTTATCCTCCTACAAGAATTCACTCTTCAAATTTTTCTTCGCGCCTTTCGGTGCGCCTCCACCTTAATTTCATTCTCGCAGCATTTTCACTTTAATTTGATAGAACAAATTTTGTAACGATACTGCCATAGTGAAAGTGTTAACCCAAGTCACTGCCAATCTCAAAAATATTTTCACCGTAAAACCTACAAAAGTATCTGATTTTTAGTGTCTCAAACTTTATTCCTTTCTTCCTACAAAAATTGACTCTTCAAATTTTTCTTCGCGCCTTTCGGTGCGCCTCCACCTTAATTTCATTCTCGCAGCATTTTCACTTTAATTTGATAGAACAAATTTTGTAACGATACTGCCATAGTGAAAGTATTAACCCAAGTCACTGCCAATCTCAAAAATATTTTCACCGTAAAACCTACAAAAGTATCTGATTTTTAGTGTCTCAAACTTTATTCCTTTCTTCCTACAAAAATTGACTCTTCAAATTTTTCTTCGCGCCTTTCGGTGCGCCTCCACCTTAATTTCATTCTCACCGCATTTTCACCTTAATTTAATAGAACAAATTTTGAAGAACCTACAAAATTCTGATTTTCAGTGTTTCAAACGTCACTCTTTTCCCCTCGCAAGATTTTACTCTTGAAATTTCCTCAATTTTCTCCTGTACACTTCGAATATCATCAAAACTCCTCCTCCACAAAATCATCGACACACATTTCCGAAAACGATTACTCGCCGCATCTCACACGTACAGATCAATTTCACACGAATCAAACCTCTCTCGCGTACGTCGTACCACTTTTCCAACCCACTGTCCGTAGGTCGGCGTGCAATCGTGGCCGACTTTCCTCGGGAGGATCATCTAGCTGATCTTCAGGTTGAATTCGCCTGGAAGTCAAGCCCGAGGTCAGCCATTGCAATAACGCCTGCCGGCTCAACAATAACGGCCGTATCATCTCGCGCTCCCATTACACCATTATAAATCATGCCTCCTCTCATTTTCGTGGTCCGAGGCTGGGCCACAGGCTTCGACGTACTTGACGTGAAGGGTCAACAGGTCGCCGGGCCAGGTGAAACGTTCGGGAATCACAAGTGCGGCGCGGCATCGATCGGAGAGGTATCGATTCGTTCTGCGCCTTCGTAACACACACACACACACACAGATCGAAAAGGGAGATATGCGTGTTGTAAATCGAAACTCTCCGCGTTAAAGTATCCGAAAGGACGTTTGCAACGGCGACGTGGCAATAACGAAAATCTGCCACGTGAAATTTGTGCCCGAAGTGGGTCGACGGGATTTACTGGCGATTCGTACAGACCGCAGAAATTGCGTTGCACGTCTGTCCACGGTAATAAACATAGGTGGATATCGATGGGAATAAATGCTGGATGGGAAACGGGCGTTATTCCAAGCTTGAATATTTTAACACGTCGACGGAACGAGCTGTGCGTGAAATTCGCGATTATAGAATTATTGTAATATTGACAGGCGGTTTTTCGGCGAAATTGAAGAACTTCCTGGGAAAAGGAGGCAGCTCTGTAACTTATGGTTGGATTCGATGTGAAACAATGTTTTGAGGAGATTGGCGCGAAAGAATTCTTTAATAAAAATTCAATGGATAGTGAAATACATCGTGCAATGTCTACAGTGACTTAAAAGTGCCTAAATTAATATTTTCTAATATTTAGAGAAGGAAGATTTGTAACATTTATTGCGAGAGATTTGTAGTATTTATTAATATTTGATGGATTGTTACGAGAAGTGAGTGCGTGTGTGTAGTGGTAGCAGCAAAAATGATAGGCATACTGAGACAGGTTAATATAAACATATATAGGAGAGTGACATAGTCTAAATGACATTTTATTTGTAATATGTATTAATATTTAGAGAAGGAAGATTTGTAATATTTATTACTATTTGTCGGATTATTACGAGAAATGAAGAATAACGTAATAATCATTTGCTTAGTATAAGTGGACCCTGATATTTTCTTTTTTTTTCCTTCGCGTCTTGTCGAGCTCTTATCATTGTACCGCGAGTTTCCGGCAAGGGAGTAGTCGCTACATGCGAAAATAACATTTTTTCGTATCGGACTTCGTCGAATATTTACCGAGTACGCGTGTACTCGATTATACCGTAGACAAGTCCTTGTTGCGTTCGAATTCGTAAACATCGCCAATGTCGTGGCTTGTTATCATTTCTGTGTCAGACCTTCAGTCCTTGTCGTTCTGTCGATACGGCAACATACAGTAATCGAGTGTACACCGGTATGATTCTCGCGCTGAGTGTTTGTGCCGGTAAAACCCATGTGTGGCTACTAATTACCACAAAGAACCAAATCGCCGTATTCCTCACGGAAGAACAACAGAAGTGCAACACAGTGACATTTGTACGCCACAGACGTGAGATCGTGTGTAAGTGTACGTGTACTCGGTAGATCTTCGACGCCGATTTATTCTGAAACGAACCTCGATACGAAAAAGTGTTATTCTTTTCTTTTCGGCTACTTTTTGCAAGTAGTCACCTCTTTGTCGCTTCTACCACCAATTCGGTAACACCCTGTGCAGTGACGTGCCTTCCTCGCGTATAAAATAAAGAATAGTTTTACAATTGAAATGGCACACTTTAATTTGTTGCCTAAATCCAATAATTTTCGTAAAACTTGGAAAATTACTCATACAGCAATCATCGTTGATCGGTAATTTTTATCGATCAATGAACGAGTTTCTGAGAAGCCAAAGGTAGCACGAATACACTCGTGTGCATACGGTTGCAGGTCCCAGGGTGGTCCTTTACCACCGAAACTCTGAAGGAAAAAACGAGTCCCTCGGTGTTCCCCAGAAAACATAGATCCCAATAGGAATTCGAATGCCACGAATTCCTGATTGGACGATGACTATTATCACGGGCTACCTCCTAAGTCCACGTGCCTATGGGACCAGATAAGATCCAGCACGGGTTGCTAGCTTTTAATCGATGCTATCCACTTGAAACAGAATTTACGAGACGTGTTTTCGATAAGTACGTACTCACACACCCACGTTCACGTACACGTATAGTTTCACGTGGGTGAACGGTGAGGTAACGATTCTAAGGAGATTGTGAATGGGATTTTTACGGTGTACGTATGCATATTGAACGTTGCGCGGTAGAGGGGCACGAGTAGCGTGTAACGTGGAAAATGGATACGTTTTAGTCGCTGGAGTTGGTCGATTGAACGAGAAAATGAATCAGGAATCGAATCGTAATGTTTTTACTTACGAAGTCGATGTTATCACCGAACGAGATATAAATTCTGGCCTCGGTTTTTTTTAAAGCAAAGAGAGTTCGAGAGAAACTCGAACCAGTCGAAGAAGATTACTCGTGTATGGTGGCAGTCACGGTGTTTCCTCTTGCATCCCCGTCACGCGCAGCCAACTGAAAATTAACAGGCATGAAATTTTAATTAAGATTTCCTAATCCAAGTCGCCGCTCCACCCTGTTAATTACAATGAAACGTTTAATAATATCGCCTTCGCGCCGAGATTTACACTTCATGGTTCGGCCTGTTCCGTAAAATTTCAATCACCATAAAGTCTGCTGTTTGCCCGCGCC
>NW_017100249.1:925800-930349 GCF_001263275.1 Habropoda laboriosa
TAATCGAACCTATAATCACTGGAAATCGACTGTTTCTGGATTCGTACTCCGGTTTGGGTCTTACTTCACCCTAATTTCCATCGGTGCCCGATCGATGTGGGAGAAAACAGGTGCTGGAGGAGAAAGGAACAATCGTACGTGGCCGTTCCTTTCGAATAACGTACATTCCTTGCGTTCGAGTAATAGTTTAATTCAACTGTTTCCATAGGAATTCAGTTACAGACTTTTTACAGTGTCGGAGAAAAATATGCGCGAGGATGAGTTTTAACTGATAGTTGAGTCATATTTACTGTAATTCACTGCAGGATCGTTCAGAAAATTTGCGAAGTTAATTTGCTTGTGACATAATTCAAGAATGTCACGAATATTTACTGTTCTCGTCAAATTTGCAAAGCTAACTTACTTGTGACATAATAGAAGAATGCCGCGATAATTTTCTATGTTCACTCACAATATTTGCAAAGCTATCTTACTTGCGACATAATATTAGGTCATCCCATAAGCTCGTGTCGAATTTTATGATTTAGATGAATATTTCCAACGAGCCTTTAAATTTGATAAAAATCGTGTAACCTTATTCTCATGCCACAAATTCTTCCTATTTTTTTTTTGGTAAGATCATTATATCGTCGCTGTAGAATTTCCTTGGATTTTCATTCAAATATTTTTCGCTTTCGGCACGAACTTATGGGATGACCTAATAGAAGAATGCCACGAATATAATCACTCAGAAAATTCGCAAAATTATCTTACTTGCGACATAATGCAAGAATGTCGCAAATACTTACCGCAATTCACTCTGCACTCACAAAATTCGCAAACTTAACTGCCCCGTGACACAGTACAAGAACAAATTCCACTTCCTCAACTTTCCAAGAATCTCACCATGTTTTCCCGAAATGTCCGTCACCGTGTCGTTTCGAACGTGCCGTTTCACCGCGTTCCACCGGATCATCACCATCTACGCGGGTTTTACGACCGCCCCGACGCGAGCCTCGACGCAACGCCCTTCGCATGCTCTCCCGAGGGATTCCAGGAATTGCATAAGCGTTGCGTAGAGGCGCGTGGGCAGAGTGCAACGCGTTGCACGAGTGCACGTGCTCGACCTGCCGGGGGTCAGGCAGGTGCGTGCCGTGGGGTCATGCAAAGGAACATTCACTGTCACGTTGCGAATATCACGCCGCTTCGCCGACGTGTATACGCACTTTCACGCGGTCCACAACGTTCACCCGGCTTTCGACCATTAAACGCGAATGGCGAGAGAGGGAGAGAGGAGAATCGGGTTTGTTTAATTACCACGGCGTCTTGATTATCGGGGATAATGAAGGGGTACCGATTTGGTTTTAATTAAGGGAAATGGAGGAGGTGGGCTTTTTCTTTGGAGAAGAGACGAGGGGTTGAGAGGTTCCGAGATGCAATATGGCTTGAATATTGGACGCATGGGTGGGTAATTTTGAAATACTTACAATTAGACACATGTGCACAGGTATATACTTTTCGTTTCGATATTTAGACCTTCTAATTGCTCTTCTTGATATTTTTAGTATCAGCTGCGTCAGTTTTAATTCCTTACGATTTTTACCTCTTTAAATTTTTTTTTTATTGTAAGGCAACTTTTGTGGATGTTCAGCAATAAGTTACTGCACTTTTCAACAGTTGCAATGTATAATATGGAATGATAGAAATTTGTGTCAGGTTGGTGGTTGGAATGTAACATTCCCATGGACTCATAATTGCATTACGAATGTGTTTTACGTGCGTGTGTTGAGTATGCCGACCAACTGCAAGGCTGATCGCCTGGTGAACTGTATGCAGGCGCTACGCTCCTATAGAGATGCAACTCATTCGCTTCTTGAAGCATAGCGTATATATCCAGTGTCCCAAAAGCAAAAATTTTCTTGCAGTCCAAACACAATATCCATACGACTCTTAAGAAATTCATCGAGTCTCGATGGATAACAGAATTAATTTTTACAGAATATACTGGCAATCAAATTAAATTAATGCTAATAAAGAGCAATTAATTAAAGAATTAAAGTATACATGTAGTTAAAATTTTTGGTAAATCATAAAATAGCTCAAGCAGAACAAAGATAATCTTGTTCAACGAAAGTGTTCAATTTGCCCTGGAGATTCACGTGTACGTTTGAATACCTGTGGCTTTAACATCGTTCTCTTGAACACTGGTCTTGAAACAACGTATCAAAAGTCTCCTAAGAGGAAATATTCCGGTTCGGTGAGCGGAATTCAGACGAACGTTTTAATTACAACCGCGCGATCATTCGCGATCGTGGATAAATTTTAATAACCCGTTTGGTTCGAGAGCAAAGGAACATTTTCGAAGGTAAGACAATCGTACACGAAGCGAACAGTAATAACAGAAGCGAACCATGCTGGAGTTCCACGCTCTTAATCATTAGTCTCGTTGCAAAAAAGAAAGGAATCCCTTTGAAGGGACGTGCAAGAGCGAACGTCCGGCTGCCCTTATAGCCGCGAGTGAGGAATTAAATTAATATTAATCTGGAGCACATAGCCATCAAAATTCCGGGTTACGGACGGCGATCTGCATAATTTCAGATTTCACAGATGCCCTCTTTTTATTTCGGCAAATTCAGCCTTCTACGTTTTATTCCGCAGCCACGAGAAGAAAGATCGAAACGGAAGAACATTTCGTTTCCATAGCCAATTGATAGTTTCATAATTATTTGATACACTTCGTGAATATCTTGTTACTTCTGGATACTGTGCAAAATGGTTATTTTCTATTTTAGCAATTTTCTGCACATTCCAAAGATATTCATTGCTTAACTCAACGTCACATTCTTGCATTTTCTGCACATTCCAAAGAAAGTCAATGCTTAACTCAACGTCACATTCTTGCTCTCAATGTAGTAACACAGCAACATTATCTCCTCCTTTTAATATCCACTATAAATTATAGCAATATATACTATAGAATACCTGAGTTAAATTAACTTACAAAGAATGTGTCAGGTGTCATTCCTGTTAATACCGAAATGCGTTGATACATTTGAAAATGGCGCTCCATTTCTCAAACTACCTGCAATCACAAAAAGTGAGCACTATAATTTCGTTTCATTTTCTATTTCAGCAATCTTCTGTTCGTTCAAAAGAAATTCTACCTAAAATTCGTTCACTATATCACTCAACACATTCCTTAACTCAACGTGACATTCTTTCTCAAAATACAGCAACGGTATCTCCTCGTTTAAATTTCGGCTCTAAATTACGGTAACATATACCGCAGGAAACTTAAGAATACAGTTAAATCATGTTACAGGGAATACGTCAGGTATCATTCCTCTTTCGCGAAACCAGTTTTACTTCACATTGTGTTACATAAATATGTCGCCTACCTAACCGTACGAAATGCATAAAGGTACAAGTAAGGAAATCCTGCAATTAATCTTGCAATACTCCCGGAGAATTAACTCATCCACGCGCGATAATACAACTCGGCGCATTACTCATTCCTCGGTTCTCTTAGGTACCAGTGTGTCATCGTCTGACGCGTTGTCTACTGCGGAAATTATAATTGCAGATCGATATTGGCCAGTGTGGCACCCCACGGCGACGAGATTTACAGACGAAATTCGCGTTCTCCAGTTTCCTACGCGCCTAACAGCGTTTACACCTGCGCCCCATCCTTCTTCGTTTTCCACGAAGAACACGCGCCTGCAATTCATTCTCGCGCGGCGCGGCGGCGATCGAGTTCTCCGCTTTATCGTGGCCTGTATCGCCGTTAATTTATCGTCCGGTTTCCAGCCGCGGCATTAGAAAACGAGGAATCACGAACGGCAACCCACAAATCATCCCGCGGGGACAACGCGTTGTCGTCGTCGCGGCATTAAATGGATCAAATGCGGCGGCTTCTCGCTGGCAAAGCTGAATTATGTCGCGGAGATAAAGCACATTTGGGCGGCAGCTTCTTGCATTTAGATCGAATATAATCGGAATCACTTTTTCCGTGATTTAACGTGACGTATCGCTGTCGTGAAATGAAATTCGATTAATACCGGCCTCTTGCTGATCAAATGACCGAGTTATTCGTGAGTTATTTAGCGAAAATGAAATTTGACACGTTGGAAAATTTTTCAAAAATTTTGAAATTGAAATTTTTAATTTCTCTCGTTAAATTATGTAGGAAGTGCGCCGAAAGGAGCCAACCTAATATTTGATAGATAAGGATATAATGTGGACAACCTTTTTTCTTTCTGTTCCTGAAGAAACAGAAATTCTTTTTTTCACCCAGAATTTCACGAGGAAAGCAAGGCTAAGGAACTCCGTTCGACTATCTGAGAAACCACAAGAGACGAAATCGCTCGAATCTATCCCGAAATACCCTAAATACCTCGTAACCGTCTCAACATCCAATTAATCTTCAACGTCGAACCAGATATCCGCGATAAGCGAAAAAAAAACAACTAAAAAACTAAACTTTCCTTCAGTCCAGCACTTTTTCTTCCATGACCCCACAGCACGTTAAACGGTGGATTCATGGTTATCTTTAGGATCAAGATTTTCCAGC
>NW_017100249.1:930374-950187 GCF_001263275.1 Habropoda laboriosa
TTCGTCGTCGTCGATGCATGACTCTGGGCGCTGGACCACCAAAGGAGGTTCCCGTTCGTTTCTCGAGCCCAAGTCGAAATCGATTCGTAGCGTCGCGAGTCGATTTTCACGGACCTCGTGCTGACGGTGCACACCGTAGGAGAAAATGTGATTCGACGAGTATTGTGTCACGGGGACCTGTGCGACGCCCTCGGCCGTGATTCCGTTTCTGTTCGATTCGGTGAACCAAAGGAGGAATCGAGATCGTCACGGCGCGGAACTTGTGCCGTGACAATCGCGATTCCCAGGACCTCTGCTGTCTCAAGATTCCCCGCTCGATCCGTTTCTCGTGGCTTTCCTTAATTGGGACGCTTAAACGACGGACCTGACTTCCGAGAACGCCCGACACGAGCTCCGGGGGCGTAAATCGAGCATTCGAGCCGAGTTAGGCGACTCTGTTAATGGAGCTCGATGATATCTCGTTCGACGAAATTTGTTCGAACTTGTGCAGGGGGTATGGGTGCAGGTGATCTCTGGCTCTGGTACGAGGTGCGGCAAGTGGTCCCGCGGACCAAGAAAGTTTATTGGAAGGAAGGAATTGATTTAAAAATATTTGAACAGAAGTTTCTTATCTTGGTTGAGGGTATCTCGGGGAATATACTGCTAATGGTAATGATTGTAAATGTTGTAAGATACTGGGGCTTCGCGATACCGTGCGATTGTAACGTGGTGAAATAGAGGAATATAATACTTTATTAATACGTCTTCCGAGGAAGAAACTGATTTTTCGAGGGGAATATTTGAATTGAAGTTTCTTATCTTTTTGAGGAGAGTGTCGGAGAAAATACTGCTAATGATGGTGATGTTAAATGTTGCAAAATACTGGGGTTTGGTGATAGAGAGTATTTATAAAACGGTGAAGTTTTATTGAAGTGTTTATGAATAATCGGCGAGGGATTACAGATGGGGTGTAATGTGAAAAATTAGGACGTCTTCCATTACTCACATTCCATTACCGTTACATTCCATCATTCTCACCTTGCATTACTTCACGTTCCATTATTCTCGCATTCCATCATTGTCACATTCCATTACTCTCGCATTCCATTATTCTCACATTTCATACTATATTTTGTCCTCATTTTAATGCTCATTACCACAAAACAGTCCAATTCTCTCCAACACTCAATCACCACCTTTTATCATAGTAATTTCACCAAAATTACTCACAGTTGTTAGAGCCACTCAGAAGCTAGAATAACTCTCCTCATTTTTTCCCACTTTTCCAATTTTAACACAGAGGCACACAATTGATACTCGACATTCCACAAACAAAATGAATTTAATAATTTTTTCTTATGCAAGTTAGTCACTTTAGTTTCGCGTTACATTAGCATTCCGCTCAAGCCATCGTGCAATTATACCCACACGACATTGTACCTCTTGGACGACAGAGCGAGAAGGATGCAGTTGTACCGCGGGCAATAGCATTTCACGCGGAACGCAATGGCGCGCGAACGGGGTCGATTCGTTGACCGGCTTGAACTTTTCGCGAGAGAGCTTAAAGTCACGACTCGGTCCGGTGAGCACGAGTGGGCAGCAGTTGGTCCGGTATCGCAGGCGGGTGGCCTGTGGACGTGACTTTATGCGATGTAGGACTCGCTCGATCCACGGTACCGGTGATATAACGCGCAAGAGACCGGATACAATAGAGTGCCATCCTCCGGGGCACAAAAGGGAACGAGCGTTTCTCCGGCCTGCTGTTCGCAATTGATGATCGTGATTCAATTCCGAGAAGATCGCGACGGGACGCGTGGGGGGATCTGTTAAATGTGATTGATAATCGCCATTCGTTCACGGCCATGGGATATCATTATGATTGTACGCTGTCGAGACATTAGGATGGAGATCAGTTGGGGTTTGATTGCAAGTGTGCTCGATAATTACCGTGTTTCCAGGTGAAAATTTTAGCTTTCTGAGTGATGTGCTGTTGGAGGTGTTTAAGGGTGAAAATCTACTTTAGCTGAGTTTTGCAGGAACACTTTTTGGAGGTATCTGTTCTAATTGAGCATCTGAGGAATACTTTTCAAAGGAACCTGTTTTAGCTGAGTTTTGGAGGAATCTGTGTTAGCTGAGTTTTGAAGTTTTGAGTTTTGGAGAACTGAGAGGAGCATTGGATTGTGGTTTATTGAACAGAGAAAGCCATTTTGTAATTTTTCTAAATATTTATTTAGTAATACTTGAAGTACAAATTCCCCAAAAATATAGCATTCAATTTGAAATCATCAGTGGTAATTACATTTCGTACTTTTCACATAAAAATTACACGGTAATTGAGCCAAAGTATTTACCTTTAACTATAAAAAAATCTACCGTGCTAACATATTCATTTCCACAAAAATCAAATTACAAATGATGAATACACTTTTGTACTTTTCAAGTGCTTGTCACACAAGCCAATGTAACTATTCTCCAATTTTCGCTCACTCCACGGAGAGCTGTGGCCCCGGTGAGCGCGCTTCGAAGCGTGTCATCGAGCTCCACGAAAATATATTCACCCCTAAAATTTCAATATAGCAACGGACGCGCGCGTTACGAGGCGCACGACCGCGACGGGATGCGTCGTCTGAAAATAAAACGAGGGACGCGTGCAAAGTAGGTTGGGATCCGGGCAAACGAGGTCTCCTCTTCCTCCCAGAACCATCGAACGCGGCCGGATTTCTTTTTTGCAGATTCCGCGTTGCGTGCCCATAATGTCCTACGAGCTGTCTTCGCTTGACCGTGTCGGACAATTTCGGGGTCCAGGTGTCGTTCGTCGAGTGTCGCAGCGTGAACTCTTCTATAACGTTTGCGGGATCTCTCTGGTTCGCCGGGACGAGGGAGGCGGAGGGACAGCCATAACCTGACGAATTAATCGGGGCCGTACGGGACCGTATCTTGGCGCGAACTTGCGACGCCTTTTTTTCGCCTGAACTTTACGAAGTCATCGTTGGCCTGACGTCCGCAATTTCACGTAAACGCGCCAGTTTTCGTCCCTGGCCGCGCCTTGTTAGCGTAACCCCGTATAATGAGGCGTAAATTGCCATGGTGAATCCTCGTGACGATGGGACCGTCATCCAGTGGCGTAGCTGCTAGTGAAGTCGGAGTATATGTGATGTTCCTTGAATGAGGGAGAGATTTTGGAGGAATATTGTGGAGGTACGTTGGTATTGTGATTTTTTTGCTGATTAGTTTTGAGTTTGAGAATGTATTCCTTGAGGACTCATGCTAAGGAGATTCTTTGGAAAGAATTTTTTGGGAAAAATTGTGGAAGGATGGGAGTACTGCGGTTACTTTATTCTTTGGTCGTGAGACCTCATTCCTTGTCCTCGGTATTCCTTGAGTACTCATGGAATGAAATTTTGGGAAGGATTTCAGTTCTGCGTACTTTATTCTTTAGTTGTGAGGCCTCGTTCTTTGTCTTTTGTATACGTTGAGTACTCAACGAAGGGAGCCTTGAGTACTGATGGAATGAAATTTTGTGAAGAATGTCAGAACTGTGATTATTTCATTCTTTAATTATAAGGCCTCATTCTTTGTTCTCAGCATTCCTTGAGAACTCATGGAAAGGAGCCTCGAGTACTCAAGGAATAAAATGTTGTGAGTGATTTCAATATTCCTCATTTGACACGATTTTACGCTTAATCTTGAATCCATCATTGATTTACTATTCAAATTCTTCCACATTCGGTTTCTTTTTAGCCTGCCACATTGTTATTATGGTTTCTGCGTTAGGTTGAATTTCGAAGTAGTTCGAAAGCTGAGGAACGTTTGCAAAATTGCTCGAACCTATAATTTCACCGTGTAGAGTCGTTAATTATTTCACGTTTCGTCTCGCTCTATTTTTGCCCGGAAGAGAGAAACACGGTAAATTGCGGAATGTCAAATTTTTAGCGCGGAAGATGAAGGCGCGCCGCGTTAGCTACGCAGATTATCCAATTTCGTCGATTTATAACGAGACAAACGAGGCTGCCGTGTGCCAGATGTCACGACACAACATGGCGATCGGTTCAAGGAGGCGGCGATATACTCTGATGCAAACTTGCCTCGAGTGTTCCTCGTGTCACGCACGTGCTCGTGTTCAGGCGTCTTTGAAGCCTCAAAAACTAATTGAAATGTTATATAAAAGAAAAGTAAAAACATCTTAAAAATTCAAAATTACATTCTCATATTTCATAATCTTTAATTTTCTTATTATACTATTAATGATTTCATGCAATAATTCTTTCGTACGCTTCACAAATATACGAATAACTTAAATTTCTCCGAATCGTGCCTCTGAAATTATCAAACGAACCTTGAATCAGAATCAGGGAAAATTACAAGCAACATCGCGAAATATCCTCGCCAATTATCGAAAAATTCCCTCCAACAAGTTACTCAACTTCCAGCAAATTTACATTCGCTCTGAATCGTAATTGAACCTTTACGATTGCCCTATAGCAAACATCCTCGGGAGTTTCTCAAGCATGTTCAACACGAACAACACAAACGATCCTTGAAATGGTTTTAAAGCGTGGCTAAACAGAGCACGAGAGGATTTTTACGAAATTTCCAATGGTCGTTCAGTGGGTCACACAGGCGGCGAGTGTGGGACCCGAATTCCGGAAATCGTCCCAGAAAGCATTCGGTCGCGAACGGCGAGAAATCAGGCTTCGTCGTCGCATGCGTGCGAATCCCGAGTAGCTTGGAAATAATTTTAGAGAAACACGACTCGCAAATTAACCCACCACCTCTCGCGTGATTCGAACGTTACCTTAATGGCCGATTGGTCACGCACCACGGACGTGCCACGACAACGATTTACAATGCCACGTCTTAATCGTGACCCGCAAATTATCACTTTGCCAATTTATCCAACGGAGGACAGATTGCCTGTTGGACAATAGAATTTTTGCAGCCTGTTTCCACCCCGAAATGATCGTTTCGGAACGAATTTCTGCCTACGCTGTCACGAATCCGCAGGAGTTTCGTTTCAAATGAAAATTTCTGGATATTACGAACGAAACGGGGTGATATTTTTCGGTGTCCTGAATAAATTCTACCTTTGTGCATTTTTCGGTGAATTTCTGATTAAATTCTGGCTTTATGAATTTTCAGGTAAAATTGAAATATTATTGGATTAACGAGTGTGAAGTTGTAGATCGTGGATAGTACAAAAATTCCTTTGTTTATTGCAAAAGAAAAATGGCAGAAGGCATTTCTCACTCTCGTCATTCCAGTCATTCCTCATTCTCATCATTCCAGTCATTCCTCATTCTCATCGTTCCAGTCATTCCTCATTCTCACCATTCCAGTCATTCCTCATTCTTTAGGAAAAAGATCAGAGACTTTAGAAGCATATTATTTATCTCTGAGAAGAAATAAGTGAATCAACAATTTCAATTATTTCCATGAAATAAAATATTGAAAAAACGAAATATTCTCTCTCAAACTTCCCTCCACGAGACGGCAATTTCATATTCACCAATTTGCTAAAATATTCAACTCTCTAGGTTCACACGATCAGCCTCGATAATTCTCTAATAAACAAGTCCAATACAATTTCGAAAATCGACTACCAGCGTTCGGCTAAAATAATTCGCTATAGATCACCGGGCCTATAATCATCGAATCGATCGTTGATTCCACAAGAGGTTGCCGATATCGGAAAGCAGGTTGTTCCTTATAGAATCAAAGGTGGTATGTCGGTGCCCGGAGCGTGAACCTGCAGCGGCAACAAGTAACCTGGCAAGATGTTGGCTACCCTATGCATACAGAATGCTGCTACCAAGCAGCCGGGAGGGAAGAATTTATTATGTGATCTAATTTAAAGCCTCGTGATATATGGACGTTGCCTCTCGCCTTTCCACGTAACTTCGGCACCGACCGAGCTTCACCGTTCCCTCCATTTGCCCTGCGAGGCTTTCGACCGCTTGGCAACATCTCTGGTCTAGCTTGTTCCAACGTAACACGTTCCCGTGAAAACGCGGCTTCCAACGTAAATTGTGAAATCTTTATCGCCATCGACCAGACGTCCACCGTCAAACGGCATATCAGCGAACGCGGTCGAAACGATACGGTTACGGGCAAAGGTAAAGGATTTTGGAATGAGTTTGGAAAATGGAGGAATTGGAATTAATTACACCGAAAGAAATTGCTGAAGGAATATGATAGCATGGGTTAAATCTCTGAATAATTCGTGATAGCTGCAGAAATTCTCGTCTAACCCTTTCATTTCCACATTGAAAATGTAAGTTAATATATTGACAATTTATTAATAACTTCAGTATGGCAAATCGTAACGAGAAGCAGCTAAAATGGATATTTAATCACGCGAGGAAATTGAAATGCAAATTTATTACAGTTTCAAAGAGAAAATAGTATGAATTATACCAGCACTTTTATCGAGAATGACGCGAAAGTATCTCCTCCGTGAATGTTTGAAAGTTTCAATCCCCGTGTTGGTTTTTCTCCAGCATCGTTGGAATGAAATCGTCAAGGAACCTGTAATCTCCTGCGACGGATTTCAGGTGTATCAAGGTTTGTCGCTTGTTTTATTCTCACGAGGGAGACCCGCCATCTCGTCCCGCAGTAACGTAAACACCGGTTACACAGATTCAGCTTAATTTCGTCGGTAAATTCGCGAGTGCCGCTCGTGGAATCGGCTAATTCCGAAAATTTGCTGCTCTACCCCGCGAAATTCGTGCACGAAGACGTCTGTACGCGTAACTATGGCCGCCGGCCTGCTAAAAACATTGCGTAATTGCCCCGTGCACCTGAGCACTCGGACTGGTTGTGACTGAAAAGAAGCAACCATCCCCCTTTTCGGAGCAAACGAGCTACATAAATTTTCCCCGGCCCCTCCGTCTTTACAACGCGTAATTAGCTGGAACTCGAAAAATCCGGTAACAGGGGCGTCGTTCGTGTCCCCACGAAATAAGAAAGGTATCAATTCGACGCAGACGAATCCAGCGAACGACGTAGGCCAGGGTAACGCCGCGGGACACACAGGGTGAATTCCGGTTTGCTGGATATTTTTTCGCTCGCCCGCGCCGCTCGATTACACGTGGCCGCGTACAAATTGATATCGATGGTGCTTCGGAGCCGGTTCGCTGCTTCTGGCCAAACGTTTGTCTGCCGCTTTTTAAACTTGTACTCGCTATGGTTATTTTTTTAGGGGAAGAATTTAGTCGGAGTTTCAGATTCAACAGGTTCGTTGTTCGAGGAGTGTGAGTGCAATGTTGAGTCGAATTAATTGAAAAGTTTGCAGAAATGAGTAGTATGTAGTAAATTTAAATTAAAAGGGAGTGTAGAGGAGATGAAATCAGTGGAAGGAGTTTTGGGTGCCCATATTTTATGGTAGCTTATGCTTTCTCCGGGATCCTTCAGGAGAGCGATTAAGCAAAATTTGGTCCTGATTGATGAAAGGATTTTAAGAGTTAATAGGGGATTCTGTTTTATAGAGACGTAGAAATTTTAATCAATCAACTTTTCTCGGGGCTTCCAGGTGTTCAAGGGATTCCTAAAGTAGTTCCCGCATATTAAGGAACACCCTGTATATAGAAATTAGCTTAATTATTAATCAAACATAAGTGTCACCGAATCTTCCAATTGTGCTCCAATAAAAAATCGTATTTAAACAGTAGCAATATAAAATGTAAAAATAAATTATTACGAGACACCCTGTATATATAGATCAGCTTTAATAATAATAAAATATAAGTGGTAAGTGTCACCGAATCTTCCAATTGTGCTCCAATAAAAAATCGTATTTAAACAGTAGCAATATAAAATGCAAAAATAAATTATTACGAGACACCCTGTATATATAGATCAGCTTTAATAATAATGAAATATAAGTGTCGTTGAATCTTCCAATTATACTGCAACCAAATATCGTTATTACAAAAATATATAAAGGATGAAGGAGTACACTATTAAGGGACACCCTGTATATACAGATTAGCTTAATTATTAATCCGGTATAAATGTCACTAAATCTTCCAATTGCAACTGCAACCAAAAATCCTAGCTAAATCTACAGAGAGTGCAAAAATAAATCGCACAAATCTAACTCCCCCTGATAATTAAAAATTGAAAACGAACAAGCAGCAGACCCCTTGTACGCGAAATACACAAGGATGGAGAAACGCACGAATTCCAAGGCAGCCCATGTAATTACAGAAGCGAACAATTAACGTTCGACTTTCAAGATCTCCATCGCGATGCCGGGGCCTGGACGAGGAGCGGTGTAGCTCAATAAAAGTATCACGATAATCGTGGCCCTCTCTCTCGGAACCACCTTCTAAACGCACACTGGCGGGACGCGCAGGTAATTTGCTTGGAACGGCTGACCGTTTCGAAGCACGCCGTCGATGGACGGACTCAAAAAGTAATTTTACGCACTGTTTACACTGGCCTCGGTGCGCAAGCCTGTGCACGGCCAGAGGAGTTGCGTACCGAGGATCCAAGAAGCTATCAACGTAAATCAATAACGGGAGCACTTTGGCGGCGCATCGGCCAGCTGCTGTTCACCGCCTGGCATTCCATTCGCTGTATTGCTTTTTCGAGGCTTCTACTACTTTACAAGGAATCACATCGACGACGCTGTAAATAATAATCCCCCGTATAACCACAGGCTTCGACCCCCGGCCTTTATACTTTCACCAATTAACCCGCGTTTTGTAAGACACGCTAACCCCTTTGGCACGGAGAGCATCGACAAT
This sequence comes from Habropoda laboriosa, assembly GCF_001263275.1. Classification (NCBI taxonomy): domain Eukaryota; kingdom Metazoa; phylum Arthropoda; class Insecta; order Hymenoptera; family Apidae; genus Habropoda; species Habropoda laboriosa. Next base: position 939,101 of record NW_017100249.1, read on the forward strand.
ACCTCGACAATGGGCCGGGCCACTTAAACCGAACATCGTGTTACACGTCCGCGAAATTTTATCGATCGAGCGTACACTTTGTTGCATTATTCGTGCGATTTTGGGATGGTTTTGGGGGGAAAGTTTGGAACTTTCGGGGTAGTTGATGCGAGGGAATTAAAGTGACAATGTGGAATGTGTAAATTTGTTGAAAGAGGAATGCACAACTTCGCTCGATTTGTTTTCAGGCTCACATTTGTCAAAACACCTGTTCAGCGCACACAGGTATGTTGTGTATTAATTATTATTAATATCGTATGAGGGGTGGTTAGTGTAGTGTATGAATGTGAAGAGAAAAATGTACTATCTTTGTACCTTTTGCATTCAGTGGAATGTACATTCCTGACGGGTGACATTATAGACACATTCCAAATCAACCCTTACGTTCCGTTGAAAGAGTTGAGGTCTGAATTTTTATTCGTGCATTCATTTTCGGTAACAAGGATGTGTAGCATTCGCCCAATCAACATGATTCATCATTAAACCGAAAACATGCTACCTGATACATTAAGGAGGCAAATGCAAGTCCTCGAACCGGATTACATTCGTTTCATCGGGAAGATCAAGGGGGATGGCCAACAAGAGCAAGCAAAAGCCCTTTTTTCTCGGGTACTTACAAAGTAACAGCCAAGAGAAAAAGAATTGAGGAAGCTGAATAAAGGAGGCGAGGGGGAGAGAAGCATTGAAAACTCATATTGAAATTACGTTAATCGATAACCATAAAGCATAAGTCGGGACGTACGAGTGTGACGCCGGGCGTAATTTATCTTTCGTATCCGCGCGAATATATTCAGTGATTTCGCATGCTGGTTCTCACGTCCAGCTGTGCAAAGAACAGCAGCAAACGAGATCGGGCAAATATGATTTAGCTTCGACAGTCGTGCGCGGCCCGATAAATGCTGCCTCGATTTTCTTTGCTCTGGCAATCATAACTCGCGATAAAATACGAGAGTTTTTATCGTTCGGTTTGACAACGTTCAACCACCGCTTCCACCTGACTTCGAGCCTGCTTCTTCTTCTCTATCGACCAACGTCTTCACTTGCCCCTTAGAAATTCTATGCAGGTTGGTTCATCTAACTGTATCGCTTGAAATACTTCTGTTGTATTTAAAATTTAAGAAAAAATGTATTTTGTTTCTCATTAATCATTTCTTATAGAAGAACACTATTGTTTCTGTACAACTGTTCTCACAGAACTATGCAAATTTTGTGGGAAATGTGATGGGAAATTTTCAGATGATAGGGTTCAGTGAAGCCCTGTATATTTTCCGAGAGAAATATAGACGTGTGGTCTTTAACCCTTTAACTGTGAAATGTTTGCATATACGTTCTAAAGAATGTCCTCACATTCCCATCAATGTGTACAAAATTGCACACATTCCATCATTGCGTACTCCCAGTAATGTCTACATATTCCCATCAATGTGTACAGAAGTGCACACATTCCATCGTTGCGTGTTTCCAGAAATGTTCTCATTCCCATCAATGTGGAAGAAAAAAGCACACATTCCATGATTCGATCTAATCATTAGCAACAACCAAACAACGCAGCTCCTCTGTTCACAGCTCGGACAGGCACACGCATGCACACAGCCAGACACACACTACACTTACAATTTTATTGCATATTCCAAACAATTTTCCAAACAATGCATAAATAATAACGTTCATTATTGGGAATATTGTTACATTCAGCCCAGCATCTCTTAAAACACACGAACATCGCGAATTGCTTCCATTATCGTAAATAAACATTTTTCCCCTCGCAAAGCGCATTTACATTTCCGATTTCAACCGTACAAGAATCATGCAGATAATTCTCCCTTAAGCCGTGCCATAGTTAAGCCAAGAAATCAATCACTTTCCACATTTCGCAGAAACGTACAACATCGACAACCTATCCATTCCTCTCAAATCCTCTCTACACTCTGTCCATCAGGAATACCCACGTTGCAACTAAACACCGTTGTTGCGCACAGCTTCATCGCGAGTTTTACGACTTTCGCGGAAGAGCAAACATCGGTGCACGAGGCTCGGTGTAACACTCGTGCAAAGTGCAGCAGCACGTCGCCCGGCTATCGGTGTGCATTGAAATTCCTGGCGGGACGATCGCGGTGCAAAGGCGTCGGAGGATAGCTTAGAAAGCCTCGATCGACACGTACGCGTCCGCGATGCGTGAAAAGAGCGTTTTCTTTTCGTCGGGTGTGACGCTTATTGACAGGAACGGTGTATCGTTACAAGGTGTTATACACGGACGTGTAAGATGGCCAACGCGAATCCCGCGATAAAATCAGCACGCAGCTCGCGTCCGCCGGTGTTGTCACATAAAGATGCTAATGCTATGGTATTATCGTGTCCGGCGGCCTATCGGTTGCTGTGTTTAAAGCCGTCATTACTCTCTGACAGCAGCCACCGCGCGAGAAGTCGACGAGATTATTGCCGTTTCACGAAATTCCTGTTCGCACGTAACCACAGCTGTCGCGGGCAATTCAAACAAGCCGCGTAAAATGACGTGGAATTATCCGACCCGGAGTTCGAGCAATTCAGGAATTCGAGGATACGCTAGGCGACAGCACGGCGGAACGTCGCCGGCGTATTTAGTAGTGTAATTGCTGTAATTATGCGTATACGTTGCAACGACCGTCTACGCTTCCCCTGTAATAATAGTATTTCAATGTTGCCGGCTATTGGACGCGGGCTTGTACAGCTAACTAGAGTGTAATTTAGCTGCTGTTTGTACAGGTGTACGCAGTGCGCGCGTAGGAATCTTTGTTTTATGCCAGTGAAATTTATTCTTTTATGCAAGTGTAATGTGCAGTGAATAGCTCGGTCACTGCACTGGGTAGACTGTGTATTGATACTTGCGAGAGATTCTGCGGTTCGTTTTTAGTGCCTCTGAATGGTAAAAGTGGCGAGGAATGTTGAATCGTAGGGAAGGCAAAAATGGGAAGGAATGTTGAGCTGTATGGAAGGTAAAAATGACATGGAATGTGGAACGATGTTGTTTCAGAAGTTTAAACATTTCAAAACAAAAGTGACATAGACTACTTTAAATCGCTTTAGGAAATTTTTTTATTGTTAATTGTTTCATTTTACATGGAATTAAGCTGTTCTCAAAATCTACTTGAACCAGAATTAAAAGCAAAGTTAAGAAACGACTGGAAATTGTAAATTTTCTCAATGATATACTTTGTTTGATTCAATTCAACATTCCATTTTGACATCAAATTTTTGTATTCACGATGAAGCATCCTCGTACAACCATTTGAATCTAATAAAACAGAAAATCGGTGACGTGTAAACACTTTTTTGCCCATTACACGTCGCACGCGTCACTGGCGAAAATCAAAATCCGTGACGAGCTCTCTTTTCCAGCCAGCTAATTTGCGAGCAGCCTATTTCGCGCACGCAACGTCCATCAATTCGCCAACCCATTATATTTCGCGATATTTAAATCCCGAAGGCGAGCCGGACGCCCGACACCTGTTGAAACGCGTGCAACGCGTTTCGTTGTCGTCAGCCAATATCGGAGAAACAAATTGCGATCGTTCGGTGCATAGGTTCCTTCACAATAATTAATAAAACGCTGATGGACCTTCTATCATTCCTATCATTCCGCCTGTAATTTTCTACGTTCCCGAAGTTTCCTTGTCCTCTCGACAAATTTTTCCAATGATTATGAGCGGTAGAAAAAGCATTTCTTCAGCTTTAAAATGAATATAGGGACGATGTATTACCTTTAAATGAAGTTGAAGTATTAACATTGGAATAGTGATGTGTTCGCACATTCCGTTGAATTTATCAACATGTTAACATTGAATGTTTCAAAAACTGTTCAACGTATGGGAATTAATTTACGTATCTAGAAGAGCAGTTGTTCGACTTTGAAATGTTAATTCTGGAATCGCGACGTGTGCGCTCATTCCGTTGAATTTATCAACACGTTGACATTGAACATTCCAAAAACCGTTCAACTTACGAGCGATAGTGCACACATTTAAAAAAACCATCTCTTCAATTTTAGAATATTAACACTGGAGCAGTGAAATGTTGACACATTCCGTTGAATTTATCAACACGTCAACACAGTACACCTCAAAGTCCAAAAATCGTATCAAACTCATCCAACGCGCTTCCTTATCGTTAGTCAATATCCGAGAAACAAATTGCAAGCATCGAATGCACAGGTTCCTTTCACGACGGTTGATAAAACTCTGCTGGAATCGACGAGGCTGTTGCGCGCGTGAGCTCGCGTGGGTGAGCTTTACGAGTAGCCTGAACGTGGAACAAGGGGGACGAGGCGAGGCATTTTGTTGTCTGGCGTGTGCTCGCCTATAACGATCGCGACTGGGGCCAGCCGGTGGAACGTTATCGAGCCATGGGGTTCATGCAAAAAAGGGGGGCCGAAGCTCAACGAATTGTTCGACGAACGAAAAAAATTGAACGGTCCGACGCGAGCGTAATTGGGACAGGTATAAATCTCGTTCGGGGACAATAGTTTTTCTGGCTTCGGTGTATTTACAATGCATCTTGGTATCTGCAGCTGCCGCGTACGTCTCATTAATTAAGCCTCTCGGTTCCACCATCCCATCTCTCCACCGTTCCTTTCTGTTTCTTCCTTCCTCTTCTTCTTCTTCTTCTTCTTCGTCTTCTTCTTCTTCTTCTTCTTCGTTTCACCGACAGGCAACGCAGCCTCTCCGCCTACACCAGACCCACTGTTCACCAATACGTTCGAACAGCCCCTTCACAGGTTGCTCTCGATCGGCCCGTGATGCTGCAAGACGCTGGGCCCTTCGTACCTTCTTCAGGATTAATTAAAAAATTCCTTTAAACTCGCGTTGCACGTGGAAGACAATTATCCGGCGGGTGCTTCTGGTGCAGCCTGTTTGTAATCGTCGCTTTTCCTTTGTGCCGCGGGACATGCAGGCCAGAGGTGATAGTATTTGTGTGAAAGTGAAATTGTGGGATCGCTGTCGTTGAAATTTTTCCGATTATTCGTGGGAGTGGGAGAAACGGGGAGTGCAGGGAAACACATTTCCCATGGAAATTTATTATAGAGGATTCTGCAATTATTACAGTGAAAATTGACTTATGTTCCATCTTTAAAATTGAATCGATTATTTCAGAAATTATTCTCCTGACATTTTCGGTGATTTTTGGAAATTTGGAAGCCTTTACCTAATTTGCAAGCTCAAATTTCATTTACCCAGAAATGAACATCAAAGATGTATCCTGTTTCGTATCCTTTACTAAAGAAATATACAATTCTTTCCAAAAATTAATCACATCTCCGAATAAACAGAAAAAAAATAGTGATACGCTTCGTTTCTGAAATAATCCACCCAATTGCACCGGGTATGAAATTTTCACAAAAGCGACTCATCGAAGGATTAATGCGTCCATTTAGAAAGGGTGAAAGTATCGGGACAACACGTGGCCGGGCAAGATTACAACGAAAGCGAAGGAACTTGTTAATCCTGTTCCGAGGTGCACAGAGCCCAGAGCAAATTCGAGATTAAATTCATCAAAATCCAATTCTGACCGAGTCCCCTTCAGGCTGCATTGCACGAATGAATAATGCATAAGTGGCGTGCAACGTCTTGTCCTGCTCTTCTTCTCATCATTCACCCGGGGTCATTCTGACGTCGACTGATTAGACTTAGCGGGATGCATTTAGGAGGCACGATCGTGTCAGCAATGTGCGGGGGTGTTTCTAAATTAAAGGAAAAGAAGAAGTGGGGAACAAAAATGAAGGAAAGGAGGGGTAGCGAGACTGCAAATCGAGTCGCTCGCGGCTCGATGCTGACGCTTTTCTACGAGGGTTATTCGTCCTTAGGCGAATACCAGCAATTCGGAAGTTAAGCACACTCTGACTGCAGATTGCTTGCACGTTGTGCAGCCTGCACGTGACCGATCATACACGTGTTTACTGCTCGTTCATTTTTGCGGAATATTAAAAAGAAATTAAGCGATCCCTGCCTCGTACATTTACTTAATCCCTTTTTCCTCGTGTTTTCTTCAGTGTCCAACGTTCCGTATGAGAAATGTTTCAAGCCCGCTGAATCACCGTTTTATGGGTTTTTAAGTTTGTGAGATATGCACCTGGTTTATGTAATCGTTTAAGTATTACGAGTGACTTTTCTATTTGGATAGGTAGTGAAAGTTACGTTGTAAAAGTTTGTTAAAACACTCGTTCTGGTTACTTTGTGTAAGAAATAAAAGTCGTTTAAATGATCCTTTCACTTATCAAAGTTTCGTGGAACTTTTAATAGCTCCTCTTTAAAAGTTCAATATTCAACTTCTTCAGACGATTTATGTATATACGTAATCCTTTAACTGTACCTTTATTTGGTATGCAGATCTCGTATCGAATATTTCACTTGCGATGAGTACATTAACACCTTGACCTTTTCAGTGATTAACAATTACAACACGTATCTTCCTTTCCACCTGTGAAACCTTAAAGCTAGCTTTCCAGATCATTTTCGAAAATGTCTGAATGCTTATTCTTTATTTCGAATTGTAAATCTTGCAGGCCATAGAAGTAATCCACTTCCAAAGCACATCTATACATTTCCACAAAATTCAACATTATCATTCTCTTCCTCAACAACCCACAAATAACCTCATCCGTATAATCAAGCATAAAAATCTAATCTCTCCTCAAAGATTCCACAAAATTCCCTGCCTTAAAGACTCACAAATCTCTCCACCCACAGAATCAAATATTGGAAATATTATCTTCACCTTATACATTCCATAAAATTCAACCTTATCATTCCCTAACTTAAAGACTCACAAATCTCCTCATCCTTGTAATCAAGTATTAAAACTTAACTTCACCTTATACATTCCACAAAATTCAACCGTATCATTCCCTTCTTCAACAACCCACAAATTTCCTCGTCCATACAGTGAAGCATCAAAATCTAATCTCACCTCAAAGTTTCCACAAAATTCAACCCTATCATTCTCTTCCATAAAAACCCACAAACCTCCTCCTCGGCACTTAACTTCACCTCAAACTTTCCACAAGATTCAACCTCGTCATTCCCTTCCTCAACGAACCCGCAAATCTCTTCATCCATACAATCATCGCGAAAACCACCCGAAACGTGCCAATTCACCTCATAACCACCTTACAGCCGAAAACACGATGATTTTCAGCATCGGTAATTGGCGTAGCACGCGTCCATCGAGAGACGATCGGGATTCATGAACGCAACGGTGGAAGAGGTGAAGGCGTTCGCTTTCGCGGTAGATCGAGTAGGCTCCCTCCCCGAGACCCGAATCAGCGTGGATTGTATGCAAATTACGGTAGCGGCTACTTGAACCGGCGCATTTAAACGGCTCGTGGAAGGGCAGCAGCTCGTTTCTGCCCTGGCAGAGGCCCGCGGTGTCCCTGAATAAAACATCTCGCGAGGAATTCCAGCCTGTGTGCGCCGCGAGGGTGAAGAGAAAGAAGGTCGGAGACGCTCGCGGCTTCTCCACGGCGAGCCGGAGTTGTTAAGTACACGTCGCACCAGCTGATGCTAATTAAAATGAGACTCACTTTGGCTGCTCGTTCTCTCGGTTTCTTTTCTTTCTTCTTTTCCACCTCCGCTCTCTTCCACGTTGCACAGTTTCTATCTCTCGTGTTCCCTCGTTCGTTCGTTGTGCTCGTTCCCTCGCCGCTTCTTCCGCCTCTTCCCTTCGTAGTCGTTTGCGTCTCTCTGCCTTTTCTGAGTCGCTTCCATCGTCGTGGTCGGGTCTGCCTCACGGCTAGGAATATAAAGATCCTACTTAGCCGTTATTACGAAACTACCTCTACGTGGGCAGACCATTTCGTGCCACCGCTTTTCTCTCTCTCTCTCTCTCTCGTTTTCTCTGAATCGCTCTCGCGACCGAGCTTTGCGCCGCGCGACACAACTAACGGTAGCTCGTCAGATGTTCGCGATTAGAAGAGATTTCGGTAGCTTTGTAATTAAACGAGGCGATAAGATGCTTTTGAAGGAAATATCGAGTTTGAGTCAAGTTCGGCTTAAGTGGAGGTGTGGGAGACTCAAGTGGTTTGTGATAAACGTGAAAGGTGGTTGAAGATAGCGAGCCAGCGCGTGAAATAACTGGCTGGGTGTAACAGATAAAAATGAGGATATATTTTTTGGATATTTTTTTAAGAAGTGCGCTTTAAACGGCGAAGGTTAGATAATATCAGGTGTTTTTCAGTGAAAAATTATCGGTACGCTTGAACGACGCGTATAACGGGGATCACCTGAGAAATCTGGCGAGCAGGTGTAGCTTGGTTGGCGGTGACGATTCTTGTACATTTTACGACTGAAAAGCAAGGGTCTCGCGTGATGTCGGATGTTTAACGAGACAAGTACGTAAAACAGGCTGGATTCTGGAACGTGCAGGCACGCACAGGAAATTTTCAAGTTCATGATATAATTGAATTGGCTTATTGAAATACTTTTAGAAACGCTCGAGGCTTGCGTGTTTCTTTGTTGCAGATCCTTCACGTTCTTAATAATCCATTGAGTCAATTTTGTGTCGAAAATATTCGTGGTGTTCACAAATTTTAATAGAATACTTCGATTTTTCAAAATGATTTATACACACTATCCTTCGAAAATATATGAATTCTTTAATATTGAAAGGTTATTTTAGCTAATTTGGACATTAATTTGAGTGAATATTTAAATGTCCATGAAGTGAGTTTCTCAAAATAATTGTAATTGTAAAACATTACACAGTATTTCATGATATTGACGAAAAAATGTTTTCAGTCGTTCCAGCAGGATCGCAATTTTCGAATTGATACCCCTTTCAAGATTGATCGATCCATTTCCAAATAATACCACACTTTCCTCCAAAAAATGACACTCGGAGTAATAAATAACGCATCCCCGAAAGGGAGGCAAAAAACATTCTATTTGAATCGAGCCCCGTTGTATGGAAAAAAAGGACGCGTGAAAAGAGCAGCATCGATCGATCTTGCCCTCGATATGCTTCCCCAAAAGACCACGACGAGGCGACGCGGCGCAATGAAATTAATCGCATTCACGAAGCAATGTTCAAAAAGCACGTTTCGATCGGACCGCTTCTTTTCCGCCGCTAATCCCCCTTGGATCGACATCGATCAAAGACGGAGGAAGCGAGAGGCAGCTAGCCCAGGCTCGTCCGGCCATTTATCATCTCCGTTCCGATAATCGATCAAAATCTTTCCCTCGTGCCCGCGTGATATCGCGCGATCGGCGACTCGGTTTCTCTTGCGGTTCCTCTGCACAGTAGCCGGGCCCCGTTGACGTCTCCGCGTGTCCTTGCGTTTAGTTTAGCATAATTGACACGCCGAAAATACTATCATTCACCGATCTACCGGTGGCCAAGTTGACATAACCGCTTATTAGCGAGCGAACGGCACACAGCAATGCGTCTTTCCCCGGGGGCCACCGGTGACTGACAGACACGACACCCGTTAGCGAGCGTCCACGTCACCGTGGATTAATATTTTTCACGCGTGATCGTGCCCCGGGACGTCTTCATGCCGGCCAGTATAACGGTTCGCTCATATATGTATATTGCCCGCGCTTCCCTTTTGCACACTCCTCGTGTACGCCAATTTCTAACCGTGACTCGCGGTTTCGCCACCTCCGACACTTCGCGACTCCGCGAACCGTCGATGTACGTTCAAAGGCATTGTTCTGTTAATTTTAATTAGGCACGAACCTCTCGCTACGTCCGTTTTAATTCGCCCACGAAGGATCGAGGATGCAAGTTGGTATATTACTCCGGAGACCTTGGTTTTGCTCTTCTTCGAAGGTACGAAGTTGCTGGAGTTAGATATTAAGCTTTTTGTCGAGCGTAATTGAATTCGTGGGTTTGGTTGGTAGGAGGATCGTAAATCGTGGTTTTCGGTTTGTGAGATTACTCGGTTTGCTGGTTGAGATTGTGTACTGAACATCTTCGTTTGTGAGGAGATGAATTTATGTTGCTGCAATTTTAGGATTTGATAGGAGAAGCAAGAATTAATAATTATGAAGATATTTGGTTGTAGTACTTCAACATCATCCCTCATTCCTTATCTGAGTTAATCTACTCAAGTGACTTCAACATTCGAATTACTCATTCCATAGCTGAGTTAATGTACACAAGTAATTTCAACATCATCATTCCTCATTCCCCATTTGAGATAAAGTACTCCAAATAATTTCAGCGTCATCATTCCTCATTCTTCAATTAAGTTAATGTACTCAAATAACTTCACCATCATCATTAATCATTCCATAGCTGAGTTAATGTACTCAAATAATTTCCACCCCCATCATTCCTCATTCCCCATTTGAGATAAAGTACTCCAAATAATTTCATCGTCATCATTCCTCATTCTTCAATTAAGTTAATGTAATCAAATAACTTCACCATCATCATTAATCATTCCATAGCTGAGTTAATGTACTCAAATAATTTCCACCCTCATCATTCCTCATTCCTCAGTTGAGTTAAAGTACTAAAATAACTTCACCATCCTCATTAATCATCAAATAACTTCACCGTCATCATTAATCATTCCATAGCTGAGTTAATGTACTCAAATAACTTCAATATCATCATTTATCATTCCATAGCTGAGTTAATGTACTCAAATAATTTCCACCCCCATCATTCCTCATTCCTCAGTTGAGTTAAAGTACTAAAATAACTTCACCATCCTCATTAATCATTCCATAGCTGAGTTAATGTACTCAAATAATTTCCCCCCTCATCAATCCTCATTCCTCAGTTGAGTTAAAGTACTCAAATAACTTCACCATCATCATTAATCATTCCTTAGCTGAGATAATTTACTCAATTATCTTCAACATCAAAATTTCTCATTTCTCAATTGAGTTAAAGTACTCAAATAACTTCACCATCATCGTTAATCATTCCTTAGCTGAGATAATTTACTCAAATAACTTCAACATCGAAATTTCTCATTTCTCAATTGAGTTAATGTACTCAAATAACACGATTTCCTCTAGCAATAGCAGTCACCAATAATAACACTTTATTACTTATTTGTAAGATAA
>NW_017100249.1:950207-954179 GCF_001263275.1 Habropoda laboriosa
CGTAAATAAACAAATAAATGATAAATGAACAGTGAGCAGTTCCGATACGATGAAGATAGCGATTTAATATCTCAACGATCAGAAATAACGAATGAATTTCTCGATCGATCACTACGTGAGCATCTCATTTTCACCTGACCGATCGCCTCTTTCTGTCACCATCTTACAACTGGTACATGCACGCGATATTACCATGCACATTTGATTATCAAGATCGAGCCACACGCTATTTCTCGTCTGAACGAGCAGATCGACCGTTCAGGTTCGTTCAATCGAAAATAGCGATTCGTCATCGTCGCGAGATCCTCACCGAAAGTGGAATTTATCAAAATCTGGCTAGACAATGGAAGCAACGAGATTAAATCGAGGGGAGAGAAAATTTACAATGAAAAACGAAGAGGAAGATGGTATATAGATGGTACGGTTCATTAATTATCACGCTGACGGGGTCTATTACACTCGCCCCCATCCTCGTTCAAATTTTTGATCCACTCGATGGCTATCTAAATTGACCGCGATACGAAACGCTATACACCGTCGATCGAACGATTTCACGCTGGCCCTCTCTGTTCTTTTTCCTTTTCTTTCTCTCCCTCTCTTTTATTTTCAGGCTGGATCATTAATTAGTCAGCCGAGCGTATATTTAGGCGTTCGCCAAGTGTCAGGTGTATAGGTACTTACGAGCATTGCATTATGCCCATTACGTCTATCTTGCCAGCGATCTAAGGTGATCAACGAAAGGATTTTGTTTCTGTATTATATGCTTGTTTTAATTTATCGGGTACGATGTTCATCGGATACGATATATTTTGTATGTTAAATTGACTCGATCTTTCATATCAGCCAACCGAGATTCCTTCCAGGCTTGATTTAAATGAGATAATGGAGTTCATTAAATCAGAAGTAGATAAAAGAACGGCTTTGTCGTAAAGCGGTGGGCAACAGGTGGGAGAAATTTTAAAGGGGTGGTTCGACATGACAGAACGTAATTGCGGTTCAACGTGCGCTTAAAAAGTTGCTTCAAGAACCATTATTTATTATACACTGTCTGTATTCTAGAGAACAGCATCGCAATTTACTTTGAACGTGTAAAAATGGTAAATGATTATTCTGCCAAATTCTTTGTGAAAGAGTAGTTATTTTAAAATTGGAATGATTGCACATTCCACGATTCATTCTCCAGACTCGAGACAGATCTTCTCCAAAGTAATCCAAATAATTTGTTTAACTAAACCAAAATGAAATCTGATTTTTCCCAATTTTATAATGTTCCAATTTAAAAAATTTGACAAAGAACTTATGATTTTGAAAGTATCATACTTCTTATTTAGAACTCTTCACTTTTTAAATGTCCCTCAAGTAACTATTAGATCATTCTAAAAGTTCCTGTCGAATTTTATAATTTAGAGCAATATTTCCAACGAATAAGACCACAACTTTTTCCTAACTTCTTTATCACGAGACCATTACATCGTCGCTATAGAATTCTCTTAGATTTCATGAAAATATTTTTCGCTCTCGAACCGAACTCATGGAATGACCTAATATTTCCAATCATTCCATATTTCAACAGGTTTGCCCCGTCAAATAAAATAGCCAAAAATTGTCTACGTTCTATTATACGAAATATCTCGTGCAAGTCGTGAAATCCACTCGATATTCCACAGCAATGGCGCGAAGCAACAGCACATCGTGCCAATGGGGATATTCGAGCGAGTGGTCCAGATCCGACAAATCCTCCACGGACGAGGCTGTGTCTGGTGGCAAGGCAGAGCCATCCGGCTTAATGTATGCCGTCCAAATGGAAACTCCTTAGCGCCTAAAATCGTCTTATCGGTGATCGATAGCCGATCGATATTCCGCGGCGAGGTAGATGGGATCGCAGAAGGGCCGAAGAGAAACGCAGATCGGAGATCCCATCGCGTAAAAAAATAAAGAGCGGCCCTATTGTTCTTCCACGGAGCCACGCCTTGTGTCTGTAATTACAGACAGGTCGCTTCGAGGGAGCCCTTTGATGTCCGCGCCCGAATGCGAAGCGCCCTTCGCATAAAAGGAAGGACCTCTGGTACGATCCCGTACGCGATCGATCCTAGACGAAACGGGGAGGGTTCGATCGATTCGGAATTAAGGATTCGCGATAGAGTTGCTGATCTAATGCTCGCCTCGGATAGACAATGGCGTAGAAACATGGACGTAGAACGGAGTTGGCTTTCTCTGCTCCCTTTGACGTCGGCTCTTCGGCAATGAAAATTTGGATATAGGGATCCCGTTTGAGTTTGAACGGTGAATGGATTGTCGTTTAAAGAATGGAGATTTGAAGGTACTTTTTGGGGGAATATTTGTCTCTGTGAAATTGAGGATACTCGGTTTATTAATTTGTATTCAGGTGAATCTTCCCGTGTCAGGTCTGTACTTATTTAATTCTATCAGTATCGTTATAAATTTCATTCCATTTTGAAAAAGGACGAGAGCCAAGTAAGGGATAAAAATGCACTGATAAATGGTATTTGAAAAATTTACTAAATACCTATCACACTTCACAGGGGTCTGTAGTTCAGATTTGTGATTGTATGATAATTTTTGTGTGAATTTTCGTCACTGGAACAAAAATCCACGAAATGGAAAAAACAATTATCCAATTATTGATAGAAACCTCGTGTCTAGGTTTAATTAGCATTAATTGATTAATGTTTCCAAGCTTATTTCATTGGAATATACAAGTTATTTTTACAGGATACAAGCAATATCGAAAGAAGGTGTACGTTCAGATTTTCTGTGTTGCTTCTAAAGTCAGAGTAAACAAGCACTCCTAGAAGCATGTTAATTTCCGAAGCAAACTTATCTCCATCTGGACAGAAGGACGTGCCTATGGTTTAAAGAGTGACAGTTTAATCAAGAGTCGCAGACGAGATTCGTAGCTAGACCGGTGACTTTATCGAGAATCTTTAATTTAAGTCGATCGATCTTCAGCCAGTATCTTCTCCTACCTGTCGATCAATCTCCGCGACTCCTCTTGCTCATTTTACGAAGGATCCATTCGGATCGCCGGGTCGCGATGATCCCTTCATTCGAGGCGCTATCAAATCAGGAATTTTTAATTTCAAAAATTGCCCGCTGAATTGTTTCGCGTTAGACACGCTATAAACCGGGGGCCTCTTTATCGCGGATTTTCAATCTCCGATCGATCCTTCCCCTTTCATCCTCCAAACTAATCGCCCTAATGATTCCATGGTTTTTGACACCGTAGAAGAGCTATTAACTTTCTTGGCCAATTACTTGGCCATTTTTCAAGGATACTACAACGAATTAATTTCTTCCCTTTACACTTCCCAGACTTGAAACCCCACCAAAATATCCTTCCATAAAATACAACTTATCACCTTTCTCTCTTCCTTAACAGACTCGGCAAAACCGTGACAATATCACTCTCCGTAAAATTAAAGAAACTATTTCATTTTCACAGCTGCGTCTCCCCTCCGAACTTCCCAAATTTATCTCTTCACGCGAAATTCTATTCTCCCACGTCCTCTCGTAAACTACACCAGCTACAGAAAACACCGAGGGAAAGCAAGGTTGTGTTTCGTACGCGTGTGAGAGAGCCTCGACTTTCTTTCAAAAGCGACTTTCTCCGGCGAGCGAGCGAGCGTGCGTATAATCCATCTGCCGCAGATTATTTTCCAATAATCTTACAATTGTTCCGCGAGAAATAAAGCGGCTCCAGCATTGTTCCCCGAGACCCGAGTCTTGAGTTATGTGACGTAAACGACGTGTTTTCACGAGAGCGCGGATACCCGTCGGAAAATTAGAACGGAGCCCAAACAAAGCGTTCCCGTGCTTTATGGTGACACCTAATCGGTCCCGCAGGCGAAATGGCATATACCTGCCTCCTCGAGTCGTGAGTTTTCGGCGTAAGCCAGTTGGCATAGGCGTAACCGGTGCCCGGTGGAAAGTTATGTGCCAGGAAAGTGGCGG
>NW_017100249.1:954208-954584 GCF_001263275.1 Habropoda laboriosa
AAGCGTGGCCAGGCGTTTCTAACCTCACAATGGTTCGGGAGTTTACCAGAGGAATCCTCTCCACTCGTAACTCAGACAACACGATCGAAAACGAGTTGAGAGCATGGATCCTTCGGTTGCGGCGTTTCTCACCTAACATCTGTGATTCGTTCCTGTGTTGTTGGTAGATCTCGTAATTGGAGTGATCGGATTCGATAGGGAGCAGTTCGACAGATTTCCTTAGACATCTGGTGGAGAGTGTTTTTGGTTTTAGGTTTGTTAGTCATTTTTATTGCATTGGGTTGAGGCCGTTTTGAGGTTGAGTGGGTTGGTTGTTGAATGGTGTAATTGGTTGTTAGTTATTGAGTGTGTTAAGTGTTCTTAGTTATTCACTCAC
>NW_017100249.1:954626-981919 GCF_001263275.1 Habropoda laboriosa
TAATTATTCTTACTAACTACGTTAACTAATACTAAGTATTCTCACTAATATGAGCTGTTCTTAGATGCTACTTCACACAATGCTTGAACAGAAAGAATTTTTGATTGAAAAATGTGAAAATAAAATTTTTTAGGATATGTTCACTCAGTACTGAGGAAAAGAAACGAGAATATAGGTAACTTTTCTCTTGCTATGCCAACTATATCCTCCCTCGTAAGTAATTAAACATTACTTCAAAAGTACTTGATTTTTTAATAATATAGAGATACTTTAGAAGTGTTAATAATACTTCAGTATTGAAACTTAACACACACCTCTACTATTCATCAAATTACTATAACCTCCTTTTCACGAGATTATTTATAAATTGATTAAAACTTCTTTAACAGAATAATCAGAAAATTCAACAATAATTAGAGTATCATTTCTACCTTAAGTTAACACTCTACCAATCCCTCCAGCCATTCTAAGCTTCTCCAGAGAATTTCGTTTCGCTTGGCACACCCTTAATTTTTCAGACCCCTGTCCAGCTATTCGATGCTTCTTTTTCACGAAATAAATGAAGTCACCACGCTGTTTGGCCCTGCATATGATGGAACGTGATCGATACTTACGTTGGAAGGCATGGTAATGGCATAATCTACGATGGAAGGTGGCTTGGATGGTATCGGATTACCTTGACCTACCGTTTCAGGCTTCTATATGTCGAGCAATAACCAGTAGCCGTTAGGGGATTATCACCGAGACGAATCTTACGCTAAAAACTCATTCCAGCAACGAGGCCGGTGGCTGGTACCCGATGAAAAAAAGACGCATCCCCTTTGGTCCGGTTGCTTTTGATCGGAGGCCGCCAATATCCGTCGACTATCGCCGCTAGACACACCACACGGACTAATAGGTGCGTCTCCAATTTCAGTCGATAGTTTTTTGCGATCGTAAACGCGTCCCAGATTAACTTTCGCTCGTCCACGTAGCGCAAACCCAATTAAGAGGCAGTCGTATAACGCGTGCCCTGTGACCTTGGTCCAGCTTCTAGGTAGAGAACGAAATGAACTGTCCCTGGAGAACGAATTTCTTCGGGTTAACACGCGTTAACACTTGCTCTGATCAAATATTCGTACTATCGATTTCGTCCGTTCCATAAAAATTCGTTAAATATGATTATATTTCATTTTCTGAGAGCAATGAAGATTATGATTTTTACTTTAGTTCAATTCTGTTTCTAAATATTTATTGATATTTTAAAACGGTTCCTTAAGCGGTAGAATTTCCTATTTTACAACGCATAATTTAAAAGAAAAATCTTTCTTCTAAAAAAGGAATTTATATTACAAAAAAAAGTCCAAAGTGTGACTAAATCTGTTGGCTAACTCACAGACACAATTATTCTCACAGAACGTAAAAATACATCGCGATAGATGAAATAGAAAGAATTTGAAAAATTCTTAGGTAGAGTATTAAGCTTTAGATAATTCTAAAATAGAAAGACACTCGTATGATGTTGTAAATATTTGACAATAACGATTGCTAGGATATAAAACGAAGATTTTGAAGCAGAAATTGGTTGTGGTCAGGAAGGGGTGCCATTAAACGTCAAAGAGTGAAGCCTTTGAGTAGAAACGCCGAGCTAATGGCTGGAGACTTCAACGCCCGCAGTAGCGGTGTCGCAGTAGTACAACTATATAATAAGTCAATTACACATACCGTTTATACGTCTAATCAAATTTTTCTACATTATCAACTACTTCTACGTCTAACCTTAATTTCTGACAATCTAATTAATAATTTTACTAACTAATAGGGGCATATTAAATACTCTACACAAAAATTGCTCTCAATTTACAATCCATTACAGGTACAAGAATTCGTAGATAAATAAAACTCCCTAAAAAAAAATAATATAGTCACGAAAGGGTTACAATCTTTTAAAATGACGATGATTACGATAATCTTCCGAAGAAAAGAACAAAAATTCACTGCATCCTGCATAAATTGAAGCACAAAGTAGTACATGTGCTGGTTACTCAAAGTTGTCCCTTCCCTCTCTCTCACTCTCTCTCTACAAATTGCTACAAATTTATGCGAATACAGAGATACAAAAATTTTAAGTGGTCCTCGGAATAAAACGATTCGTTTGGCTTGTTCCAGGATCGTGGCACGACTCGTAGCCGTCAGTGAGGATCTCTGGTAGGGTTGTTTTAAAATTGGCCCGACCTTTTTGGCTGGATGGAATCATAAAGATCGGCGATCGCGAATGTAATGGCATTCCCTGCTGAGCATGCCTCGTCGTAATCTGTGGGAAACCGGGGTCCTGACCCCACCACGGACGAACGTGATTCTGCGAGTGCAAGGTCCTCGCGATTCACGGTTCCTTTTCACGAGAACCAAGCCGGGAACTGTTTCGCAGAATCTTTACAGCCAATAAAAAATTGTCCGCGCGGGGATACACTCCGTTCTTTTTTATTACGCTCGAACGCGAAACGTTCCTGTGGAAATAAACTGATAAATTAATAATCGACCTGGAACTATCTAAAAGGCAACAGTAATCCCAGTAATGAAGGAAACTTTCGTAGAATCGAAATGAGTATATTAACCCTGGAATACTGACGTTCATTTTTTTTTTTTTTTTTTTTTTGACATTAATGATAACATTCGAAGCACACTGTAACTCATAAAAGTAATACGCGTACCCTTTTTCACTAAATTTATAATCGTTGAGGTTTTAAAAACTTATTCTGATTTTGAAGTAAATTAATAAACACACGTTTATGGGACTTAATAATATTTTTAAAGTGAAAATGCAAAAAGAATTGGCGTAATGTAATTCTCGCATCAAGTATGTATGAGTAAATTTGAATGTTCATCCAGGCGGTGCATTCCTCGCGTTGCATTAATAAAAAAATTAAAAAAAGGCTAAGTGAATAAGGAGTAACAGGTGTCTTTAATTAAGTACTTACGAGATAACAATTATTTTTTAATTGAATGATGCTGAGATAGCTTATCGATGGTGTATACGTGAATCAATACCACCGAATGTTGCAAATCATGACAGCGAGCTTAATGGTGATTGAAGAACAAAAGACGTCTTGGGGAAGAAAAAAAAGAAAGAAGAGGAAGCGAGAGATTATCTTTAGCTGGAATAGAATAAAGCACTTGGCTACCAAACTCGATTCGAGATGGCGCGAAATCTTCGGTGTAGGGCGCCGCGAGAAGCAATCATTTTTAATTGCCGTAATTACTCGTTTGCAAGGTGCACACTCGAGGAGGACTGTGTTTAGCGCTGGCTTCGGCTAATAATCGTGCAATAATTTCAGTTGCTGTTAATTTTACCCCCACGGAGCAACACTGTGTCCATCCGGGGGAACGATGACTCGTCCCTTAATTGCTGGACCGCAAGGCGTGTAATGTAATCAAGTGTCCTTTCTTAATTACCCAAATCTGATATCCTTATAATTCCAATTAGCGTTCGAATTGATTACGTAAGGCTTATTCCGCCAATTAAGGCGCGACCTATGGAGACGAGCATCAATGGTGGGGTGCTGTCTTTTAAGGATGTTTTATTACGGCGGCAGTCAAAGGTATGCAAATGAGTTATTTTCGTACGCCACTTGCTCCTTTCGGCTCGCGCAATTTTCGACTTTTCGGACATTGTACCTAAATGGATCTTGCCTGATAAAATTCATGCACCCAGGCAAATTTACATCTTTTATACATCATTCTTGCGTAATGACACGATACAAATTTTAGTTCGCGGTTTAATAAAGTCCTGTTAATTTGCTTACGAAATTACAGTATTAAGAAATAAATTTAAGCTTCGAACGATGTGATTGTATAATGTTTGTAAATGTGGTACGATAAAATCTTTCGGCTTTTTTTCCGTTGTTTTGGTCGATGCTGATGAATTCTGGGTTATGTAGAATTTTCATTGAATTTTAATGATTGGGATACTCGTTCATTTCTGAAGATTTGAATTCTCGTTGATATCCGAAAATTTGAATCCTCATTGAATTCTGAATACTTGAATTCTCGTTGAATTCTGAATATTTGAATACTCATTGAATCCTGGCGATTAAAATTCTCACTGAGTCGAGAAGATTTGAGTTCTCATTGAATCCTGAAGATTTGAGTTCACATTGAATACTGAAGATTTGAATCCTCATTGAATCGTGAAGATTTGAGTTCTCGTTGAATACTGAAGGTTTGAGTTCTCGTTGAATACTGAAGATCTGAGTTCTCATCGAATTCTGAAGATCTGAATTCTCATTGATTACTGAAGATTTGAATCCTCATTGAATCCTGGCGATTAAAATTCTCACTGAGTCGAGAAGATTTGAGTTCTCATTGAATCCTGAAGATTTGAGTTCACATTGAATCCTGAAGATCTGAATTCTCATTGATTACTGAAGATTTGAGTCCTCATTGAATCCCGAAGATTTGAGTCCTCATTGAATCCCGAAAATTTGAGTTCTCGTTGAATACTGAAGATCTGAGTTCTCATCGAATTCTGAAGATCTGAATTCTCATTGATTACTGAAGATTTGAGTCCTCATTGAATCCCGAAGATTTGAGTTCTCACGGAATTCTGAAAATTCGAAGTCTCATTGAACTCTGACGATTCGAAATCTCGTTGAATTCTCATTGAATACAGAAGATTTAAATTCGTCGGACAATGCATACTGAGAACCTCTGTCTCGGTCAAAAGAGCCTAATTGAAAGTCAGTCAAAAGCGCCTACCATGTCTGCTCGCATGTGCAACAACTTCTATTTTCGGCCAGTGATTCGGCAGTACCTTCATTAATCGCAACATGGACCTCCACCAGCGAGCGGTGCATTTGATGACTTTCTGACCACCCTGTACAAAATGATTTCTTTAATGAAAACACGATTGAACGCGATAGCATATGGTAAGGCTTGATTGCTTCGCAAACTTCGACATTATGTTCGTTCCTTATGGAATTAGTAGCGGATTTGGCACAGTAATCCTCGCATAAAAGAAGAACAAACCTCGAACAAATTCTTTCATACAATCTGAACGAAATCCTGATTCCGACTTCTATATACCTATCGATCTATCAATAAGCAATCTTCAATTTGTTTCGATGATTTCATCATTGAAACGTACGAAAGATATTCCACGATTTTTCCCCCATTCTTCAACAATTTATCACATTATCTCGCAACAGTAATTTCCTTTTTCCTCACCTGGAAAAAAACACATTATGTTCTCTTACGAGGAACGAATATCTTGCACCTGTAACACAACATCGCGTTACAATGGAAACGATAGTGATTCAGCGATACTCACTGATGATTTTCATAATCATACCATATTCAGACGCATAATTTATACCTACATCGAGTATTGGCGAATTGAATAATAATCACATCGCTGTTATTCTGGAAATCTCTATGAGAATGATCGATGAAACGCTGATTTCTAATTTCCCAGTTTATAACATTATTTATTCGCATTTCACCTGATACAATTTCTACCATGTCTCGATCATTTTCGTGAACGCTGGAACATTTGTTGTAATTCTTGTTTATCAACCGTCTATTCAATCTTTTCAATCTCTCGAGAATAAGACATTTTCGTGTCGCCTGATTGCTATTAAATTACGATTCATTAGCGATGGAAGGTTAATTCGATGTATCGTTCCGTTCGAATTTAATGAATAGGCAATTCTGCAGATGCTTTCGAGTGTATTATTCGGGGATGAGGGAAAGCTAAAATCCTTCTGGTGACGAGGAGAACGATGATGATCGTCTTATAATTATATGCGCGCACGCGGGGATCCCTGTTTCAAAGACGAGCCGCTGGTGAACAGCAAAGAACGGAGATTTTGCTCTGCATAGAGAAGCAGCATCTGTCCTCAGTGATCCTCAAACGCACACAACTTCAACTAATTGCAATAAAATTTCACGTGTGTCATAAAAAACAACAACACTGAACACTCTCAAAAAGTCTCTGAACAACAATACTCTTAATTACATTAATCGCTATCCCCTTAAAATCGTTTTCCGTTATTTTCAATTCGAGATATTCCATTATTCTCAATTCGCAAAATAAGTTGTGTGTGTGATGCATTTGAACGGGCGCGTCTTAGCAAGAATTACCCCGAATTCAATTATCGTACCTTCGGAACGAGCAAATATCAATTATAGTTGAACGCACACGCCTCGGATTGCTGAGAACTTTTCGTAAGAAGAAAAAGAAGCAATCGCGATTAATTAATGTCGATAATGTCGCATTGACGACTGGTCATTCCGGACAATTGCATCCTCCGCGGGTATATTCCTTACGTTGCACGGTGTAATTTCAACGATCGCACCGAGTGGAGATTTTCAGGTATCGAACGTGGTGCGGCACGAAAATAACGTATGCCTGCAAACCAGCAATGCATCAGCGGTAATGCAGTAATAATGTAAGGCATGAAGTGTACGAGAAACGTTTCATCGGAACACGTTTTATGCGTGTGCACCTGCTTCGCAACGGGACGTGAAAAGAATTCGTCCTGTCTCTGTTGCGCGGGCAATATGACGTAATTTCAGCGATTTATCGGAGATTTACCGGTGCAGCGTTCGATCGTGTGTGATCCTGAATGTGCAATTAGCGGTACCATGCCGAAAACAAGTTTCCTTCCCTTCAAATTTATGTAGCTATATTTGAGAATTTCTGTATTATACCGTTGAGTGTCGCTGAATTGATGGTGTGACCCACATAGGGATGAATCTGCATGAGAAAACAAGTCGAGCCTGGAATAATTTTCTTTCCTTAGTTACGATACCGAGGACTGCGTATATCTTTAAAATGTAAAGCTTTTATTATATGTGTTTGGTTCAGAAGTTACTCGTGTTTAAGAGAAGAGAGGTAAAAGTTTAACACGTTCCTTGTTACACGAAAGGTTTTGCAGATTAAACGAGGAAGATTATTTTTCGGCTCAAGGATGATTAAAATATTAAGAATTCAACCCATATCGACACTCGTGAATCTCTCATAACTGTTATTCAGTTTCCTTCGAAATGAGAATGGAATGATGGAATGATAGAATGGTGGAATGATGGAATGTTATCATTCCTTATCATTCCACAACAGGTACATGCGAATGTACCTACAAATTGACAAGCATGTGAAAGGATAGGAGTAAAAATGAGTGCTGCATTCAGCTTTCGTTGAATCGTGAGAACCTCTGTGCCACGTAGGTAAGCATCGCGCTTCGTGTGGTCCACATTGTCCGTGGTCAAATTACATGGAACGGGGTGCTTCTAATGGCAGTTCTCGTTCTTCTGGAGAACCAGAGGGACCAAGAGGCACTCGCCACGACGGAGAGGGTGAGAGAGAGGGAGGGGAGACACTAGGAACGTGAAACAAGGAGGAACAGAGGTTACGTGGTCGTGGTGAAACGAAGAAGGACCGGTCACCTCGCGAAACAGTGAGAAGAGAGTGGGAGAGAGAGAGAGAAAAGGCGAACGAATAAGGCTATCCTTTCCGATCTCTTCCCGAGGAACAAGGATGGAAAGGAAGAGAAAAGGGGAGACAGAGAGCCGGTCATGCTTCGAGTTCGCTTTGGTCTCGCCTCGATCCCGCTTCTGCCACGCGACGACCGTGAAGGAACCGACAGAAACACCTGCCCGCTTCGTTGACATGCGAGGAAAATTTTCTGCACAGCCGAGACGCACCCGCGAAACACAATCTATGGAATAATGCAACGTAGCCTCGAGCTCTCTGTCGCAATCTTAATCGTCTCGATTGCGAAACTCCAGCTCTCAGACGAAAATCAACACCCGTAATTCTTCCACTCGTTGCAAGGATAATTTTGAAACGAAAAGAAAAGACAAGAAAGAATTGATCGCACAGTGAGGTTTTTTTTTTTCGTTTTCTCGTCGGTGTTCGCGGTTGATAAAAATTCCTGACACGGCTAACGCGGAATTTTCTGAATTACCATTGAGGGAGAGACTCGGCGTTTCATCTTTGTCGCCGAACTCAATTTAACTTTGTCACACTGTGGTTTGTAGGGATAGAAACTACTCGGAACGGGGAATTCGGCAAAACTGTAGAACTATCCGATTTATTTGTTCTCCTCTGGGGAGAATGGTCATTCCACTGTGCATTCCACGAAAAGATGGAGGATTCGATGAAACTCGTCTTGGTTGTTATCGTCGAATCGAACGAAATGATTCATTCCGCGGCGAGGAATCACGGATGTTAAATCGTTCCCGTAAGTTTTCCACGTAAGTGTGGGCTGAGGTACTACGATCATTGGTGATTCCTCGTTGCAATCGACAGGAAGGAACGCGGTGAAATCATTGGATCTGGTAATAACCGTTGCTATCCGATCGTTATAAGCGTGCTTTCGCGTGGTATATTAACCTAACACGGATTTCAGGGTGGTCCAGGAGCGAACTGCGATTTCGACCAGCAGCCACACCGGTGGTCGACCTTAGGAACACGCGAAACAGACATATACATGAATAATTCATTATCTCGTCTCGCTTTTGTTCACAGCATTTGTTCTAGCTGATAAAAAACCTTCTGGTTCTCGGCATTTATTATTAATTTTTTTTCTGTAACGGTAGCCTCTTTGGGTGGAGTTGGATCGTTATGTGATAAACAGAGTCCTCTTGTCGTGTTGAAAACCTTAACCCTTTGAGGAGCGTGATGGTACCCGCATGGTTGCGTGAAGTCAAGCATGATGGCATACTATGAGATTGCTGCAAATCAAATTACCAAAGATTTAATGAAACTTCGTCATTTGTAGTTTCAGTAAAAATTATTAATCAAAGTATGTTTCACTGGTTTCGATAAATTTTGATCATTGAACATTGACCAAAAAGAAGAATGTACATTCCTAGGTTCAAGGTAGTCCTCGAAAGTGTCCTCAACTTTCACTTCAGTTTTGTTTCTAAATTCTTTTCAATTCCATGTAAAACAACCTAATTCGTATTATATTACTATTATTCGTTAATTATTTATCGATACTAGGAACAATGCAAAAATTTTGCAATTCAGATTTCGTTAAATGGAATATCATTCTGTGTTTGGAACAGAGAAACAAGATTCAGTCTGGTTCCTGTGTTGAAACTAAGTATCCAAAGGGTTAAGAACGTTGCCCGTGAAATTTATGAGAGATTACGAGAGAAATGAATACCAATTTATGGTTGATACTGCAGCTCGACGCGTGTTTCAGATATTCCTGGCTGTTTCTGTTAATTTTATTAAGAAGTCCATTAAATTAAAGGAAACGGCATCAGCGATGGCGGTCGTCAAATGGAACCAGCTCGGTTGCACGCGACGCCGATACTTTGGTTTGTAATCGGCACGTTGTAATCCCTGGTAAGATTAATCGGCCGCTTAATTAAAATCGATGGCACAGCGGGAGCGGTAACAGCTGTACAAAACGTACACTTACGTCGTTATCGAGTTTACATTGAATCGGTATCGCGTGCTGATCATAACGTGAAAGCTTCTGTTTTATACCTGCTGATCCGACAAATTGTGCGCCGCTTCACGGTGATCTACAGCTTCGAACAATTAGGGCAACCAAATTGGGGATGGAGATACAGTATTCACTTCGTGTAACGCACGCTCTGTATACAAAAATTGTCGAGAGTTTCACTTTTTGACGAAGGTAGCGATATCCTTCTTATTTCATATTCTGAATAATTCATTATATTTATCTTCACTTCTTAAAAATTACATTTCTGCCGCTTTACATTCCTCATTTGCGCAAGGTACATTCCCAGCCTTAAGTCATGGTAATGATGTTCTTCAACTTTGTGAATGTTTCACCAATTTTTTCGTCTAACTCCCTCAAATTTACATTCCAACAACATTACTGAACCCAATGCACATTCCCATCCTTAAGTCACTGAACACTCGCCAGTTACGAAGAAGCGATAATTTAGCTAGGTTTATAACGAAAATAATTGCAAGTGTTAGTTTCATTTTGCAAGCATAATGTAAGTTTATTCTCGATCTAAATGTACCAAGTCACCGGAGACTTATAGAGAGGAGTGCGTCTCATTCCAGTGTAATGTACCTGCAGCGTCTGGAACCAGCGTTAAATCACCGTACGGGTACACATTGAGGAAAAGTATAATTGCAAGGCAAATTACAAGCAAATAAACCCTACGACTAATAACACGTGTCAGATAAAACATATTTGAAAACGCAGGTGAATAAAATGAATATGTACATCTGAGAAACAGTGGCTCCGTACGAGAAGTGTTAACTTAAGAAATACATCGCCTCGCGTCCAATGACCATGATAGCCTCGCATCACAGTATATTCCGGTATCATTTTCCAGGAACACAGTCAGTCAGAAGATACTCTAAAATTACCCTGTCCTCCGCCTTTCCTCCCTTCGACCCTCGAATCGCGTCCGCTTGTGCTTACTCGGTTAATAGGGCGCATTAATTTTGTAATTAAATCGTCGCGGATAATAACAGAGCGCTGAGGCGGGCGTACCGATCAGGCCGCAATCCCAAGTCATGACGAGATTATTAAGGGCCAATTACTGCGCGTTTTATTGGCGGATAGAACGCGCCACGGGTTTCGCCTGGACGCCGATCACCGCCCTCTACTTACCTCCGACAGTGATTTATCGTGACGCGAACTTCGCTGACCGTGGGGATTGCTTCTTTATCGGGGGAATCAATCGTAGAATTTGGTCGGGAAAACGTGACGCACCCCTTTTCGTTTACTATTAAACTTCTGCATCGCGTGCGTCGGCCTCATCTCTATATTGGAACCGTAATCTTGATGGTCCAAGACGTACAAAGTTTCTCCCGTGCGCTTCGAAACTCCTCGGAAATTCCTCGAAAATAACGCTTCCTGCAATTTAGGGGATACGAACCGTAATGTTTCACGTAACAAAAAATTGAATTATCTGGAGAAGCCAGAAATTAAGAGATCTTTAGCACTTAAGTCTCTTGCAATTATTGTTCAAGAGGATGGTGTATGAGATTTGGTTACAGAATGTAAAAATTGCTGTGAATCTCGGAAGGAATGACTTTTCAATGTGAACTCAACGTCAAGTCGTTAATGGAAAACACATTCCTTTGTGACGTCAATTTTTTCTTTTACTTACTAAATATTGAGTCGAGTATAATACAAATTGAATGTGAACTCAACGCCAGTTAAGTCACTAATGGAAATCACATTCCTTTGTGTCACCAATTTTTTTTTACTCACAAGATATTCAGTTAAATATAACACTAATGCAAATCACATTCCTTTGTGCCATCAATTTTTTTTTTTACCCACGAGATATTGAGTCGAATATAACACAAATGTAATGTAGAACTAAGCACGTTGAGTACATATCTTTAAAAATAATTCTAAAAATAAGGAGAATAAAAATAATTTTTATTTTCCCTGTAGAATGATCTAATATATCACTCTACCTACAATCGACAGATGTTACCGTCACAATTTCCGAAAATTTAGCACTCACAACATTTCCCCATAAAACCCTTCAATCCCGAAATGCATATTACACACCTACAAAAGGACCTTCTCTCCACAAGTCTCTAATTAGAAACTACCTTCTTGAATCTTTTATTACAGGAACTTATCCAAACAGTAAAGTCCTCGATTACCCTAATTACCATTAACTCACTCCTAGTCGTTCAATCGAGCAGCTATCAATCCCGCAGTACCATTGCAAAACATTAATTACACCCTTCTGCGCCGCAGACGTGTTCAATTCTTCGTTGAAACGAGCCGCATAAAAATTCAATTATGCTGAATTCGCTAGCTAGGAGAACTTGGTACGAAAATTTCGCTCGGAAACCGTGTTCCCTTTCACCGATCCTATCTCATGGATCTAGCCACGGTGTTTCGCCGGGGTTTTGCTTGACAACGCCGGAATACTTCGGTACAATTGCATCAGGCGGGAACGGTTTCGACGGCTTTGGCGGGCCTTTTAAAAATGATCGACGTCTCATTACTGAATTTCCCGCGGTATCGTCGGGGGAAATTTACGAGGCAGACGTGGCCGATACCTCCTCGATGCAGATGCATTTGACGCCTGGAGCTCGGCCAACGCTCCGATTCCCATGATCTCCCTCGATCGACGATCTCTGATCATTAATCGTCCGCGTTGCGCAACGCTGTTGCAACCATCCTCTAGCTACTCTCGCGAGAGTTTACGCGAGCGATCGTTCGAGTGGACGATCAGTGTACATATGTATATTCTTGCGACAGGCACAAGCCGCTGTTACATAAAAGAAGAACATTTCCTTTTTTCTCTGTTTCCTTGTTTTCGCCGACGATCATACTTTTCACTTTTCGTTGCAAAGTGTCAGTTAATTGCGCGAAAACCCATTCATCTTCGGAATTAATGACCGTCTACATTGATAACGGACGTTCGAGAGATGCAATTACAAGGTGTGACTTATTGAAATCGCAAATTTCCGCTTTTGGCTTTAGCTCGAGGTAAGTGAAAATTCTTGTAAATAATTATCGTACGATATTTCACACTTTCGACGATTAAACGTGGCAATTTTTCCTTGTCATAACCTGCTTTTAATTAAGGACGTTTTTATTTTCATCTTTTCGGGCCGCGCAAGAGGTTCTCGCGAAATTACTTCTTCTCTTATATGGTTGTATATAATTGATAATGACATTTCGGTGTGTGAAATAAAAGTGGTACGAAAAGGGTAGACATAAAATTTCAGCGAGAAATCAATTTGTAATGTCGATTAACATTTTCCTGCACGAGTTGAATCGAAAATATTACACACGTTCTTTGTTTTCGTTTTTTCTTTTTTTTTTTTTTTTTTTTTGGGGGTTTTTGGGAAAAAAGAGGGGTGTTCGATTGAATAGAGGAGCGGCCTGAAAGGTGAAATGAAAAGGCGCGGAGGTGTTCACCGGGTAATTGGAGCGAATTAAACGCGAGGCTGCCGCCAAATGCGTGGAATTAAGCGGGATTTTATAAATTGCCTTAATCATGTTACGTCGTGTTTTCCTCCGCGCGCGCTTGTGCGAAACCAGAACGAGCCGACGATCAACAGGTAATCAGGAAATTTCACTTTTAATTAAGTGGCCGGTAATTACGAGAGCCGATCCGCGACGAGGAAAGTAAATTGATGGCACTCTCTCGGTAGAAGCAGTTTCGTGTACTTAATCGGATTCTCGACATTGATTTTGCACTGATTATCCCTCTGCTAACGTGAAGGTGTCGCTGGTCTGAAAGAAGCTTATCTTCCAGGCCGCGGAGCTTATTACATAAAAGCAGTGGCTGTGTAACATTATAGCTGGGAATCGAGCGGAGAAGATTTGAAATCACCTGGTAACTCGATAACTACGTAGAGAACATATCTAGAAGTGTAATTTAACGTCGGTTTGATAGCTTTGAAAAATTTTTAAAGCAATCAATAGCTGTGTGACATTTGTTCAAGCAGATTTTCTTGCTTTCTTCTCCTCGTCTGTACAATTTATTAGGCATCGAAGGGTTGCTATTACAAGATCGAAGAAAATTCAAATTTTTAATCTAAGATTGCCAAAAAACAATAAGTACTAAGAGAATCACTAGAAAGAACGGTTCTTTGTTTGTTCTCTTGAGGAGAGACTTAAGGAAATTCCAATTCCTAATTTAAGGTTATTAACAAAAATTAATTAGAAGGTGGATTGTTAGGAAGTCTATTTAATTTTACGCGAATTTACCAAAGTTTGTAGTCCACTCAAAAGTGCAAAATTTGGGAAACGAACGAGAGGAGAATTCGACGTTCCTCGACGCCAAAGGACGTCACTCCTTCGCATAGCGAACTCGTAAAAAGTGCACTCGCGGAACAGCTGGAGAGGACCGGAGGAGATGGAATATTTTCAGGTGATCGGCGTACGGTAACAAGAAGGGCAATTAATTTTAATTGTCTTGTCCAAACAGAGGATAGGTACGCGTGGCACGGCGAAGATGGCCGGAATATTTCCCGGCGGGTCCATTAAAAGCCGCTGTTTGTAATTGCACCGCCTTCCAGGGGTCCGATTCCTTCCTTTCCCGTTCGTCTTCCCTTGGGCTTCTTCAGATTTAAGTACACTACTGGTATGTCGCCTGGCCACGCTCACGTACTTGTTCCTGTGCATGGTCGTAGCGAGTTCCACGTGCTTCAATTATTGAACCTTCATGGAGGATTCGGATATTTCTCTGCCACGAAGAGGTTTCTAAATTGATTACAAGCTTTCTGTATCAAATCGTCACGTTAACAGTGCAATTAGATACCTCACATTCGTTAGTTTCGAGAAAAACGCATTCCAAGGTTTTTTAAAAGTTTGAGTTTGTTTAAAGGTCTTGATTGAGTTCCTCTTTTAGAAAATGGCAATTATTTATTGAGTTACCTGCTTGTAGTGTTAAGTTGATAAAACACTATACTGAAGGTTGAAATGATGGAATATAATAGAATTGAATTAATCGACTGGAATGAGGAATGTTGCAGAGAATGATGAATCGTTTGAAAGGATATTCGATTAATTTGGGAGTTATTGTGTTAAGTGTTTGCAGGAGTATTTAAAAATTCGGAGTATTCTCGATTTTCTATGCACTTTCAAATGAATGCAGGAAAGTGCGTAGATTTGTTGAAACATTTTTCAGTTTCATAACTCACTGAGAACTTTCATATATTTTGTGAAATATGCAATTCCATACACTCGTAATTTCGAGCAATGAAAATTACATTTCGACGAGATTAGTAAAGAATGAGATATGCTAAAAGAAATATCTCCAACCTAGACTGAGTCTAAAATTACAGAAAAGAATAAGAAAGAGCATCTCAGGCGAAGATTGATGTCTGAATTAGGTTTGCTCATCGTTAAGCCCTCAGGTGTTCTACACGCAAGGTGGGTTTCTCGTAAGCCGATAGGAGAGGTAGGAAAAGGCTGGATTTATGTAGGAAACGTGACCCAACCGTGGTGCCATTCACTTGGCGAGTACGCGATAACGAGGCAGGAAGCACGGTATGCCGGTTTCTCGAAATCCTACGAAACTGATCTTCTTAGAACGTGCCAGGACATCGCTATGAAGCGTTAGGGACGATTCGACGTACGAACTGTCAACAATGACCTCCTAATGACCATCTCTGAACGTGTCAATACCGTATTTTGTACACAAACGTCACCGTACAATGGCCACCCCCCGGTGTTTCGAATGAAAAGAGAAGCGAAAACATGTTACTTCTGTCGAGCGGCACGCCTGAGCTGGAATGCACATGGAGGATTATGCGAGGTTTTCGATGGAACTCGATACTGCGCCACGTCGAATACTTACGTGGAGAGGTCGATGGGAAATTATTATGGTAATAGGGAAAAACATTAACGCGCCTTTCGTCGATACGAAGAGTCGCTTTAAAATTCACGCGTGGGTGGGGGAAGGAATTAAAATGCAAATCCATTGTAACGTGGATACTTTACGATCGGTTACAATGTTTCTCGTTTCTGGTTTCATCCTTTCGGAAATTCCTTACTGAATAAAATATCCTCGATGCATTATACATTTCGTGCCGTTAGAATATTCGCGACACGGTCTGTTTAGAAAATTCGTAGCAATTCAAACGTGAATGATTTTTATTTAATCTTACGTTCGCATTTAGAAAATTGAGAATCCTCATTTTCTGCTTGCATTCCAAAACATTCCTATCGTTGAAATCTCATTGACGAATTAGGGAATGAGGGGAATGTGAAATTGGCAAGGTGAGGTAAGGGAATGTACATTCACGAATTGAATAAGCGTCGACCGATATCTGCATAGCGAAATAACTCGATGAATTAATGAACATAGTGTGGAAACGTCAGATCGGTGGCGAAACTGACACAGTAATGGATAAACGGACACCGAAAATTCCCCCGTAGGAAACAGATGGATGGATGTCGTGGCTCCGGCGAGGAGACTGATGACCAGGAAGGATGATACACGCGAGGAATGGTTATGATGAAAAATTGTTTGTACAAGGCAGGTGTTTCTCCGTGAAGATTCTTAAAGGATGTCGTTGTCCTACGACATTCTCCTCGACCAGGCATCAGTCATCTCGGACACCTTAGGACTAGTTAGTTGATTTCGCCAGATGGGAGATAAAAATATTTCGTAACACCTCTGACGGGCACATTTTACCAACCCATCGAGATTCAATTTTCATCTCTCCTCCGAAGCTAATATTCTCGATTTCCATTTCAAAACTTTACTCGAGATAAAGAGAAAGCCGAGAAATCGTTATTGACCGTTAAATTATTAAACGCTACTAACTATCCGTAATAACCATTTTACAACCAGAAGTTACAAACTTAATTGCACATAAAACAGAAGTATACGATTCTCTCAAAAGACTGTGTTTACGAATGAAAACAGCTATTAAGTGTAAATTATTGGTATAGGTTTATTGGATAATCAGCTCGAATAGAAACAACATAAAAGTCTAATTTACAGTCGATCCTTATGGAATAGCCGTGATTAGTATGCAGAGAGAGGGAGAGAGGTGAAGCGTCCCGAAAACAAGCTTTTACGATTCTCCCCTGATTCTTATCTTCCAGTCAGCGGACGTCAGTGTTCGTGATGATTGGTCGTCTAGAGTCTCGACTTGGACGTCTTAGGGTCCAGTTGGAAAATAAGCAGTGTTGCAACAATTCTTGCGTGTCATCCGTTTCACCCCCTGCTGTATCCGGCGCCCTTCCCCGGCTGAACGATAACGATCAACGCCTCCAAATTATTCTACACGCGAACCATAATTTTCGAATTAAAGTTACGTGTGATTTCGACGGAGTAAACGAGATGCGGTTTTGGTTGGTGGCTGTTCACGCGCTACTCCGAACAGGGGGGGTAAAAGGAGAAATAAAAGGTAAAAAGCTTAATTGGTCGACGGATTTACATAATTGGCGTAGACCTTATGATGGTTACGTCGCGTCGTGTCGCTCGGTTCCCTCCTCGTTGCTTCCAGCGATCTCATCAACGACGCCGGGATAATTACAAACGGCGAGGTGGACATTTTTATAGGTGAGCACGAAACGTTGCTGATCCCCGCGGAAACCGGGACACCCTTTTCGCACTTTAAGAACACCTGCGAACGGTCCTCGGTTAATTACGGATTCGTTAAATCCTGGAGAGAGAGAAAAAAAGAGAAGGAAACCGGAGGCAGTCGTTTTTATGGCGAACGCTTCTCTGAATAAAGTGCTGCATTTTTAAGGATAATAGTTCTCGGGTCAACCGGAATTATTTAAAGCTTGCGTAATTGCGGGGCACAGCTCGTATGAATGGGAATTATCCTCCGATGAAAAATTCTACGGTTAATGTACGGTGTTGTTTTATTACACGCCTGGGAATTGAATATTAGAAGCGAGTTTTATCGATGATTGAAGGAATTGTAACAAAATTATGAGGTTACGGTAAAATTCATTCTGCTATTTTCGGATCAAGTGCCTACTTAACTTAGAGTTAAAAAGTTTTCCATGAAATTCAATTTTAGGTAGAGTAATTAGGGAAGTGTGTTTTTATCATATGAATTAATTGAAATAAAATTACCAAATTTGCTCTCCACTCAGTGAAGTACAATGTACAAGTTTGAAATTATTTTTAGAGAATTAATTATTATCACGGAATGCAAATCCTTTCTGGTATTCCTTATATTCCACTCATTCCTTCATCAATGTGAATACGAAGTACGAACTTAAAATTATTTTTAAAGAATTAATTATTGTCTGGAATGCAAATACTTTCTGACATTCCTTTATCAATGTAGGGTATCACAAGGAATGTGTCATTTGCATCTAAACAAATTTCTATGGACTCATTTCTCCACTCAACAGAATACAAGACATAAATTTAAAATTATTTTTAGTGAATCAATTATTAACATGGAATGCAAATCCTTTCCTATATTCCTCTCATTCCGTACATTCCTTCGGCAATGTAAGGAACCACAAGGAATGTGTAATTTGCTTCCAAAGGAATTTCTATGTACTCATTCCTCCACTCAATAAAACACAACCGATCGAAGGTCCAACTAATATCCAAATTAATCCTGTCGAACAAAGGATTCTGTACACAGGATGGACAAACTATAACGGACCGTAGCGTATCTCAATCCTGAAGGACGAGGCAATTTCGCCGTGTCTCGCGACAGCTAAAAAATGCCCCGACGTCTTGGCGAGGAAGTACGACTGTAAAACTATTTACAATGTAAATATCACGTTTCACGCTCGCCACCCATTCGTTCCCGGCAATTTACTGCGTCGCAACCGTGAGACGAGATATTCCACCCGGGGCGTTTAGTATGCCGCGACAAACACCGATACACCGTTTCCTCCTGTCGCTATATTACCACGATACGTTTCCTTTCCTGTGGAAGCCGAAGCGAGGAGGTCCGCACGCGTCTCGCAGAGAGGAACCGTCTCCAAAGGTAAAACAAAACCTTTCGAATCCCGGACGATTTCTCATGCGGTCACAATGGAAGGGTTGAGTGGTCGTACAATGGTGGTACAAGCCACGGGGCTAGTTTACACGTAGATAATTCAGCCGTGATAGTCATCTTCACCATTCGTTGATTAATTATCGAAAGTTGACGCGCCAACCTGGGCCGTGGCCGATCTCTGCACACGAAACGCGACGCGGCTACCACCTGCGTCTTGGAACGCGATTTATCGTGTTACCACCGGCGATACATGGGCCCCGTGACACTTTTCTGCACGGTTTATCTTTGTGTTTGGCGTGTAACATGTAGTTTTACTTGCCGGAGCATTCGAACGTTTTTTCACGGATATTTCTTTTTCACGGGAGTTGATATTTTCTTTGAGGACTTTTTAAGGATCTCTCGAGAGCGAGGGGCGATTTTTCTTTGATATCCTTCGAGTTCTCTGATACCTTATATTCCTGAAATATTGAATTTTTAATATTCTTGTTATTCCTGAAATATTGTATTTAATTTTCAATATTCCCGAAACACTCAATGATTTCAAAAACTTGTCAAGTATTTCCTTCTAATTTTTCTGTATCTTTCAACCAATTTTCAGTACTCCCACTTCTTTCCAAGCCCTCGTATATTTTTGGGAGTATTTTCCTTGCTTAAATCGTTAATTTGAACTCTTTCTAACTCTCATAACTCGCTTCCACTCATACAGATTAAATTGGTAAAATTCTCGATGTACTTTAATTTCTATCAACTTTCAGTTATAAGTTTCCTCAAAACTAAGAAAAGGATGAAGCTATATAATTCTTACCTTAGAAAATACGACGTTTATCGTTTTAAAAACTCATTGACATTAAAGGATCTTTTGTAAGGATATGAAATAAAAATTGACGACCCTGGAAAAGTACATACATGCCTAAAAATAGACGGTGAGGTTGATGATTGTTTTGTGCACGAGCCGATTGCTCGCTTAATTAAAGGGTTGATGTAGAACGATAATTATTCGTGTCGTCTTCTGACAGACAAATGATACCTGCCAGTCTTTCGTAGAACCGGCATCAACGGGGCAAATATAATTGCTCGGCGTGTAATTGTTATTCGAACATAGCAGCACGAAATAGTCGGACACCCTGCTGTCTCGTAATAACTTCTCCTCCCCTACAGAAATCTTCCGGCGTGGCAATTTAAAAAAGTCTCGCAGGTAGAACGAAATCTAGAAATCTTTCGACTGTTCGCCTGTCGGAATAAATTAGATTCAACTGAGAAATATGATACCTGGAGCATGCTATGTTCCCGTGGACCGTGTCGAAATTCTCCACTTTTCTTATTTCCAACGAGTATCCACGAATAAAGCGATTACCTGGAAATCGTGGCAAATTGCAACTTCGATCTACTTTGCCCGCCACGGTGGAACGTAACTTTTGCTATTAAATTTCGTAGAAGTAAATCCGAGTGATACTGTGCTTGCTCAGATAGATCGAATTTATGATGCACGGTAGCTGGATGTATGAGAGAGTTCCGTAAAGTAGATTAAACCGAATATTCCAATAATTTTGATCCTTATTGCATTCGATAAATCGAGTGAATCGATGGAGTTTATATACCAGGTAGTAATTTTCGTACGAATCGAACGTCGGACCTCAATTCTACGTTTGAAATAGTAACTATCGTACTTCTAATCGATGTATCATCAAGTTTTATGTGACGAAACTGTCGACTGTCTGAGAAATGGTTGCTTTGCACTACTTACTGATCTCGACAAAAATTCGAGAGTCTTAGATATGGTTGAGTTTACTACTTGCTCGAACGCAATTTCGATGTCTGACTTATGATTGACTCGCAGGATAGTTTAGAAAATTGAAAAATTGGAGCAAATCAGAGAAACACTAATAAAATCAAATTTCTGCTTCATTTTTAAGTACTTTGACTATAGAATAATTAGTGTTTCCTTGTTAAATAACAATTTAGATGATAGTTTTTGATTATTGTAAGACTTATATAATATTATCGTACGCTTTAACTTGATAGAACAGCTCAATATATTAATTTTCCTTTGAATTAACCATTGCATTCGATAGATTATTCGGAAATTGTTTATAATTTTTATTAAAAATTAGGAAAGTTAATGTTCTTTTCGTAAGAATTACAGATGGACCTTCCAGGACACCCTATTAGAGGGGTTATTTGTAGGGGTGGAGAAATATTTTCAGAATGTATAAGGACGTTTTGTTTGCGCGAAGCCTTTGTTCCCGTGTGAGTTGAGATTGCAAATTGATCAAGGTGTGGGACACGGTTGCAGCAGCAGGAAGAGAGCTTTTATATCGTTGAACGATGATTTTTAAGTAGCAAGATACTTTTACTTCACTGTTCGTCTTTGAAACTTGAATGCACACATTGTTGCAGTCTCTATTCTCGAATCCAACATCGATGGAAGCACTATTTCGAAAGCAAAACATTGTTGTACGCATTACTTTTGAATGCAACATTGCATGATGCGTTATATTTGAAAGCAAACATTGTTAGAATCTCTATTTTTGATTGCAACAATATTAGAAGCGTTATTTCGCAAACGTACACATTACTACAAGCACAACGCATGAATGTAACATTGTTACAAGGGTGATTCTCGCTTGTAACATCGTTAACTCGTATTATTTTCGAATGCACACTGTGGCAAACATGTAATCGAGTTTGCATCATTGTAGCCACGAATCGTCCTCGAAAAACGCACATTGTTGCACGGAGCACCGTTTTGCAGCATTCTGACTTGCGCGGGCTCTCGAAAAAAGCACACTGTTGTAAGCGCGGCCTCCGTTTGCAACTTTATTGCCGCGAGTCGCTCCCGAGAACTGCACATTGTTGCAAACGCGTTCTCGGTTTGCAACTTTGTTGTCTCGAAAATTTGCACATTGTTGCACGGCGCCCCGTTTTGCAACAATGTGCCTTTTCGCGAGCGACTCAAGGCAACAAAGTTGCAAAGCGGCGTCTCTCCTTTTGCAACTTTGTTGCCGGGAATCGCTCCCGAAAATTGCACATTGTTGCAAACACGTTACAGGTTTGCAACTTTGTTGCCGCGAATCGCTCCCGAAAATTGCACATTGTTGCAAACGCGTTCTCGGTTTGCAACTTTGTTGTCTCGAAAATTTGCACATTGTTGCACGGCGCCCCGTTTTGCAACAATGTGCAATTTTCGGGAGCGATTCGCGGCAACAAAGTTGCAAACCTGCAACGTGTTTGCAACAATGTGCAATTTTCGGGAGCAATTCCCGGCAACAAAGTTGCAAAAGAAGAGACGCCGCTTTGCAACTTTGTTGCCTTGAGTCGCTCGCGAAAATGCACATTGTTGCAAAACGGGGCGCCGTGCAACAATGTGCAAATTTTCGAGACAACAAAGTGGCAAACCGAGAACGCGTTTGCAACAATGGGCAATTTTCGGGAGCGATTCGCGGCAACAAAGTTGCAAAGCGGCGTCTCTCCTTTTGCAACTTTGTAGCTGCGAGTCGCTCCCGAAAATTGCCCATTGTTGCAAACGCGTTCGCGGTTTGCAACTTTGTTGCTGGGAATCGCTCCCGAAAATTGCACATTGTTGCAAACCGAGAACGCGTTTGCAACAATGTGCAATTTTCGGGAGCGATTCCCGGCAACAAAGTTGCAAACCTGTAACGTGTTTGCAACAATGTGTAATTTTCGGGAGCGACTCGCAGCTACAAAGTTTGGAACGGGAGATCGCGCTTGCAACTTTGTTGTC
Source organism: Habropoda laboriosa (assembly GCF_001263275.1). NCBI lineage: Eukaryota > Metazoa > Arthropoda > Insecta > Hymenoptera > Apidae > Habropoda > Habropoda laboriosa. Next base: position 976,763 of record NW_017100249.1, read on the forward strand.
CTGAGTCGCTCCCGAAAAATGCACATTGTTGCAAAACGGGGCGCCGTGCAACAATGTGCAAATTTTCGAGACAACAAAGTTGCAAACCGAGAACGCGTTTGCAACAATGTGCAATTTTCGGGAGCGACTCGCAGCAACAAAGTTGCAAACCGAGAACGCGTTTGCAACAATGTGCAATTTTCGGGAGCGTTTCCCAGCAACAAAGTTGCAAACCCGGAACGCGTTTGCAACAATGTGCAGTTGTCTGGAACGACTAGCAGCAACAAAGTTGTAAACCCGAAAACGCGTTTTTCAACAATATGCATTTTTCACGAACTAAATGCATTTGTTCAGTTTTCTTAACGTTTAATTCCTTTCCTTGATTTCTAGGGTGTCCTGGTAGCGCTATCTGTAATGTATACGCAAAGAACATTAGTTTTTCTAATTTTTAATATCATTTATAGACAATTTCTAACTAATTTACTGCGTGCAATTGTTAATTCAATGCAAAGTTAATATATTAAGCTGTTTTATAGAGTTAAAGCATGCAGCAAATTTAGTTATTTCCAATAATTATAAACTACCATCTAAATTGTTCATCAACAAGAAACAATAATTGTTCTACGATTAAACTACTCGAAAATAAAATAGAATCTTAAACTTAAAAAATGAGTAAATTAATATATTATGCTGCTTTAGTACATCTCCAAGCTATTTTCGGGCAATTTTCCAAGTACTCTGACCGAATTTCGAGATTTATCCGGTCTTAGAGAATGTTGGGCTGCCTAAGAAGTGATTGACATACACTACCTGCTGATTCTTAACAATTTCGACTACCTAATTATTGCACAACATGCATTTTACAAATGTTACAATGTGCCACTATTGTTTTACAATATTTCTTCTATTTTGTAATTTTACTATGGAATATTGTTCAAACATTAAGTTTTTCGCAGGAGAAAATCAACGTTGTGTGTAAGAAAGAATAAAATTAACTTAAAATGCTGTAAAGCAACACTGGTACATTGCAACCTCTTCTAAAACACGCTCTATCCACATTCCCACAACCCCAAAGCAACGAAAAGAACCCAAACTACAATAAAACAAGAATTTCAAAGGTAACTTCTACATTGTAATCGTTCCTGCCACGAGTGAACTTATCAGACTTACATTGAACCGCATTAAACTTAAACAGTTACCTTACAACCAACGGAACGTCACGATTCCATTGCAACCGCAGCATCAGATAAAGAAGTCCGCGCGAGGCTGGAAGACCGTAAAATTGATTTGCAGTATCGCAACACAATAGCACCGTATCCGCAACAGGGTTACAGCCTCCGATTCGAATCCACTGCTTCCAATCTTCGTGTTCCCTTTTTTATTTCTTCTCTCTCTTCCCTTTTTCGATGCAGCAGCGTCTTTTATTCGAGTCGATCGCCCGCACGAGTTTCCTTATAGGCGGCTGCACGAGTGCCAGAAGAGTGATTGTAACAATTAACGCGCGAAACTCGCTTTTCATTCGCGCAACGGACTACCACCGTTGCTCGAGTTTAACGATCGTGACCGCGTTACAAGCAGCCTTGTGTCAGACTGATTGACACCACGTCGGCTTACGTAAAGACCTGACAGCGGGATCTCACTGAAAATAATAAGTAGGGTCGATTTGAAAACGAGTCCACCGGTTGGGGAACGTTCCACCGTTCATGTGGCTATCACCTTTGTGTACCTTTCAGAAAACTGCCATTTACACGGACGAGTAAATTTGAAAAAGCAGGAAATCGAGGTTAATTGAGAATACTTATCTTAATTAACGTACACTGTATATCATCGTTGGGTATTTGTAGTTACTTTCTTCTGGTGAGTTTATGTGGTACTGGTTTAAGCAAATATTCGCGAGGTGTCCATTCCTTGGGAAATTTTTATTCCTTTTTTAGTTTCTTATGAGTTTTAAATTAACTCCAGGAAGTTTGAAGGAGGATCAAATAATGTTCACAAAGTTTTCTGCTTTAGTTTTCTTGATAAAAAGGTTTGTACAGGACGTGAATAATCTATTTTCATGTCAGAAAATAATGTATTTAATATTATCGCGTTTATCTTTGTTTTTGATTGAAATGAAATTAAAACATCTTGAAAGTTGAAAGTTAACTTTATACAGTTCGAATTTCCCAAGACTGATTAACTTTGCTTAACTACGAAAAGGGTTTTCAATTGATACATGGGAATGCAAGACTTGAGGAATGTACTGTTTCATTCCTATCCTTCATTCCTAGTAATGCAAGGAATGCAAGAGTTGGGGACTGTCTAATTTTCGTTTATTCCACCTTTCTATAAATCGAAACATCTTAAAAGTTGAAACAGAACATTCCAACAACTTGAAATGTTCCCAGGATTGAGTGACATTGATTAACTCTGAAAATGGTCTTCAACATCAGTCATTCCTACTGAAACAGAGAATGCAAGATCTGAGAAAAGTTCAATTTACATTACCCCACCTTTACATAAATTTCACTAAAAATTTAGCACTAAAATAGATATACAAAATTTCCCTATTCTTCCATTCCAATAAGAGGAATGTAGAAATCATTCCCACGGAATGTACCTTTGCATTATTAATCCAAACGAGTACCAATTAAAAGAATAAACTTGAGATAAATAAACTTCACTATAAATTTGGCACTAAAATAGTTATACAAAATTTCTCTATTCCAATAAAAGGAATATAAGAATCATTCTCACGGAATGTACCTTTGCATTATTAATCCCAACGAATACCACTTATAAACTTCGCTAAAAATTTAGCACAGAAATAGATACACAATATTTCCCTGTTCTTCTATTCCAATAAAAGGAATATAAAAATCATTCCCACGGAATGTACCTTTCCATTATTAATCCCAACGTGTACCAATTAAAAGTTGAACGTAAAAAAAACAAAGCACTCTGTTCGATCCTCCTTTAAAATTGATGCACCTTGGTAACCTAAGTCGGCGATGGCAATCAACAAAAGGTACCATGGACAGCGTAACCTGCTTCAAGCCGATTGACACAGGGTTGATCCGGGCCGATATTTCGTCGTGGACCAATGGTAATTAGCGGCTAACCAGAACGTTATTTACTAACTGTTTCGGGCTGGTTAAATTATACCGGCTATTTACCACCACCCCGTAAATCGATCCGTGGATCGCAGCCGCCATTGCTTGTCCCCTTGTGTACACGTGGGACCGGTACCAGGCGGTCTGATTTAAGGTGAGTATTCGCGGAATACTTTGGCGTATGTCGTTCGAGGCTGTTGTCAAGACGTGCGGCCAGTTTCGTAATTTACTCCTACGGTAGCCTGGTCATTCGATATTCAAATTAGTTTTTCAGCAGACGATTAATTTCACAGCAGCGGCGTCTTGAGGAATGTCACATCGATTAAAGTTTCGGGTTGCAAGCTGACGTTTAAAATTCAGTATATACATAACTGTTCGATTATTGCAGAATGATTTTGCCACATTTTGACTTACTGCCTGTACCGTTACAACAGCGTGATAATGACAGTTTTCGGGGGCACGTAAAGTATAATACATCTGCAGTGCCTTCGTTACTTATCTTCCGTTCGATCGCGTTGTCAGTGGGTTATTTGATGTTGATGAACCAAGGGAATGTGTCAATCGATGTGGTGTTAAGATTGTTTATACGTTTTTAATAATGCGTCAATTATTCGAGTCGCATTTTAGGGTCAAAGTTAATGATTCAAGAAAGACTCACAAAATATTTATTGAGATACATTTTTTATCGAGTATATTTCGCAGAAGATCGAACATATTTTTATTTATACATTAACGAATACTCGCTAGTTTCAAACTGACGAACATAGACAATTCTCATAGCCACAGAATATTAATAAACACTGTGCCTCATTTATTTTCTAACAAAATAAGAATAGTAATTTCTTATGACTCAAAGTGCTCAAATAAAAAACGTCAGACCTCAAGAAAACCCACAGTGTCACACAAAAGAATATCTTAGAATAATTCCTGCACACTGTAAAATGAATATAAATTGCTACTTACATTTAAATTACATTTACTATGAAAATAAAAAAGGACTAACTTCTTAGGACTCAATGTGCTCAAAAACCCGATCAAATCCCAAGGAAACCCACACGGTCACACAAGAATGGAACCTTTCCATTCCACGAAAAAAGAGACAAAGATGCTCAATAATCACCGAACTCGATCGGTCCAAGTAAAGGGACAACCGGTCAAATAGCCCATGGCCCGGCGTGGAATCGTTAATTTCTCAAGGATTTACAGCAGCGGCGGCGAAACAGCGACCGGGCTCCGGAGAGACAATCGGCTGGCTGTTCGCATCAATTAAATCTCTCCCTCGGCGAGCGGAGCCTCTCGCTTTGTAATCGAAACGACGGCGGGCAGAAATTAAGCCCCGTATTTTCGATAAGGCCCCGGTATAATTCAGGACGTAGCAGGTTTATGGGTGACGTTTCGCCAGTGAGACGGACCGCCGACGAAGGAGAGAAAAGCGCGCGGAGGTCGAACAGGAGGTAGGAGAGAAGAAGGTACTGGTGCACCGCAAACCGCTGCCACGATCGATTCGATCCCTTCGTGTTTCCAGGCGTATGTAAGGGGGCCTCAGATAGCCGGCTAAAAGCATATTAAATAACCTTAAATTCAATTAAGGAACACACTTAGCATGCCGGCAAAAAAAATCGTCTCCTCGGTGCAGCCGCGAAGTAATTACTGCTGGCGTTGGTCTCTCTGGAGAACACGGGAGACCTTTTTCCCTACTTCTTCTTCTTCTTCTTCTTCTTTCTCCACATTTCTTTTTTCCTTCTCTTTCTTCTTGTTTCCATTCTGGTTTTGTTTGCTCGTCTCCTCGTGCCTCACCGGTTTCGGTGTGTTCCTCTCTGTTGCCACAACCCCTTTATCTATCCACCTTTTTGTACCCCTTCCATACACGTGGCTGGTTCCTCCATGTCTCACGGCTCCACTGAACCATCTACCGGCCATAAATCCGTGTTTTTGTCCGAATCGCCTCTGATTGGCTCCCGCGGGAAAGCATTCGAGGACCACGGGATTATCTCCGATTTGGTCAATTAGCGTTAAGGGGGAAAGTTTCACGACGTTGGAGTTCGCTGCTGATTGATCTAGGTAATGCTAACTTTGCGTGAATGGG
>NW_017100249.1:981957-988590 GCF_001263275.1 Habropoda laboriosa
TTCAGTCTCTTTCTGGGAATGTGGAATGAGTCCTTTCTCTGGAAATGTGACATGAGTCTTTCTAGAAATGTAAAACGACTGTTTTCTCTGGAAATGTAGAATGAGTCTTGTCTCTGGAAATGTAGAATGCGTCTTTCCTCTGGAAATGTAGAATAAGCCATTTCCCTGAGAATGTAGAATGAGTATTTTTCTGGAAATGTACCACGAGTCCTTTTTTGGAAATGTAGAATGAGTCTTGTCTCTGGAAAATGTAGAATGCGTCTTCCCTCTGGAAATGTAGAATGAGCCATTTCCCTGAGAATGTAGAATGAGTATTTTTCTGGAAATGTACCACGAGTCCTTTTCTGGAAATGTACCATGAGTCTTTCCCCTAAGAAATGTAGACCGAGTGTTTCTTTTCTCGTTTAATTAACCAAACTAGCCAAGCTAGAAGTAGCCAAAATCTGTTTTGCGCAATCACCTAAACTCTTTTAGGGTCATTTTACCATGAACCTAAAAAATTGAATGCACGTAAAATAAACTGCACCGAAATTTCGAAATTCTCTGCCATCTCCTTGTGAGTCGACAAGGAAATACGAGAAGAGCAATTAAACATTAAATTTATCGTCCGTCCAACATCGATCCAGCATCGCCGTTTCCAAAGGTAGATTAAGATTTTATTGCAATTGAGTACGAGTTTAATACGAAGTTTCGAAACTTCCCGTTAAAGGCAACAATAAATCAATTTACCAAAATCTCCGCATAATAATCTCGACAGGAGATCTCTCGATCGTGCAGCATCGAAAATTGGATCGGTCAATCACGCGGACCCACAAATTAGTCGCGTTTCCTTGATTCAGCGAGCGTCCTCCCATTAAGCAACGACATCGACGTGGACCATTCTCCAACGTGGAAGCGTTCCTGATTGATTCCCGCGGGAAATGCCGAGAGCAGCATCGTCGATAGATCGTTGCATTATTCCTGGGTCCTCGTTCAATTAGCGTCAACAAGAGAATGTTACGCGTTGCACCACAGGATCCCGCCTCGTTTGGGAATAAGTAATGTGTTGAGAGAAAATTTTAACCGGCCGTGAAAGACGGTTAATAGCTAGCGATATAAAAAACGACGAATTTATTGTGAACGATCTCGCGAGGAACCGGGGAAGGAAAGGGAAGCGGCGTGCGGATCTTTCGAATCGGCCTTAATTGGCCTTCAAAGCGGAATCGCCGCTGTTCGACTTAACAAATAATTTAAGAGTAGCGTGAACAAAGAGGAAGTTGGTTTTACTCGATCTTTTATTTTATAGTTTCCTTATTGATCACTTCGGCTCTGGTGGATTTTAAAAGGGAATATAAAAGGCGAAGGAATGATTTTGGTAATGAGAATGCAATGTGCAAATGTCTAATTTTCACCGAAACACTGAAAAACTTTGGAGAATTTTAAGAAAAAATATAACAGGTGAGAGAATGATTTTGGTAAAGAGAATGTGATTTTCACTCGAACACTGAAACACTTTGGAGTTTTTTAGAAAGGAATGTAACATGAAAGAAAGGAATGAGAATGCAATGTGTGAGAATGTGATATTCAACGAGCTATTGAGGAATACTTAAGTTGAAATGAGACACTGGTATTTAAGAAAACAGTAGCATAATGCAATTTATTAACAGTTCAATTGTTCATTGGAAATGATATTCATTTTTCAAGCGGCCTCAGTCGACAGCCAGTAGGTGCATTCTCCATTATTCCTCGAAACTGAGTGGTATCGATCGCTCGAATTTCATCAGTTACGTTTTGTTTTAACTCTACTATGGTGGATGGTTTATTGACATAATGATTGACACTGTCAGTATAGAGAACCAGTCGGAAAATGTTATTTTCAACAAGTAATTGCATTATACAACTATTTTTCTTTTTAAATAAAAGTATTTTATTTGAAATCAACCTAAGTACACCACGATGATTCTTTAAAAATCGTCACATTTTATTGCTGCAAGTGTTACTTCATGAGTGGCACAGTATTTTCAAATTAATAACTGAAATAAAAAAGCTGAATTTATCAATGTATTTTATACAACAATTCTGCTCTTTTGTTTAACGTGCTTATTTTATAAGACACGTGAACACTGCTGCTTCTGACAGCAGTTTTTCAAGGGTGCGTTTGTAGAGCGAGTACGACGGTATGGACAATAGAAGGCCAAGTAGTGTTGAGAAAGAGTCAAGAGAGAATGACAAGAAAGTGAATTCCTAACGAGATTCTTCAAAGAATTGCAAAGAAAGATAGGAGAGTCATGAAAGCAAGCACAATGGGTGATTAACGGAAGGTTTCACGAAGATCAAAACCAAGAGTCAAGAAAGCCGGCACACCTACTCAAAAATCTTAATTACACACTGGCAACAGTAATTCAGGTTAATAAAAAGAATTATCCACGCCTGCGACAGAACCCTGAACTATGAACAATATTTCACAAAAACCAAATGGTATCTTCAATAGAAAATAATTCAGAAAATGGGAAAAATATCCAACCATATGTGATGTGAATCTATAGTATTGTGGGGCATAATTGATTAATAAAACCGGTACAAAGAAGAATTTAATCTTTTATTTTATAGTTTCCTTATTGATCACTTCGGCTCTGGTGGATTTTAAAAGGGAATATAAAAGGCGAAGGAATGATTTTGGTAATGAGAATGCAATGTGCAAATGTCTAATTTTCACCGAAACACTGAAAAACTTTGGAGAATTTTAAGAAAAAATATAACAGGTGAGAGAATGATTTTGGTAAAGAGAATGTGATTTTCACTCGAACACTGAAACACTTTGGAGTTTTTTAGAAAGGAATGTAACATGAAAGAAAGGAATGAGAATGCAATGTGTGAGAATGTGATATTCAACGAGCTATTGAGGAATACTTAAGTTGAAATGAGACACTGGTATTTAAGAAAACAGTAGCATAATGCAATTTATTAACAGTTCAATTGTTCATTGGAAATGATATTCATTTTTCAAGCGGCCTCAGTCGACAGCCAGTAGGTGCATTCTCCATTATTCCTCGAAACTGAGTGGTATCGATCGCTCGAATTTCATCAATTATGTTTTGTTTTAACTCTACTATGGTGGATGGTTTATTGACATAATGATTGACACTGTCAGTATGGAGAACCAGTCGGAAAATGTTATTTTCAACAAGTAATTGCATTATACAACTATTTTTCTTTTTAAATAAAAGTATTTTATTTGAAATCAACCTAAGTACACCACGATGATTCTTTAAAAATCGTCACATTTTATTGCTGCAAGTGTTACTTCATGAGTGGCACAGTATTTTCAAATTAATAACTGAAATAAAAAAGCTGAATTTATCAATGTATTTTATACAACAATTCTGCTCTTTTGTTTAACGTGCTTATTTTATAAGACACGTGAACACTGCTGCTTCTGACAGCAGTTTTTCAAGGGTGCGTTTGTAGAGCGAGTACGACGGTATGGACAATAGAAGGCCAAGTAGTGTTGAGAAAGAGTCAAGAGAGAATGACAAGAAAGTGAATTCCTAACGAGATTCTTCAAAGAATTGCAAAGAAAGATAGGAGAGTCATGAAAGCAAGCACAATGGGTGATTAACGGAAGGTTTCACGAAGATCAAAACCAAGAGTCAAGAAAGCCGGCACACCTACTCAAAAATCTTAATTACACACTGGCAACAGTAATTCAGGTTAATAAAAAGAATTATCCACGCCTGCGACAGAACCCTGAACTATGAACAATATTTCACAAAAACCAAATGGTATCTTCAATAGAAAATAATTCAGAAAATGGGAAAAATATCCAACCATATGTGATGTGAATCTATAGTATTGTGGGGCATAATTGATTAATAAAACCGGTACAAAGAAGAATTTACCTTAATTGAAATAGTAGCTTCTTTTCTCTGTTGGAAAATTAATCGAGTCGATTATGAGCACCAAAAAATCGCAAATTTTCAGTAAATTTGACAAGATAGGCTCAGTACCAAAGTAACTTTGTACCCAATTTTTACAACGATGGTTCAGAAAGTTCTAACAGAAAGGGATGGTCGAAGACACGAAGGGAAGCGATGACCCCAGCGTGTCAATTCTTGGATTTAGGAACGCGTTCAGCACAGGTTGCTCGCAGCAGGTGGTTCGCCAGGCAGGTTGACGGCTGGATAACCGAGGAACCAGCGGCCGTGGAAACGCGTAACTCAGCGGGCGCCATTAGCGCTATCTCGTTCGCGAATAAAAGTGCCACAGGATTGAAGTGCGTGAATCACGGACAGTCTGCGAAAAAAGAGAAGAGAAAGAAACGAAGAAGGCGTTCACAAAGTGCTTCTCCCTTTCTCAGTTTCTCCGTGATCGTTTTCCAGGAGATCGTTGACAGTCGTCTCTCTAAAGCGGCTGTTCCGCGCTGAATTATCTGAGAACTTAACTTCCTGTCTGTTCGAGTTTCTGAAGTTTCGATGAGCGAGATGTTCGAACACGCTTTTGCCGAACTGGGAGATTGCAGGCGAGCTTGTACGGAGTCAGAAGTTGGAATTGTACGGGTTTGATGGCGGAATAGAGGGCATTGTAGTTTGCACGAGTGATTAGTTTCCGTTGTAGAGGAGGAATTGGATAGAGGAAGTTTTGAAATTCAGGAGGCACTTAAAGTCTGCGGAATATCGAACGAAGGGAGCTCGCTCCTTCGAGTTTCTACATCTATTAGGACAATCAGGGAGGAAACAGGGGAATTTTCACGGAGTGTCCTGCATAATTTCGAAACTGCTTAACCTAATGAAGTAAAATCATTTGCACACTTATTCTTCAAATTTTAAATTAAACATTTTTTTTACGAATAAACAATATAAATGATTTAAATTCTCTTTGGTTGCCAATAACCGCTATTGACTCATGTAAATTGTCAGCAATCGCAGTATTCTTGTGATCGATTTTCCTGTCAAGAGTGACAGCACACAAGATTTATTTAATTCCAAGAAAATTGTATATTCTTAATCGAAATGACGAGAGAAAGGAGCAATTCGTTTTCGAAAGAATTACAAAGCTGATGCACAAATGTATATTGTTTCCAACGTGGAGAAAAGAAGAGGAAAACAACGGTTCAACTTAGACAATGGTTTTTTTCGATGTTAAAATTGTTTCGACTGGAGGATCACGATCGAAATGAGAGATATTAAAGTGGCTGAAATTATGCGATCACCCGCTGGACTACAATAAGCCTGATGAGCCCTGTGGTCGACACACGGTTCTCCACATCTTGTTTTTTTACACGGCAAGAAGTATATTTCCGGTCACGGATGAAGAAACGCCGATAGCAGCGAGACCCGTGGGATATGAAGAACATGGTCAGTGAAGGGAGACGATAGTCACCGCAATGCTCGCGTTTATCTCGATGGAAACACACTCGGCCCATTCGATTCTCCTTTTTATTTCTCTCTTCCGTCGAGCGTGAGCCCATTCGTGTTTGCACGTGTAAAGTAAACAGGAAGAAAGTAAATGCAGCCGCGTGAAACAACGCTTTTCAGCCAATGATACCTGCAGGTTGTGTAGAACAGTGTTACAGATCGTTCGTTGGTTTTTCAATTATTCATTTATTACTCCGGATGGATTTTCTGTTGAAAATCAGTACAATGCGTGAAGTAGAATTAATAATCGGTGCAATGTGTAAAGAAGAAGTCTCAAAAATTTAGCGGAAGACTTTCCACGTCTAAATTCAATTTACTCGGAGAATGGAAACCTTGATTTAACATTTACATGCATTTCACTTAAATTTTTTGGAAAATCCTAAGCCTTTTCTATTTTAACGTTATACTACTTGCATGAATTTTACGAATAATTCGAACCTCCAGGTCCCTACTTGAAGTCCTAGAACTGTACCTTAACCCAACACTTAACTCAACAGTAATGGAAATTTCAATTAAGTACAAGGCTGGTTCATACGTTCATGAGGTTCTTCCAAATATGACAGATTCAGTTTGTTCTCAAGTATTTAACATAAATTAATCAATCAAAGTATTCTCTATCATCGTTCACAATTTCTTATCAACATTCTGTTAGTTTTTCACTTTGCCTTTTTGCCTTTTTCACTAGTACATTTTTGCCTTTGAAGGAGCGAAAAAGATGATAATTCCTGTAAAACTTAGTCACAAACCCAAACCAAACTCACAGAAAAATCCAACTCAACCTAATTACAAAACTAATTATAAGAAATGCAGATCAGACGTGAACGAATCAAGTCATTTACGCTTCTAAGGGAGCTAAAAACGTGACAATCCTTACAAAACTTCATAAACCCACACCAAACTCACAGAAAAATCCAACTCAACCTAATTACAAAACTGATCACAAGAAATGCAGATCGGAAGGCAGAGTGGTAGACACGGCGGGAAAGGACACGGTCCGCGAATACCTTGCATAAAGGGAGCGCACGATTGAACAAAAGGAACGACACGTGAGAGGGGAGAGAAACTTCCGGGTGAGTAAGTCGAGCGAAGTCAGCGGGAATGCCTCCGTCCGAGTTTATTGGATAACCCCGCGTCGCGTATGGAAATTTCGACATGTCGCGGGGCAGAACAATGGGCGCACAAGGTCCGGCCGGATGTCGGCCGTGCGGAGAGTCGAACGAGAGAGTGGCTCGCTCCGGCA
>NW_017100249.1:988601-993431 GCF_001263275.1 Habropoda laboriosa
CGGGGGTAGCCGCGAATAATTTTCATAAATTTCGCCGGAGCGGCCTCGTAAACATCGAATCGGGAATGCAGCAGCCCGCTAACCGTACGCCAGCCATTCGATCCGCCAAACCGAAAACCCGTACATACGTCTTCGCCGCCGATTTATTAGATTATTACCGCGGCCGAAATCCTCCACGAGACCCGATGTACCATTCTAATGACTCGTTGTACACGCGTGTACGTCCCGGACTGGCAAAAAAACTCGATGACATCGTTATCGTGAAAGTCGACGACGAGGACTTTTGCTCCCTTAGATCTTTCGTACCGAAGACGGTGCACCGCGTGTATTTACGATCGATAGGACCTGGGTAAGATGTACTGCGACGATGTGATTCGGGTTTTAAAGCAACTCGCGTGTGTATAAATGTGAAACTTTTGACGTCTTGTTTTCTTGGACGGTTTTTAAAGTGGAGAATTATTCCTCGTATTCTGCAATAATTCTTAAATACCTCGAGGGTACTCGTAGCCAAGTTAACTCGTGATGAGTTTAGATTGAGTATTAGGAGAATTGGTCGTCTCAAAAAATGATGAAAAATGAAATGGCCACCTCAGGAAATAAAGAAATTTCCTCAAAAATGAAAAATTGCGACAGTGATAGGATTTGACTGTTTGTGACACTAAACGGTAGAGTGTCTAATTTTGAGGTGGCTAAAAATTGCACCGAAGTCTTCAGTTAGGATTTCTGTGAAGAATAAAAGTTCTTGTTCAATATTGTTACCAAATTTCTATTCATTCCGTAAACTTTGAGGCCACCCTGAGGCCTTGTTTATCACTTTCCATCACATAAATTTTTTAAAATTCGGTATTTCCTATTTAGACAACTAAATCACAAAGAAATTAATTCTTCGCTCGAACAATTTGTTTAATATTTAAAAGTACAAAAGAACCGATCGCCAACAATTCCCACAAAGCAACCCACCAATCTTCCAAGAAAGAATAAACCACTGCAGAAACCAGGAACCCTAATAAACTTGCAAAAAGATAGGTCTGCATTGTAACAAGGTTCGCCAGTTCCAACAAAACTCCTCTGAACATCGTCTTCAAAATTCTCACCGTGAACCAACGACCGGAACACGGCAAGTTTACCACAAGACCCAGCAGCAGTAGCCAAGAAGGCAGAAATCTTGACGCTTGGTTTCGTAACTAGATTAGAGGAGGTGTAAAATACTTCCTGAAACCTCAAGCTAAATCTTCGAAATGCGTGACTGGTTGTTCTGGATCGCGTACGATCGTGCCTCGAAGCAGCCACCGTTGGATCGTAGCCGATCTTTCAAGATGTGTGCCTCTCTTGTTGCTCGGTTTCTCTTCGGTCGGGACTCGCGCACGCCATCCGATTTATTGACACGATCTCGGCTGATTCCCCGAGGGTGGAGAAACCATACTCCTCTCCTCGATATCATCTTATATGCAGACGAAGTTGCGTCGCTCTCGAAAATGGGATATTGTATGAAAAATCGGTGAATAAGGATCGGCCGGTCTTCTCTCCGCCGGAGACCGTCAATTTTTCGTCCGTTCCTCGTTTTGCATTATTTACGCACGTCCATGTATTTCCATTCGTTCCCTTATTCAACAGCCCCACGGACATGCTAAGTGTTCGCCATAAAGATGGCCGGGATTATTGCGGGTTTCGGTGAAAGTTCCCGTGGGAGTCCAATTGTTCCACGCTTCACGTTTTTTTAAGGTTCACGCGGTAAGTACGCTCTTCATACGAATCGATAACTTATTTTTAGGCGAAATTAACATTTATTCAACACTTTGGAGTAACTTGAAAAGTTTACATTTAAGGCTGTTCAATGCTAAATTTCGCTCAAAGGTACTCTGTTATATTTTCCAATGAATTTTTATACATCGTTGAATATAATATTTCAAAAATCATCTTGATATTCACTGGTTCATTATTTTGACACTGTTCTCATTCACAACAAATATTGTGCTATTAAAAATAATTTCAAAGCTATGATGTCATAGGTCGTTGAACTCATCTTAATATTGAGTTAATTATGAGAGGCACTCGGTGTACAAAAATCTGATTTATCACTTCGAGAAATATTGAGAAAAACGTGTCATTTTGCTACGAATTTTTAAAATACAAAGTCATCCTAATATTCACTGATTTCTTATTTTTACACTGTTCTCATTTACAACAAATCTTTTCTATTAAAGTCAATTTCAACTCTGTGATGTCATAGGTCATTGAACTCATTTCTATGAGGGACACTCAGTGTGCAAAGATATAAATAATTACCGGATTTATCGCTTCGAGAAGTATCAAGAAAAACGTGTTTCTATCCTACGCTCTTTCAGCGACAATTTTTCCACAAATATTTTTCCCCTCGAAGCGTCCGTGTTTCCCACAGAAATTGCCAAGTTACATGCACACGTGACTTTCACTGCGCCACGGTTTTTCTCGGGAAAAAACCGAGCTATAATTTACGCGCAAAGTACACGTTTCGGCGTTCATAAGGATAGAATCCGGCGGCAGAGAACGGAAGGCGTGAGTTGGCTCGGAGCCCAGCGATGCAACTCGATGCAGCCGCGTATATTTATTGCGGCTGTCGCTTTCTATGCGCCCAGACACCTCAGAAAGAGAATTACAACCCCGTAACTCACGCGACGCCGGGATAGTTTCTATCAGTCGATGGTATACCACGGTTACACCAGGCCACGGTGATATCGTAATTGTATCGTAGATAAGGTTACCCGATGACCTGAGAACAATTTGCTTATCCTATTCGGCGAGTCACGCGGAAAGCTTGTTAAAGAAGCGCTCCTCATCGACAGAATCGGGTCTGATCGATAAATTGCCCTCGGATCGCTCGTACCGATTGAAACTGTTCTGGGTGGCCTGTAATTCGAGCCCCGATAGCTCACTCCAATTAGCCTTATTACAAGTTTCATCTCTCGTGGACGGGGATTAAACGATTTAGGATTAATCAGAGTTTCTGTTACAACCGGTGTATAAGACTTCGTAGTGAAAATTTAACACGGTGATTCAGCGAAATATAAATTAACCCACTTGCTTAGAAAAGTATATATCTACATACAGATCTGTAATTTTACATAATTAAATTAAATTGGTTTTTCTTAAACAAAATTCAAATTCTATTTATGCAGCAGGTAATTAAGTAGTCTCCACTATATTCTGTAATCTTTGATCCACCTTTTTGACCAATTGCTGGATTTTATAAAAATATAATTTCAATTGGAATAATTTGTCTGCAATATGAAAATCAGTTCTAGTAAAAATGGCACTTTTTTAAAGCTACCATAAATCGTGAAAATGTTTGAATTTAAAGTAGTCATTAGAAATGGGTAAACTGTGGAATTAATTTGCACACCTAAAATTTGTCAGAATTCATTTCTAAATTTAGCATTATACCGCTTGAAGAACTTCCTAGCTACAAAAGTGCCATTGTACGAAACAACTCTTCCATTTCTATTTGCACCGACGTCCAAGGCACCAAAAGAAACGCCTCTCAGCACACAATTCTCGGGTCACCGGTGCAACTATCACACGGTCTGAAAATAGAAGAAAATTTTATCTCCACACGTGGCAATTTCCACGAAGCAGCCAAGAGACACGCCATCTCTCGAAGATCGAATATACAACACCGTATCGCGTTGCACCTGCGAGAACGCTTTCTATACGCGTTCCTCTGTACGCGAACAGAGGATGCTTGTCCGGCCATCTCGCGACGCGATCCGAGCTCTTCACAGCATCGGCGCAAAAAAAAAAAAAGGGCAACCTCGTTGGCATCGGTGAAGCGGACGTCAAATTAAACCAGTGAATCGAAGAAGGTCGAAAGCTCGTTGGGGAGGAAGGCGTAATGAGGTGGCTGCCCGAGGGTGGGTTTTAATCAAGAATCGATACATAACGCCGATTCGTGGCCTGGCTACCGCGGACCGACGCACCATCCAGCCTAATAAGGCCGCGTCTATTCGAGCCTCGCCTCAGGTGGCACCGGGCTCAATTATCGGCTGGAGATAACGAGCCGGCAGATGCGCCACTTCGCGGGCTTCGTTCGTACCTACTGAAAAGGAGCTTCGTTGTTTACGAGCGAAGAGATGTCTGCTTCCTTCCAATGGCTCGTCCCTGACGTTGCTCTGCCGTTCGATCGCTGCTGGGCACTGTTAGCAAATTTTACGCAACACTTCTGGAACGACGGTTGACGGTGGAATGACAGGCAGGTAGAGGCGAAGTGTTGAAAAATGGGATTTTGATGTTTACGGAGTCTACTCTAATTTTCCTAACGATGAGCGGTGTGAAAATTAGGTAGATCGGTATATTTATCGTGTCAATAGGTTGTCCTGAGTTTGGTAATACAGGTACACTATTCTTTGTAAGTATTTAGCTACCGATTTATTCGTAATGACTTTTTTCAGTGATCAATTTTATTTGACGCTTTTGAGAATGAATTACCTTTTCGTATGAAATTGCAATCAAGTTCTATTCAAATGCTCAAATGGGGCATATACATATGTTCCATTGTCACTGAAAGGGTTAACTATTATTCCCAAGGAAGGAGGGAAGGATTTAACATTGTGAACCTTGTTTAATAAAATACAATTCATATCTTGGAATAAACGATTTTCATTCCGCCTTGAAGAATTTCAAATTTCATAGTACGCGACCTATATACCAATAGGAAGAAAGTACATACAATAATAATACATAATACCACTAAAAAGAATTTTGATAGGTCCACTGATAACGAAACTAATTGAGATAAGTCACCCTGTATATTCTAATATTTAAATTTAAAAGTAATTATTATAAAATATTTATAAC
>NW_017100249.1:993511-995992 GCF_001263275.1 Habropoda laboriosa
TATAACACAAGATTTCCCACAAATTTTATACAAACGTCCATTAAAGCGTGACTGAAGCATCTATCAACGTGATCAATAGAGGATCAAGAATTCTTCCGCGATAACCTGGCTGCAGAAAGGTAGATCCACGCATTAACACTGTATTCATGCAAATTTCCATCGCCGCCTCTCGAAAAATCGCAAGAACGCCAAACGGCTTCACCGTGACATTCGACATTTCCTTTTTATTACGACCGACGATCCCCTTCGACCAGATGAATTCCATCGAAGTCACTCCTCCTCGTGTCCTAGGGCGATCCGGGACAGCCTCTCCTCGACGTTTTGCGCTCACAGTTCGAAGCGAAGTGTTATTTCGGCGTTTCACGTCTCCTCACCCGGTTCAAATTGATTCGTAACATTTCACGTCGTTGACACGGTATTACGAGGGATCACAGCTACGAGACTTTGTAACGAAGAAATTCTTCTCCCGTGGCCGGTTTCACGGACATCGAGAGATAGAAGCCGACGAACCGGGAGATTCGTGATTTGCACTTTCTTCCTTTTCCATTTCCAGAACTGAGATTGGAAGGAAGAGGAGAATTTCGCCTTTGGACAATCGTAGCGAGCTAAGCAACGTGCAGTCGATGTGAACTTTCCAGGAGGAAAGGAGGAGCACAATGTGTGATTGTTGCAATGCTCAACCCTAATCACAGTCTGTCGTCCCTCACAGGCTCGCTAATTAATCATACACGCCGAACGAACCCCACCAGTTGGCGAGAAATAAAAACCCATGGAAAAGTGTACAATTTAGCCCGGTTGACGAGAGACGCTTAATTGCCGGCTGTCCCGGTGAAAAAGTCCGGTTGAAATAATTAGCGAGGTCCGTTGTGCGGGCTGGTCCCGTTTTTTTTTTCTTCTTCCCCGCGGACCACTTGGATTTTTGCGCGTTGCTCCAGTGAAAACGAGCGGTCCTTTCTTGAGTGTGAACGCGGAGAGTGGATACGCTGTACGTGCTGGAATTACCGGGAGCTTTCTAAAGTGGAAATTCAAGTGTATTAAGTGATATTTATTCCTTTGGAGAGTGCGAATGTGATCTCACATTGAGGAAGGAATGTGTCGCTAACTTTATTGCTGAAAATTGAACGTGGGTTCAAATTTTCCACATTCCTGTCTTACTTCCTTTGGAGACTGCGAATGTGATCTCACATTGAGGGCGAAATGTCTCACGCTAATCCCAATGGAAAAAAATTGAACGTGAGTTTAAATTTTCCACATCTCTGTCTTGCTGACTATGGCTCATGAAAATTTCTTATAAAATGAAAGCCAAATATCCTATCAAGCTATATAAAAGAATTTTAATTATCTTTTAAAATATACAGAAAAATATTGGGAAAACAATCTCAGCACCAGCAAAATACTTAAAAACGTCACATGTAAAAATATGCAACATTCAAAATACT
Organism: Habropoda laboriosa; assembly: GCF_001263275.1. Classification (NCBI taxonomy): domain Eukaryota; kingdom Metazoa; phylum Arthropoda; class Insecta; order Hymenoptera; family Apidae; genus Habropoda; species Habropoda laboriosa. The sequence goes on from NW_017100249.1 coordinate 994,951, forward strand.
GTGAATATGAATAATATTATTATTTACTTATTTTCAGCCTCATGGCTTACAATACACTATTTCCTTATCCATTCACGCTCCATCTTGTCTTGTCACTCACAGACTCATTCTTTGGTTACCTATTTCCTGACTGTGATATATTCTTATTAATAATTTCATCTAACCTACTATCAGATTTATTTTCGCTAAGTGTCCAAATATTTGTGCAACACAGTGATCGAACCCAAATTCGATTAATTTGCACTTTACAACGTCATACACGAAAATGCATCAACCAAGCAATACGTAATTCTATATCACAATGAATGACACTTAACGACCAACAAACGTCAACCCAATTAACTTGATTTGCACTTTACAACGTCATACACGAAAATGCATCAACCAAGCAGTACGTAATTCTATATCACAATGAATGACACTTAACGACCAACAAACGTCAACCCAATTAACTTGATAATTAACCAAGATAGATCACCGCAGAGGCAAGGGTGATTTCGAAAAAGAAAAAAAAAAAAGGGAAAGTAGTCTCTGGTCAAATATAATTACGAAGTCTGGTGCATCTATAATTTTCTTTCGGAATAATCATTCCGTTCATCCAGAGGGACATTGTCAATTTGAAGGAGCGAACGAATCGATCGTCCACCGCGGAGCAAGTAATTTCGATGTGAGGGCACGATAACACGGAGATAAATCGCTGTCCTCCTAAATCACCGGCTGATTTGAAGCCTCGAGATTAGGCAGCCGCTCATTTCGCCAATGGTTAAGCCCCGGCCCGTTTCTGCCCCGTCCGATGTTAATCGTCTCTATCCCCCATTTGGTTTCGTTTTCGTTAACCATCGACCTGACATCGTTCTTCTACTACGTATAGTGTGTCGCGAGGATCGTATTATCAATCACGTGTATGAAAATGCGGCGAAAAGAAATTAAGCCGCAACCCCGTTGAGCGTGTGCTTATAATAAAGATGAATCACCGGCGAATAATCTCACATTTATAAGTAATAAATTCACCGGGCAATTTGCATGGTCGCGTGTAAATGTA
>NW_017100249.1:996012-1025689 GCF_001263275.1 Habropoda laboriosa
GCGTTTGCCAAGTATTTTTACATTGCCGCGCATTATGTCGCGCGAACGGTGCACGGCCGGGCAGAAAATAAAAGCGGCGCGACACGCGTGTAACCGCGCCGGCCGCGCGCCCAACCGACACCACGGAGGCGCTTATAAACCTGAATTACCTTATGAAATTTTCACGGAACACGTAGACCGGCTAAAAATTGGGACAAACAAGAGGAACAAGATCTCGTGTAATTTCTGCGAGATCGCTTCCTTCTCGGTACAGCAGAGTGGTGGTTGTAGTGTATCGGGTTGTTCGAGAAGATCGTGACGATTTTATGATAAGCGGGTCGTGTGTACGTTAGAAGAAATAAGAATCGATGAAAATACGTGAAATTTGCATGAAAGGTGGTGCGAGAAGGAGTATTTGCTTTTTGTCGAATATTGTTCATATGGAATGTGTGAAAAGTGTCCTCAATGTGACTTTGAATGAGGAATTCAATCGCATAAAGATTTTCTTTACAAAATTTATATTTTTTTTTTTTAATTTTGATGGAAGAAACTTGTCAAGTATTGTCAAGTATATATACGAAATTTGTATGGAAGGTAGAGCAAGAGAAAATATTTGACACGTATCGTCCATATCGAAGGTGTGAAAAGTGTCCATAAAATTGAGGATGAAAGCCATACTTTTTAATGTCTTACGAAAAGACGCTTGTGTTGGATTGTGTATCTTTAAATGAAAAATGTAATCACCTAAAGAATTTCTTAACAAACAATATACCAAAAATTTGACATTTCCCCAGAACTTCGATGGAAGAAATTCATCAAGCACCTCTCTAAACAATGCTCCATATCGTTGCGCCGAGAAACTCATTTATAATGCACCTGCAATTATTAACCGCCCTTAAACATCGAATAAATAAAGCAGGAGAGCGAGAGAGAAGGCTCGTAAGAAGCGGCAAGGAAGTTTCGAAGGACCGATTCGAAGGTGTACGAGCAGCTCGTTACGAATCCTCCGGTGAAATTATCGTTCCGTCGTAATGCAGGCTTATTACGTGGCCCATGTGTAATGGTATCCGCGGCGGTTAGTGCGTCAAATGTGGCTTTGTTGCGTGATTAATGCCCTCCTCGTAGCTGACACCTCGCGGAGTTTAATTGCACCTTATTCTGCATGAATATGGATGCCTGCCTCCCGGGCCACAGAAGTGGCAGCAACAGCAGCAACGCAGGCACACCAGAAAGAACGCGAGGATGAGGAACGACGAAGGGGCCGGTAGGCCGCGAGCAGGATAAAAAATGCAATTACGATTTTGAAAAATGGGCCAGGCCGTGGTAGGAAGAACATGGTAGGGCAGCAGCAGCAACCTTGGCGACCGGTTCCAGGTTTAGGACCCGTGGATCCTTTCCTCCTAGATTAGATCGAGCCGATCCTTGTCCACTAATTTCATATTCATTCGACGTTCACGCGTCGTCCTACATTTCGTTTGAATTTAATTAATTTTTATGGACCGCTGTACTCGGCTCGTAGATTCGTAGATAGCGAGCTCGAGGAAAAGGTTAAATCTCTGCTGCGTGATTATGAGTACCGACCATTGCTCTCGCGCAGAAAATAAACGAGATAGACTGTTAGAACGTGGGTTTTCGTACGGAAGCTTCTGTGGCTTTTGAGATTACCATTGCTAAACGAAAGCTGGGAAAATTGGGATCAGATCTGCTGCTCTTGTTTGAGTAGTATCTAGAATCGATACCATGACATTCTCTCTTCTTTTTTTCCTTGGTGTGGAAGCTATGGAGGATCTGCCGGAAATGGCGAGTATCAGGTTGAGGTACAACAATGATTCTTCAAGACGTAAGACCAGGTTGTGCGTTATCACACCATCATCGCTGTCTTCACTATGTAACGCCCGGCAGCGCGTATAGCCGCTTACAGAACCTGTTCTCTTACTCGTTATCTTAAAGTGAAACTGAGCAAGAACGAGATTTATGTATTCAGGCACATCAAACCGCATCGACATTCTCGAATTTTCAACAAGAAACTCTCCACTTTTCTGTTCTCTTTTAAGTGGCTTTGTTAAGGCCATTCCATTCGAAATCTTGATAAACTTCTTCAGAGCTGCTTTCTATAAAACTGTGATCGTTATTAAATGCCGATGTATCCTGGTGTGCAGCAACTTTTTAGCGACAGCACCATCGTTAATTCTTTTCTGAGTAATTGTATTTGAGGAATTAATAAAAACTTTGTTGTTTCATTTCAACCCTCCAACTAGTTTCTATCATTATCTTCCATTATTCGTTTTATTTCTCATTGACTGCACATTTTTCAGTTACTCCAGGAATTATTTTATCCCATTCCTTATCAACCTCACATATTTCACATCATTCCTTATCAACCTGCAACGTGCTTCCTTCGAAAGTTATTTTTCCTCTAATAAAGTAAAGATATCGTTACCTACTTTAAGAAATGAAATATTCTTTTTTAAATAGAACAGTACGAACTCTATATTTACACAAAAATCTCAGAATTTTTAACACTCGACCAATCACTCGAGTGTTGATCGCAATATCCTTCCATTTCTCAACAGTAACTTACCAAGGATTATTTCAACTCTAAGTTAACGCGAAAATACTCAGAATTTTTCAACACTCGACCAATCACTCGAGTGTTGATCGCAATATCCTTCCATTTCTCAACAGTAAGTTACCAAGGATTATTTCAACTCTAAGTTAACGCGAAAATACTCAGAATTTTTCAACACTCGACCAATCACTCGAGTGTTGATCGCAATACCCTTCGCGTTTCTCAACAGTAACTTACGAATTCAATTAAAAAAGGAGATGAACGATTAGAAATCGAACATTTCACATTACAAGCATCTAACGTCATCAAAAACGAAACGAGGCCTTTAACACCGCGAGGCCTCCGCAGCAAACGTTAAAAAGGACCAGGTGATCGCGCATCTTTATTTGCATCGGCAGCTTTTTTCCCCTGTAATTGAATCTTATCTACCATCTTGGACCAGGATAGTCGGTTCTCTCTCTCGTAGCTTCCGTTCATTCATTAGTACCGGCAGTCTGCAACGCTCATAAGTTGTCGGTGAAATGATTCTCTTTCAGAGCGACCGTGATTCATGTTCAGAGGAGAACGGCGAGAATGACAGATGAAGAACGCGACACGGTATGAAATATCACCACCACACGGAATCAATTTGCAGCCGGGATGAAAAAGGACGACGCGGCCTTGTTCCGGGGATCGCTGCACCGGCAACCGATGCCAGCACACGAAACTCTTCTCTTTTTATGCCCGCGTTGAATAACAGAACGAAACAAATGTACCATAGCTATTTCATTAATTACCCCGCCCTGTGTAATAGTATTCCCAAGGAGAAGGTAAAATTAGCTCGTTAGATCCCTCGAAGATTACATTTTTCACTGTAAATCATTATTTCCAGCGGGAACGAATTCAACGATTTCCAGTAGAAAATCGATTAAGATCGTATAACAAGCAACGATGACGTAAACTCTACCTTCGAGGTTACCTCGTTACACGTTTACGACGTTTAATTACCACGTGCGATACCTCCCTGAATTCATTACAGTAATCGGTACCACATATGCAGAAGAAATTACAACGTTTCATTCAGGAAAATGCGATTTTTTAAAATACCAAACGCGATAGTTATCTCTCGAACAGCCCGGAGTCTCTTCCTTTTTCGGCTAACGAAACGATGATTTCTCCGTGCTAATCACTACGTGTATAATACAACTTATAAATTTCACATATGATCTAATATAAAAGATGCAACGAACCAGCGATCCAATGGTCACGATCATCGACCTAACTTCAATTAAACGATTCCTAATCGTTGGATATATTTATGGCAGAGATCGGCAGTCGACGTTCGATCCTGAACAGCCAAGCATTGATTAGGAACGGATCCTTTTAGTGGTTTGTAATGGTCGTTAGAATCGTTTCTTCGTTTAATTTATTGGACGTTGACGATATTTCATCCGGTGGGCTGGCCAGTAATTATCGCGAGAAATTCTGTTTCGATAAACCACCGAAACCATTTAGCACCTATACCTGGCCCCGATATTCGCCCACCAATCTATGCCCAATCATCCAGCATCCAATGGAAACTACAAAAATCCGCGTGCCGGCGTAATCATCGATAAAGACCTAATTACAATCTGTGGCACACCATAAAGTTTGCTAATAACAGGCCCGGTGTCCCAGGAACTGATCGAATTATTATTGAACAACCCACAATCGAATTTCCTCGACGTGGACAGCGTGTAATTTTAGAAGTACCAGTGAACTCGGTGAAATTAAGGGCATTCAGTTTAATGAGACTTTCGGGAGATTATTGCCGACCGCTGATTACAATATTTCCTACTACTGGAAGCTTATTAAACGTTTAATTGGACCGACTAGAAAGCGAGTTTCGAGACTGGTGGCGAATCGAGAGCCGGCGACAGTTTGAAAAAGTCGTCAGAGGGTGAACACTGTGATTTGAGGGCGAACAGAAATTCTACTTTTAATCGCAATCCGATGATTAGAATTCCACGTGAAGTTTCGAGACCAGGAAAGTTTCATGCATTTTCCAGATGTAATTCTGTCATTGGAAATCCAACTATTAAGTTTCCTACGAATATTTTCTCTTGATTTTTCATCAATTTCTAGAAACTTTGGGTTCTTGAATTTATTCGGTCGAGTTTTCTAAGTTTTTGATCATTTCTGCTTCAACTTCACTTCAACCAAAAGAAATTTGCTTCGAATTAAAAAAAAAACGATTTTCATTTCACCCTGAAAAATTCAACATTTCTTTTTTTTAAAGTTGAAAATTGTATAAATATAAATATACACAGTATCCAACCTAAAATCGCAGAGGAACGTACATTTCTCAAAGATGTAACCATTTTTCACAGAAGCACAGCTACCAGGAGCGTGTTAAACACAGAACAACATAAATATTCGACTCCTCGGAGCCGTAGACACGGTATATTCGCGTAAAATTCAACCTCTTCAACATACTTAATCGTCCTGGCAACGGTGCAAAAGATCCTCATCGACAATGCAGAGAACACTACTCAACAAACACGAGGACGCGTTAATTCGCTACATCGAGGGAACGGTGGAACGAGTGTACAGTAGTCAATGCTAATAACAACTACCCATATTCGCAATTGCAGTCGACTCCTTGTACATCCAACGACGTTACGAACGATCATTTTGCAAGGCAGAGACTCGCACCTCGACAGACTTAATTGAATTTATATTCTCTCGACGGCGAGCGGACAATAAAAGTTCACGGCTCAACCCTCCAGGCTTCTCAGCCGTGTTTCCACGTCCTGGTAATTTATGCGCGGCCGATCCACGCGAAAGGAGATCTCCGTGAACGGCCAATAACTAGAAACGAGCTGTCGTAGATCAGAGATATACATCGGAGCTGAGGGAGTAGAGAAAGAGAGAGAGAGAGAGAGAGAGAGAGAGAGAGAGAGGAACGTAAGGTCCGAAAACGGCGAATCAACGTTAGCCGCGTGGTGGCGTGCTTAATTTCCAATTAATTTCACGGGGCTGCAAAAAATATGGGAACAAGCCGCGACTAACACCGCGTGCGCGTGTCGCTATTCATCACGGGACAGAGGCCGTCTGCGAGCCGCTGTGTGGCATTAGCATTTATGTTTCGCAAATGCGACAACTTTACGGGTGCTTAAATCAACTGTTCCCGTGGAACACGCGTGTACACACGATTTCCGATTGGCGATCGAGGGAAATTGCTGGAAAGATCGAGATCGAGAGTGGAGAATGTCGAATAGGTTGCGCGGTGTGCCTCGTGGGTGGAAATTGTGAGATGTTTGAGAAGATTTAACGGTGACTGTGGGGGAAAAATTTTATACGAGATGGAGAGCATGAAATGTGAGAGTGAAATTCAATTTCGGTGACTATTTGGTGAATGGTTTATGGTTTGCATTGGACTTGGTACGAAAATTCGAATATTTGGAGTATTTGAAGGTTGAGTGCCAGTAGAAGTCGGATTTCAACTTAGAATAGCTGAACTATTCGAATAATTCGGATTTCAACTTCGAATAGTTGAAATATTCGAAAAATTCGGATAATTCGAGTAATTTGGATAATTGGAATTGTGGAATATTCAAATGATTCGTATTTCAGCTTCAAATGGTTGAAACATTCGAAAAACTCGGGTTTCTACTTCGAACAGTTGAACTATTCGAATAATTTGGATAACTCGAATCAGATTTCAACTTAGAAGTGCTGAAATAATCAAATAAGTCAGATTTCAATTTAGAATAGTTGAACTATTCGAATAACTCGGATTTCAACTTCGAATAGTTGAACTACTCGACTGATTCAGATAATTCCAAAAATTCAACGTGTTTGAATTTCGGAATATGCCGAATCACTTTGTGCACTTCGAACATTCGAATATCTCGTACACATTTATCTCACACCACTCCACATTTAATTTTCTCGAATTCACTCTCCGAAAACATCGTACGAAACAATTTTATCGTACAGAGGTATCATTTATTCCCGAACGACGAATCACCAGCTGCTTCTTCGTATCGCGAATCACGCCGTATCCTGTATGAGTTACGAGACGGACACGATTGCAGCTACTTATTTTTATGTTTATACGGATCCAGCCATTAAAAGTGGACATTGTACGGCAATAATCATGCGCGAATTTCGAAGGATCGTACGAATGGCGAAGCGAGAGAATTCGCGGCGCGAATTCGACGGGCTATAAACGTAGATTTACGACGCCTGCACCACAGGGAAGATGGAAGAATGTATATCAGGGCCTGGTCGCTGTGCTTATTCCGCTTAATGGCCTTTAACGACATCCGAAATTACCCTCGTATTTCAGCGTGGCCGAATAAACAATTATAAGCTACCGCTTCGTGCTGCCACCAGGCGAAACGAAGTCGTTTCGTTTGCGTGCGGAGGCGGCGATTTCTGTGCCCCATTCAGATTCACCTCCTTATAATTGCGTTCAGACATCTAGACACCATTGAACGGCTCATAAACTTCGCGTCTATGGGCGTTAAATATTCGCCGGCGTTGGATGTAGGAGAAAATTGAGAAATTTACTTTGCCAAAGAATTCAGATTACTCTTTCTTCGACAATTCCAAGGCGGACGAGTTGAGTGGAGGATAAGTAAGTACCCACCTCGATTATCTGAAATTGAAATGCTAATTTTGGTGATAAAGTAAAATCAAGCTTATTGTAATTCGATGTTACAGCATGAGTAAATAGGACAGTGAAGGTTTTCTCTAACAAAATCGAAGCGAATTAAATTTTTTAATTTTGTTGTATTGTTGAATCGAGTCCAAAGATATTTGTTGACGTTGAAGTGCATCTTAACAAGAAATTTTTGAATTTGATAAATCATCGACTCAAAGTATTGTCACCAGATCACTTATCTACAAAAATTCAACATTCCTCGTTCCACACTCAACACCTTCCTTGTATCACTCAACGTCACAAGAAACAACCAAAGTTCCTCACAAAAAACAAACTATCTAATCGTTCACCTCAAAAACAAGCCTTATCGTCGTTCGTTAAATCACTCGTGACGAAACTCGTTCCCTGATCCACGCAGAAACGAATTCATTAAAAAGGAGCAATCCAATTCGTATCAGAGCGTACGCTGGAATCACTTTCGAGTTTCCCACGCGATCCAACCGCAACCATATCGGTAGGCATATTCTCAGGCTACCTCGGGGAACACGATAAACTGCGGTGATCCGCGAATTTTAACGATTCGAGCCCAATGTCCACGAATGGCGTGGAATTTGTTTAGAATCCGCATTAAATGCCCGCTACAGTAATAGCCGGTGACTGGTTGGCCAGGCGAACCAGACCGCCACCGAAGAAGATGCTTCGATAATGGTGCAAGCATGTTTATGGTTATTTCATTATGTTCAGATCGTTTTGCCTCTCGTCTTCTACCGGACAGTCCCGGCCAGTTGGGAGGTCGATTTTGGCCCGGTGAACCGATAGAGATCACGATCCCTCGCCGCGATATCGGTACCGAACGAAATCGATAATCTTCGGTCCCGCGTGGAACTTAATGAAGTGGTGGGCATCCTCGAGAAAAATCGCTTCTTTCAATTATGCCCGTGGCTCACCGCAAGCGCGTGCACGCATAATTTCGATTACGCTACAAGACGTCTTACTCCCTTGGCACAGCATCCTTCCTCCGCGCGCCGTTTCCATGCAGATTTCATCGACGTACTACACGTGCGTTTATTAAGATTCGCCGGGAGATAGTTTGTCAGTTTGCCGGCTGCTGTTGCCTCAGACTTTGTATAATTTTCATTTCGAAGAAACGGAAGTTTCACTGATAACGGAACCCCGCGAACTCTGTGAAATTGGAGATTGATTTCTCCCAATTTTGTGATTTCGCGATAGTGATTAAATTACACAGATCAATCTTCTTGTCTTCGTTTACCATTTGGTGCAAGCAAATAGAATTTTAGTGGTTAGTTGCTTAATGTTAGAAAAGTGGAGTTGACTAATTTGGCTCCTAATATGTTCAAAATCTCACTCCCTCAAGCTTCTCAAATTAGGCCTCATAATGCTTCAAAGAAAGTTACATACCTAACTAATACCATGCAAATAACTTCGATGTAATATCAAACCCTATCTTTCCCCTTCAAGCTCCTCAAATCAGCTCTCTATAATGAACAGACAAAATTACACCCTAACTTTATCTTCATCGTCATCGCTACATTGTACAGCATTTCGTACCCTCGTCTCACGTTCCCCGTACACGAGCACACCTCTTCAACCCTATTTCAATTAAACCATTAACCTCGAGATCCGGCGATTCCGCGGCTCCTCTTAAAGGAGACTCTCCGATGCGATATTAGTCGCACGCGGACGAGATATCGTTCACTCTGTTATTATATCTCGCGGCAACATGTGATCGTGCGACGATACCTATCTGATATTAGTAGTTGAAGAAGAAAACGAAGGAAAAGGACGAAGAAGACGTTGCGACGTTGATGATAGTAATACCTGAAACCGATGATACCGAAACGTGGTAACGGGAAATGATGGTGGCTCGATCCGATTTTGCTGGATCGATCGTAGATAGCCGTGGCGGGGGATAGCCGGCGGTCACAGAGGCGTCTGCAAAAATGCCGACACGCTGGCTGCCGCTACATCGACATCACCTGTTTGACGGGTCAATCTCATCAGGATCTTCGACGCGAGCCCCTTTTAGTGGCGTCACCTTCGCTCGATCGTCGGTTTAATATAATACGTTAATTAAAATGCTGTCTCTATTAACGCTCGCGACGTTAATTATGATCCGGTACGCGAACCCAGCAGAGCGGCCGCTTCGTGAAACGTCGTCTTTCTTCAACACTTTGTTATCCAGCCGGGGTAAAAATTTTCGCTGATCTACGATCAGCGCGTTAATTGCAACTTGTTCGAAGCCACTGAGAAGGGAATCTCGCGGTGTCTGTATATTTGAAATTTGCACGGTTGTCGGTGAAAAGTGTTCGTTGAACGTAATGGAATTGCTTGTGGATTAATGGTCCTGGATATGCTCGTTCTGCAGGGTTTTGCATTTGGAATATCGAGATTTCGTGAGAAGAGCTTCTTTTAACACCCGACACGTAACACTGAAATGTTGTAAAAAATTCCTGAGTGCAATTTTTCTTCGTGTTATTTCACTTTCAATGTCGTGAATTTTTGAATCGTTAAAAATCTTGTTTCTTACTTTCGTGGAACAGAACCTCAACTTTTGAGTACATAGACATTCTCATTGATGACATTCCATTCAATGATACTCGATTCACATTCCATATTCCAATGTTCCACTCATTTAGCATTTGTCTTCCCACCTTTCACCATAGCATTTCAGTGAATGAAATTTCAAGCTAGCAAAAAATTCAAAAAAACCTTGCACCATAGAAAAATTAAAGCATTCTTCCATTCCTTGCCTCATAAACACTCTTGCATAGAAACCACGCCAAACTTCTCAAAGATACACAACAAACTGTATCAAAAATTCCTTTTCCCCTGAAAAAAGTGTCTAATAATTTACGCACAGAAGTGTGTTCGAAAATCTTGATCTACCACGAAGTGAAAAAGGCGAAAAATGGAGAATATCGATGAAGAACCGCGAGGATCACAAACGAATCGATGATTTCGGGCCGTATTTCACGCGCGTTAAATATTTATACGCTGCGGATGATGCGGGTAAAGGCTGCTGGCTGAGTCGAATCTGAAATTCGATAATGCCTTACTCAGCAGTGGTGGAGCATTCGCCCGGAAGCCGCGAATTATGCCGTGAGTCCGGTCGAGCGACGCGCGCGTTACGTATTACCCTGTGTATCACGTGCAAAAGCTGTACTGCAGGTGGTAACCTGTGTGGTCCATCGTGTGTACATTTCGCCAGCGTCTTGGCAATTTCGTGGCGCGAGCGAGCCCGCGCGCCCCAGCGCAACGTTGATATCGTTCGCGCCGATTGCAATTTGCACGCAAGCATCACCTCGCCCGCGGTTCCAACCCGTGTAATTACCGCGTGGATTTCTTTTCGGCACTGCAAACGAGAAGACGACGCTCCGGTCGATGCGACGAGACGTGACTCGATTGTGCGCGAAACTGGCTAACTTGCGAATGAACATTCGGAAGTTTCGATTGCGAGTGTAATTTTTTGGTAGATTTTGTGATTTACAGTTTAGAGGTTTCTTTTTTGCTTGATTTTTAAGTACTTTCTGTGTGAATTTCTGACTGGCGTGAGTATTTTTGTGAAGAATTTGGGCAACTTCAGGGAGGAATTTTTCACAAGTCTGACGTATTTATTTTTGAAGAAGCTTGGCAGGTTCGGGGAAGAATTTCTCTGAATTAGGAAGAAGCCCTAATGTAATTTAAATTTATAGGAATTACATAGAGAATGAGTTAGTACGAAAGTTAAATTTTTTTTTATGCATTGTGTGTTGGATAGTGTCTACATACGCAAATGTCAACCTTGAGTTATTAATAATATATGGAATGAATAAATACGTATCAGTATTTTAAAAAAAAATTAAACATTCACTGCTCTTCAGAGATCTTAAGATCCAGGAATTTCAAAATTCCTAAAGAAGTGTGTCAAAAATAATATCTGCTGTTTAAAAATTACTCCTGACCAAATTTATTGGAAACACGTACAAATAAAATTTCTTTCCCCCAGAAAAAAGTTGTCAGTGCCCTGTTTTAAAGGAAATTTATGTTCCCAGTTAGTAACTATATTATTCTGAAGGTACAACTACGTACAGATCCTTTTTTCCACATTTCTTCATTCCACGTTTCTATTCCGTCGAATAAAAATATTAATCGATCAAATAGAAAATAACGTCGTTGCAATTCTAAGACACCTTTCATTCAGACAACAAGCTCTCGCATTTTTGAATCACGGAACGAGCTAGAATACGTAGGAATGAAAGTTTCAACGAGCGCATCTCTGGTCGTCGATGGCACGATCGTGTCTCCAATAAAAGAAATAATTTCAGCTACGCTGTGCGACTTCGTGTGTTTCCCTTATCGAGACGAGACCGAAACCAGTCCAGTTTGTGCATGGTCCGCGTAAATACGTTGCTGAGATCGCTGCTATCTTCGCAGTTATCGTTGGAAAGAACAGTCTCTTCGATTCGTCTTTCGCAAGAGAACGACCAGGAGGGTTGCGATAATGGCGACCAAGTATTTTTCACTGAAATCAAACGAGTGGATCACGATCGTACACGAGATTGCTCTGCTCCACGGCGAAACTTGAACACGTACACTTAACTTCGAATCTCTCGTTAGTTTCATTTTAAATGCACTTTCTGTAAAACTCTTCTGAATTGCTATATCTCGAAATCTCGAGGCACTATACCTGCCTTCAGACTCCAAGAAAAATACGAATTAGAAAAGGAATCGAATTGATAAAATGTAAGTCGAAGTTCAATTAAATTCATTTCCCAGTAAATACCTATTTTTTGGACACTAAAAGATAATTATTAAAGAAATTCTGTTCTATCCTTCTGAATAAAAAAAAATACGTGTCGAATATTTTTTTCAGATCTATGACGTACCAAAATTTCATCAAAATTGGACATTTTTTAGCACTTTCGGGGTGTTGTCTTGCCAGAGACTTTATTGATCCTCTAACTAATTCAATTCTTTTGCCAGGAACAATGCGATTTAATTGTAGTAAAGATACATTTAATATGAAATACCAGAAAAAAGGTTGTAGAATAAATTTCATTCTGAGAATAAGGAAGGAAACGAAAGGAATATTGCGATTTTTTAATTAGTATCCCCATGTATGGAATTGAAGAAACGAACGAATCCTATAATTTGGCAGACTTTTTACTCCACAAGCGTGGTCCATTGATAATTAATTCCAACGATATCGATAAAATTCGCCGTGGCCACATTCTGTTTCTATCTAAAAAATTCCGCGGAGAAGCGTTTCACCGGGGGCAACCCGGGCAACATATCGCACGACTAATTACTAATGACCGTAGTAATTTTGAAAGTGCATCGTGTGTGGCGCCCGGCGTTCGTCCTGCCGCTATCTCCGCTTTAAAGTAGAAATTTACCGCTAATAATAGTTCCCGATGCGGCAATAAATAAGATAATCGAAAGACAGAGTCTACATTTGCCGAAGATACGCAGAATCTTCAGCGTGCACGTTTAAACGCACGAGATCATTTAATGAGCCAATTACAACAATCTGGCTTATGTCTGTATCGATGCAACTGGGTGAACCGTTTCATTCTGTTTATTATTGGTCTACGTGGCTCGATCTTTCTCTAATACTGTAGCAAATTAGATGTGCCAACCTTAGAAAGTGATTAATTAAGAACTGAATCGTGAACTGTGCAATTTTAGAAACTCAAAATTATCAGCTATGTGGTTCATTCTTTTGATAGAGCTTTGATGAGAACGAGACTCGAATATTGTTAGACAATACTTTAAAAAAGAAATTGATAACTATAAATTAAATATCAGAGGGATAATTAAGGTCAATTATCTTTAAATTCTATGGAATGTACATTTACTCCTGGGTTAATTTCACAATTGTGGGAATGACACATTGAATCAAAGGGACTCAATTTACTTTACTTCGTCAACTTTAAATTTCCCTCATTCCCAGATCCATCAATGTGATTTCACTGGATTGAGGGATTAATGTCAGTCACAAGGAATGCAAGAATTACCGAATTATAAAAAGGAACGTTCATTTAGTAATTGTACATTTCACCCTGAGTTAGTTTCACAATTCCAAGAATGACACATTGAATCAAAGGGACTCAACTTCAAATTTCCCTCGTTTTCAGATCCATCAGTGTGATTTCAGTGGCTTGAGGGTTTGAGTTAATTTTCCGAATCCTGAAAATGTACAAAAAATTCACCAGTCAAATTTAGGGTGCCGAGCTATTAACGAAACCATGTCCTCGAGCAACTACGCCAAAAATTAAACAAATCGAACGATGTTCTCAATTACACAGCACGAATTTGTTTACCAGCGGGGTGGTCTTCGAGCCCATTATCGGTGGAACGTAATTCAGCTCGGAATATCGACGAGGCTAGCCGTAAAAACGGCGAGAAATAAGAAGGGAATAAAAGGATTAAGACCTACATATAACCAGTTCCCAGAAGGTGGTACACGGAGGCCGAGGTTCACGTAAAATCTCACCCTGTGGGAGTTCATAAACCCCTCGAGCCAGTCGAGATAAACCAATAAAGCAGCGCGATAGTCGGCGAAGCAGGTGCAACGTGGGCGGTGAGTTACCGTGCGGGTCACAGGTCACCGTGAACCCACCATCTCCGGCAATCCTTCTCACACACTCTCTCCACTCCCCTTTCACCTTACTCTCTCCTTCGTGGTTTCGCTTCCTCTCTCGTAACATCCTTCTAACGACGAGATCCTGCAGGAAACACGGATCGGCTCGCGTACGATCTAGCGATGGGAGCAACGTGAGTCGAGACTCGAGTCAAGCCTTGTTAATGCGCAACCTTGAAATGCTAGAAGCGCAGCTGCATTTTTATTTGCTTCTTTCGTGCTTCTTCCTTTTCTTCAAGATAGTGGTATTGTAGAATTTGGCTTAAAAGATGGAAATATGGATGCTTGGTGTGATTTAGTGTAATATGTCAAATTTTCTACTATTGTGAGTTGCTTGAGTACTCAATGTTTGAATGTGGAACTATATGGAATGCGGAATGGTTAACTCTAGTAATGTGTTGTAGCATATTAATTTTTTTCTATAGTAACGTGCTATAATTCTTTTTTTCCATAGTAATGTGTTATGGAATATAATCTTTTTCTACAAAAACGTGTTATGGTATATTAATTTTTGTCTACAGTATGTAACAAAAATTTTCGGCTTAAGCACTCACATTTCTTTTCTAAATTTTAGATATTTGAAAAATTTGAAATCTTCCCTTTTCAGTACGTCTTCCACTCCATCAGAAAAAATTATTAAACTCGAAGTCTGAGATCTTTCCGTACGCACTGCGTTAAAATGAACAGAAAATTGATCTCGATGAGCCACGAAATATTTCAGAATACAATTAACTGTAACACTATCTCCCAAAATTTTCGATTCCACGCAAAATTTGCAAAATTTATCATCTCGTAATCTCAAAGTCCAGCTTTTACACTTCAAAAGGACCAACGAGAAAATTACCCAAAAAATCTTCCACGCAAACACTTTAACATTTCTCGCAAAAAAATTACACAGGGTGTCGAGGAATATCATTACCGATACTTACGATACGTCGCAATAAGCTTGAATTTCCTCGAGACGACAAGTTATCGTGAAACGTGAAAAATCACGGACCACGCAGGTGGGATAGAAATCAAGTTGGTTCGTATCCTCGAAAATCACACCGGCACTGGAAGCCATCAATATTTTATTACCCCTCGAACGTACCGGTTAGGATGTCGATAAATTTGATTGAAAATTCCGCGGAAATCGCATCGAATGCCCATCGCTAGATGCAACGAGATACGAGAAGGGTGGCTGCATGTCGCGGCAAATGCACCACGGACCTTTAGCCACGTGATACTTTATCGGGAACCACCGCAGAAACTCGAAGGCAATTTACGTTGCAAAAGTTTTTCAACGTAGAAGCCGGGGACCGGTAGGTAGTGACATGTACAACTGGTTCTTTTCTCTCTTACCCTTCGTCCAGAGAAGACGCGACGGTGTTCTGCGCGGCCCTGTTAATAAAACACGCGATATTTCCTGCAATTTTATTCGATAAATGCAAATAGCCACGCATCGAAATCTCCGGGACTTTCTCGCGTTTTCGCATCGAGAACGCGCTGAATCGCCCGAGACAGAGAGCATGAATTATGAAGTTTTAGCTGAGGTATATTAGTCCCCCGCTATACGCTTCATCAACGCTAATTTATGCTTCGTAATTATGCTTTTAAACCGAGCTATGGAACAATAAATATGCTGATTTTATTTTCTCCAATGTGAAATGATACAACATTTAATGGTTTTTTTTTTTTAACTAATTATTGCCTTGGGAATATTTAATCTTTAATTGTTCATTATAAAATATAAAATACACGTGAACTAACGATCATTCTGAGAATTCATTCTGTGACCAATCTTTTAATTAAATTCTTCAAAGCGTATGGTAAAAGAGATATGAGAGTAATGAAAAGAAAAAAGAAATAGCTGTATAACACAGTTCATTAATTACACCGAAGATTTCTCTTCTTGGGGTACTTCTATCGACCATTTTGCTCTCTCGCACTTTCCTATCTGATAATAAACCAAATTTCTAGCTTCGGTAGCCTAATTTTATTTTCCAAATGTATTCTAAATCTATAGAATACTATTTTGTAGAAATACCTGGAGGACCTGTTTTTAATTAATCTGGTATTATCGTGTTCTATCGAAAACTTTTCACTTATTACACGTTTCATGTTCCACTTAAACGAAAGCCTATTTTCGCGACAACACTCGTACGTACCTACGTACGAGATTTTTTCGCCTGCTCGAATGCCGGAGCTGCGTTTCACAAAAGGAGCTGCACAGTTCCCAGAACCTCGGATCCTTTAATTAACGTGCGCCCTAAGTAAGGGCCAGGCCGCTTAATGCAATTTTAACACAATTAACCGGGACGTTTCGATTGAGACAGATGAAAGTAAATATCGTCGATAGCGATCTCGAAGATATAAATCGACCGTGACGATTCGATTGCCGTTGTAAGGATCTCCTCCGCTCGGTGTTCCCAGTAGATTAAATTAACTCGAGCAAAAGGCATCGTCGTCCAGCCCCCCCTTCCCACTTCGTTCGAGACTTCCCGTGAAAAAGGATACGTAAATCGTAAGATTCCTAGATGCCAAAGATAACTTTACATCTGCCGGTCGATTGCGATAATTAGGCTTGCCGGGAGATTGATCGAAAATCGCATTCAACATCAACGGATCGGATCATTACCTAATTAAGCGGACGGACTTGCACACGGTTTGCCCGCCCTTATTACGCGAATTAATTAACTCGAAGGAGGGATCGACGTAGGGAAAAAGGGGGACCCGCGTATCTTCGGACTTGTTAGACACTTAGACGTAACGAACAATCGGGACGGTTGTCGAAAAAGTCGATCCTGTGCAAATTTTACGAGACAGGACGAGGATCGATCAACCTTGGACCAACGAGCACAGGATCCACGAGATCGCTGAACGAGAGTGAAGTGAGGCATTGAAATTTGGAAAAAATATTATAATATTCTGCGATGTAATTTAATTTTCAAATTAAATAAATAAATTAAGACACTTTGAAATTTGGTTTGATAAATTGGTGCTTGATAAATTGCTGTATTACTTTTTCTCTTTCTATGAAGTAGGCTACTATAGTAACTTACATTTCAATTATTTCACATTCCTTACCATTCCACTTCATTGACAAATGAATGATTCACAAGGGCATTACCTCTGCTAGATCTCACGTACTCTAAATTAAAGAAACTCCGAATGAAGATTTTAGTGATCATCAGCAAACACTGAAAGCACTCTCCTCCCCAAGGGACTTAATCTTCCATACCAAAATCCAATTTCCCCTAATACATTTACTCCGAACCATCGTCGCTAATAACCCCTCATGAGTAGTTAATCCAACCTTAAAACTCAATTAAAGAAAAAAGCCAAAAAATATCGCACGAACTTGAAGAGGCTGCAACAGAGCAACGTTCTCGAATTTCACCTGGCGCCTTTGCGATAATCACAAGCACCCCCTAAAGCGAAGGAGTAGTACGAACCGTGGCACGGGGAACAATTTATCCTCCCTTTCTCGTACTCGGTAAATTGAAATTTTTTTCCCCTTCGCCCGTGCACCCGCTCAACTCCCGGGTAATTACGGTCGAATTTTAGAGCCATTATGCGGCCCGCTCCATTCAGGACTTCACGCCGGCTCGTGCACGCTTTGATCCGCACCGAAGGGAACAAGACTGAAAATAATTACAAAGAATCACGCCGGGCGGGCCGGAAAGCGGCGGTAAATCGGCCTCACCATCTCCCTCGCCCCTTTCCACCCCGGTTTTTCGGCAGAACGTCTTTTCGTTTCTCCTGCTCCCGTTCAGAATCGCCTAATGAATTTAAAATGACCGTACGCGGGTTTTTCGTCGCGTGGCGAACTGTCAACCCGCCCCTTTATTCTACGGCGGTAAAAACACACCGGCGGAGCTGGAAATTTCGCGCGACACCCGTGCTGCACGGTGTTACAGGGGTCCGCATAAAAATGCAAATCTCACTGTCGGGTTTCTCGCGCGAGCCTCCTGTCTACACGGTGCTCGCTTTTTCGTACGCTAGCCAGAGGTTCCTTTCTTCTCTTCGCTTTCTTCGTTCTTTCGACCACGTGCCATTACGCCGTTGCTTTTCACCGGGCGCCAATCTCGGCTAAATCCGCTTTTAATGACCGGGGCCAACGACGGCGTCACGTGAAAATTTAATTTAGACCGACGAAATTGGTCATTTGTCGCGCCGGACGGATAGGAAAGACGGTAATCTTCGCGGGCTGTTTAGAAAGTCACGCGATGCTGTTACTGCGATGTTCACACGCTGGAAAGAAGGAATTGGAGGATTGTTTGGGATGGGGTTTGATGATTTAGGTGGGTGGTTGTGGTAAACGGAAGGTTGGTGGATGTTTTGGGTAGGGTGAATCGCTGGTTCGTTGAGTGTGTGAGGAACTTTGAGGGTGCTAAATGGAAGCGTTTGACAGGTGTTTAATTCTTTCAAACAGAAGCAATTTTTTCTTGAATTTCAGTTGAGAGACAGTACCTCAAGTAAATTTTACTGAGTTGGTTGAGCATGGTTCTTGATGATTCAGTCGTGAGTGTTAAACTGGGAAATAGATAGACATTTTGGTAGGGTGAGTCACTGTTTCGTTAAGTGTGCGAGGAACTTTGAGGGTACTAAATGGTGCTTAACTTTCTAAAATATAAGCAAATTTTCCATGATATTCATTTCAGAGCAGATATCTCAAGAAAAATTTTCTTCAGTTGCTTGAGGATGGTCCTTGATGATCCAGTAGTGAGTGTTAAACTGTGAAAATGGAGTGGCTACTAAATGCAAATATTTGACAAATGTTGAACTTTAAAACATGTGAACAATTTTTCCTCTACTTTCATTTAAGATCCAATATCTCAAAAAAATATATACTGAGCTTGGTTACTCAAAATTTTTTTTTGCATGTTAATTTAATGTTGAAAATTCAAATGTGGCTAATTAGTGCTAAATAATAATCACGGTAACAGTGACGATACCTTAGTTCACGGAATGGAACAGAGTAAAAACTGAAAGGGACGACCAAGTAAATGGAGTAACTTCATAATGCAGGACACTATTACACCGACAAAGTTAAGCTAATAAATTGACTAAACTGATTCACTGAAATTAATCACAGATGAACCGATAAAACCAGCGAAACGTTTCAATCGAAAGAAAACAGAAAGAAGCAACCGAGTCCACAGTGGCACCAAAAAAAGAAATAGAAGAGAACCAACTATCTGTGTAACACAGTCCTCTTAGGACAGAAGTTGTTCGAGGAATGGAATCGCAGTGACCGTAAAACGCGAAAGACGTCCGATGTGTAATTGATTTAATTCGAGCCCGAGGGACGACAGCTGTTGCAACAAAGTTTTCATTTTGCCATCTGCATTCATGGAACTGCTCGATCTCCAGTGGGGGAGACGTTAATCAAGCGTCCACGTAGAAGACGAGCCCTGGTACTGTCGAAGTTTTCAACATTTCCTCCTGTCCAACGGTGAAGTACATTCAGCTCGTCAGAACGTTGACATTCTTCTCTTCTGGAGAAGAGTTTCTTTCGCCCGCGTAATTCGCACACTGAAATTGTCCGCGATCTAATTCCACGGTAATTGCTCTTTTCTGTTCCCTGAAAGCCACTGAAGTTCCCTTTGCATTCCGCTAAAACTGCACGGCCAATTAAACACTAAGGGTGGGTTGGGTAGTACAGGATCAAAGGGAGAGAGAGAGGGAAGAGGAAACTAATTGAGACGTAGCTATTTGAGGGAATTCGGGGCAACCAGTGATTACAGCGGCCAAATGCACTTATAATCGACCGATTTTAATTATCAGATGGTGGACCGAGCCGTCGCGCGATTTATCATCTAGCGGCAACGTGTGATTCTCAGCGGTCGCTCGATCGTTCCTCATACGTTGCTCTGGGTGTCATTATACCGGTCCTCATCGTCGAGACATTTTCACGATGACTGTTATACTGTTATCCTTTCGAGGGATAGGAACTGCTGCTTCATGGTGCTTTTTGTAGTTACCTTGCGGGTTTTGCTCCTCGCGTGAGTTTTAGCAGATGTGAAATAGATACAGAAGGAACAAATTTAATTTACTTTGTACTGGGTTATAGAAAACAGAGGAAAATTTAGAATTTTACTAAATATTTTATTGAGAAGAAATAGGAGATTTTGTTGTGAAAGGAGACAGCTCTGTAATTTGCTAAAATTGAGTTACCTATAGGCTGCACTGAGTGCAAAAATAATTCCAATTTGATTGGTGTAATAATCCAGTCCTGAGTAGAATGTACATTATATTTTAGCGTTTTGATACTTTAAATCTCGACACATTCCTCATTCCAAATAATTGTGAGGACACCTTCGAGTGATCTGAGTCTCCACTCATTCCTCATTCCAAAAGTATGTGAGGATACCTTCAATTAATCTAAGTCTCCGCTCATTCCTCATTCCAAATACTCTAATCGTGAGTACAGTCTGAAAGACACTCTGTATTAGTCTTAACTTGTATCTCCCTTAATTAACAAATACTTCCTCCTCGTTTATTTTTATGTCACAGCAATTGTCACCTAAGTTACAGTAACGTTCTAAGCCTTCAAATAAACACCTTCAAAAACAGAATATAAGAACACTATAAATTTCAGATGAAACATAATCCCTCAGAAAAACTCCAAGCAACATTGAAACAAACCGCTAATAATATTTCAAGCGTTTCAATACGCTACCTCACGTTACAACACGAAAAACCATCGAATTATTAACTCGCAACGAGTGCTTTCCCCCGTTGGGCGAGCGTGTGCATTAAGAAATGCGGAAGGAAATTAAAGCGGACGTGTACGTAAAAGTACCGTCAAATTAAACACATACCCAGGCCTACTCTTAAAATTGTATTCAATCTCCCCCGTAATTTTCTCTTACGCCTTAATCAATCATTTACCGCGTGGATCCACCGCGTGTAACTCGAGTCAATGATGCAACAATAAAACGTCACCTGTACGGGAGCGTATCACGAAAAAACCTGGCAACCTCCCACCAAGAACAAAATTCACCCGGCAATTTCACCCGTATTCAGGTCCTACCGAAAAACCGGGGGGTTGCGCAACGTCCCTTCGTTTTCGGCCGCGCAGAAGTCGCGGCGTAACGGGCCTTTACAAACCGGCACTGCGATCATTTATCTGCGTAACTCATTTTGGCAACTTCCTTGTCCGGATCACCGACGCTCGTATCGAGAAACGAAGTCGAACCCCGTTGTGGAACCCGCGAACACGGCAGAGGATCCCCGCGCGACGTGCCAGAAATTATACGGTTTCGAGCGGCGTGGCGCGGCGCAGACGAGAAGAAAAGGCGCGAGATGAGGAGCGAGGGGGCGAGGGACAGTGATAAATCACAAATTGCACGAACTCGTTGCGGCCGAAGACAAATTGGCTCCGCAGTCATGAGCTACGCAGCGGGTAATAATATAATTATAGGACTGCCAGCCTCTTTCGACGTTTCAGTTTCAACTTCTTGCCTTCTCTCTTGCCTCTCTACGCGCAAACACCGGCCTCGGCGTAAGCGTAGTTGATTTACGGTCCGGCGATTTCTTTTTTCAACTTTTTCTCCTGCTTTGTCTTATTCTTTTTTCCGGTTCAATGTTTTTTGGTTTTTGTTGTTTTTTAGGGAGTTGTTTCGAGGCGCGACGTTACGTAGATGGATTTCAATAATATCTGCGGTGCAGCAGCGGATCGTGATTGCTTATGAAGAGGAATGAGCAGCGCGTGACACGCTTCTCAACCGGGTAATAAGCAGCGCGAGACGTGTAATTGTTCCAGCTCCGTGGACCTTGATTACCACCCTGATTGAACAGGTTGATCGCGCGACCAGCGGTGATAGTGTTTAGGCTACGCCCTCGTTTCCCCTTGTTTCGCCTCATTGCCGGTGGAACCGATTGAAAAATCGCACCGCGAGAGGCTTAATTGCACGAGCACGGCGATGTGGGAAGTTGATAATGGCTGGCGTTGGGGAATTATTGATACGTTGCGTCGTCAGTTGATCATTTACAATCTTGTAGGATCTACTATTACGGTCCGCGATGGAAACTTGGCAGTCGTTGGTATGATTACAGTGTCGCTCGAGAGTTTCGCTGAACTGCTGATTGAACGAGGGAGAACGAAACTATTTTTCAATATGTAAACTACTAATTGTACTCAGGAAAAATTGTGTATATAGTAAGTTGGTTATTGCATAGTTATAACGTAATTTGTTTTGAGAAATTTACTGTTGAGATAGTGAGACATTAAATTTTTCCATTTTGCATCGATTAACTTGGAAAATTGTCTTTTAACTTATTTTTCTTTCATTTAAGATGGGGTAAGCCGTCTTGGATTTATTCTACGTTAAACCAGTTGCACATTGGGCAATTTTAAGGTAGCTTTCATTTCTATAATTTACGTGCAAAATTAATTTCTAATTTATTTTATTTCAGGTGGAGCAAACTGCTCCAGATTTACACTAAGTTAAACCAATCGCGTATCCTCGAAGTTTCCTAAAAAATAATGTGTTAAATCCTACACAGAGTGTTCAAGTACGCGCATACAATTGAAGCAGCGAAAAAATTTTGACCGATAATGTACTACTTCACACTACTTAAGAAGAACAACCCTCTGAACAATCCACATTCCTCCAATCCCTCGCATTTCACAATGGCCATTCCCTCGCAAAACTCCGGAATATAAATCACGGAACAGATTTAATCACTCGCGTCGTTCTTTCGCGAAAAAATTTCCGCGGCACGTTTCAGTCGAAACCTGAGAAGAGCGGACACAATCGGTAGCGCTCGACGTACAAGGTAGAGAGCGAATTTTTTTGCCGGGACCAGGGCACGCCAGACCCAGTTGCAATTTCCATTCCCAGCAAATGATCCATGGCAAGAAGAAGAAGAGCTCTGAGCTCTCTCTCTCTCCGAGAGAGAGAGCCGGTTGGATAAAGAAATTAAAAAGCGTGGCCGTAATCTGGGAAAGTAAGAAGAGGAATCGGGTTAGGGAGTTGGAAGAAGGAGCTCTACGAGGAGCCAGAGGATCGAGGACGCTGAAGATTGCCACACAGGAGGCTGCGTAGATAAGGGCTGCATGCAAAAGTGGATCATTACACGGGCATAAAGGCGAGGTAGCCACGGCCACGGCAATAAATACTTCAATCAGTGGCCTCTAAGGCGTCAGTTAGCATCGCGGCGGTGCGTCAGAGACAGCAGCACGGCGGCGGCCCGCAAAGAGCCTCTGAATCCTTCCACTTTGGTCCCGTTCGACTAAAGTATGCCCGCCCTCTCTGACAGCCAGCTGCAGCCGTTCGCCAAACAGGCACCCCTTTGTCGTGGATCTGCATAACTCTCGCCCGTCAGCCCTAGCCAAACGCCACTTTTGACGATACGCGGAAACGCCAGACTTTCGACCGAACCGTTCTTTGGGAAACTCGAGGATTTTTTACGTGTCAGAATTTTGAAGCAATTGATTTTTTCATCGGTGGTGGTGGAAATAGGTGCAGGTCACAAGATCGCAAGTCTGGAATGATAGGAATGTCAAGGAATGACATACAAAAATAGAATACACGAAAAATAGTTGTGAAATTGAAAAAATAATTGGAACCATGAAAAGTAAGTGATGAAAACACTTTTATGAACCTATGGGTATTTTGTCCCTTCTCTGTCTACGTTACTTTTCGTGCAAATAGTTTAATACTCGTGGAAATAAATAAATTTTCACCATCTACAACTGACTTAAATACACATCTAAAAGTAGTACCCAATACAAGTCTAAAAGAACTCAATGCAAGCCTATCACTTACACGTCGCACAAAATTCAGCTCACCAATCCTCAGCAATCACCACAAATCACACCCTACAATCCCCGATCAATCAATCCCACGTCGCAAACTAAGCACACGCCCATAAACAGTAGCATTTACTCAGCCGTCCACTTTTCTCTCCGCTAACCTTCGCGACCACCGTCGTAGCTCCAGCAGCATTAACAAATTAATCCAACATTAGACGTCACACACACGCTCTCTACCTCTACCCAGCAATAATCTCCTATCTCACCGAAACGATAAAGATCCGTCGATAATTACAGTTACGCGAAACCCGATCGAGCTGGATCGGAACGATCGATCCGGAACCGGTCCACTTCACGATCCAACGTTACAAGGTAACTCTCCGACAGGCAATCGCGAATGGAAGGAGGCTCTATCGAGACGCGAATCCAACGGTTCACGGCTGACGCGATAACCTATCGGCGTGGATCACTCGCGTGACCGCGAAGATAACCAAGCACACCGATAAATCATGTCAATTATATATTGTTTATGATCCGTAGGAGAATTTAAGGGAAGGGGAAGCATCGAAGATTCGATCGGATCACAGAGTAGCCATGGCTCATAGAAGGCTCCGTTTGCCACGGTAGCGAGGAACGGGCTAAGCTCGTTGTCAGGGACCCACTGATAATTGGGTGAGCAAAGCGACACGACACCCTTCCAGAGCACACCGCAAGGATCGCGTTGTTCCTGGGCCCAGGGCCGTCGTAAAGAGTGGCTGCCACCATCGGGCCATCAGGAGCCCTCAGTCAGGTCCTCGTCTGAACAATAAATCTGGCCGTTCGGTGGGTAATTGGGTTCACTCGGTGAGATCAATCCGATACTGTCTGCCTCGTGTCCGTCTGTCCATCCATTCGCCGCTTTTGCCTTCCTCCTCCATCTCTCTCTCTCTCTCTCTCTACTACTTGCCTGGACAGTCTCTCTGTCTGTTGTCGTCGTCCCTTCAGGATGCTCGCGCGAGCACACGCTACTCCCTTGCTTCACCCCAAACCACGTAAAACGTGAACAGAGCCGCCTGAGGAATTCCAGCCGGCTGTCAACGTTCGTTCCTCGCGATTGTTTAATTATTTTTATTGCTCGGTGAAGTGGCCCGAACACGAGAAGCAGAAGCTGGACGACTGGTCCTCTTTCGTTTGTGATTAGAGAGGGACGTTGGTGTTTCACAGTCAAGGTCTAACGAGTTCAGATGGTTCTTTGGGGCGATGTCTCTTGGCTTGGCTTGTTTCGAATGGTTTCCTGGTATCGGGAGCAAGTAGTACACACGAGTCGTGTCGAGGTACGTTGAAGTTATTGGAAGAGGAGGGACGAGGGGCTGTATACACCAGGATATAAGATATCTGGGATTGTTTGTTCGGCGAGATCAGCGAGACGACGCGTGTTCTGCAAAAGGCAGGCACAAAGGTCCGACGCGAGCCGCTTGTTATGCGCCGCTTTCATTCGAATCGAGCGAAGATCGTGTCGTATGCAAAACGTCGAATTTCCAAGGTTTCTCTCTCTTCAAGGGCCTCGCGGCCACTCGAGACTTCGCAAAGACCTGCCGATCTGTGGGAGTCAGTTCGAGTCTGGCTATAAATCTGAATAATAAATGAGTCCCGACGGCCTCTAAGAAGTCTCCGACTCAGCGAGAAGACGTTGCTGAGGGTTTAAAAGATGAATTTACGAGTGTACCGCTCATGAAGTCTGGCAACGGAAATAAAAAGCATCGTTGACTAGCCTTTCTTGCTTCTTCCTTGGTAGGAGAAAAAATCGCCAGAATGAGGGGAAGATGCCTGAACCTCGTAGCCTATTTTGATTCGCGTAAAAACCTCCTTCCTTTCGAGGGAAATTGTCCGAAATACAATTTCTGTGTGTAAAGGTATGTGGTTGCATCTCTAATCTTCCCATTTATCGCCTGTAAAATGCCTGTGAAGATTTTCACATTTGTTGCACTCGTTTCAATAAATAGATTCACTGGTTCGTTTGAAGAATACGATGCACCTGATATGCCTGAAAATATAAAAATTAGGGTACACCTAATCTAGTCTTTGTAAGGTGTCACAGTCGTCTTGATTGAAGCCTAATACGAATCTCTGGATTCTGCAACAGAATCTTAACAAGAATTGTATGAACATGAAAAGTGTGTTAACGTGAAAAAGACTCCAATATTGACCTCAAAATTCCAATATTTAACTTAACTCAACATTCCAATATTAAATTTAACATTCCAATATTGGACTTAACAGTCCAATATTGAATATAACATTCCAATATTCAACTGATCACAACATTCCAATGTTGAACTTAATATTTGCCTTACACGAACCATTTAATTGATTTCGTTTAATTTATCCTATTCAACGCGGACGAATGAACTACTTGTTCCACCTGACGCACCTGATTCACGAAACACATTCGGTTCTCTTGCTTCCCCAAATTTTCCTGCTTCACCTGGTTAACAAAGGTCTACATGTTTTCGATATTTGAACAGCGACCCATACCTTCGTTATCGAGGAACAGTTTCCCTGTGCACAGAAACCATGGTTTCACATGGTCAATTCTTGCTTCGTTATCTAAACTTTCCCTTCTACCTCTGTTCTTACCGTGTAACCGATGTCAATGTACCGGGAGACCGTCATTTCCAAGAATTCCTCGGATTCCTACGAACCAGCGATAGGCTTTCCTCAAAAGATTCCCGAAATTCTAAATCTATCCTAAAGCTTCACATGGTTGTCCGTAGCAAGAAACCGCCGCCGACACCTGCCTTTGTCTGAATGGGCGTGGATGGGTGTACGAAATTTATTTATGCCCACGGACCTCCCTAATGAATTTTCGTCCGCGGTGTGAAATTTCGTCGATTCCGTAATTGGCTCATCTATCTTCCCCGTTAAAAATCGGCAGAGTCAAAAAGCGAGCGAGCTCTAGACTTCCCACTGACCTTCGTAGATCGTAATTAACCCCTTTGCTGGAAGAGTGTAAAAATGTTGGTCTTCCGTGAAGAAAAATGACTCGGTAATTTCGAGAAACTCGTCGCTCGATTTTACGAGTGTCGCAATCATTTCTTCGACTCTAGTCAACTTTCTTCGTATACTTGTATACTGTACAACGTTTAATTAAGGGGTGTCAATTGAAAGAATTACGAGGTTGTACTCACGCCGGCCAGCAAGTGTTACGTTCCATAGCCAAAGTAGAATTTAGAATAAAAATGATTAATTGCTGGCATTAACAGTGTGTTATTCAAAAATTTTTATGCTCCTATGTAAAGTGTCTTCAAACTGTTGAATTAGATAAATGAATTGAATGTAGTGGTTCAAGTAAGTCAGATATTAAAGTTGATTAACATGGAATGTGAGATCTGAGTGCAAATGAATGTGTAACATTTTTTTTCAGTTACGATTGTAACGATTCTCAGAATCGACAGTTCTAATTTCTTGCCCCGAAACACAGTTCGTAAAGTAGGTACTAAGAAAAGAGACCTCGTAAAAATTTCACAACCATCATTCCTCATTCCATATCACGAATTCCTGTATAAAACTTTTTACAATTACGACCTCAACGATTCTCAGAATCGACAGTTCTAATTTCCTGCCCCGAAACACAGTTCGTAAAGTAGGTACTAAGAAAAGAGACCTCGTAAAAATTTCACAACCATCATTCCTCCTTCCATGTCCTGCATTCCCATATCAAATTTTTCACATTCACGGCCTCAACGATTCTCAGAATCAGCGGTGCTAATATTCCGCCCCAAACATAGTTGCCAAGAAAAGAACCTCCCAAAAATTTCACAACCATCATTCCTCATTCCACGTTACACATTCCCAACGCGACATCTGTTTTTCCACTCCCCGACCGGCGTTTCCCGTCGAGCCAGCGTATGAATCGGAATTCATTCGTACCGGAATGATCGCCGTCGAAAATTCTCACGGGATCGAATCCCGGAAAAGTGTCGCGCGTGTGTTACGTGAGCGGAACATCGATGACGCTTATGACGAGCGTATCGCGATGGGGCGCACGCAACGCGCGAACGGGGAACGGCCGCTAAGCATCAAAAGGCGCGAAGAAAGAGCCCAGCCTGCAAGGTGTATAAATATGATGGGGCCTGGCGATATGGCGGCCACGGGTGTTGCTGATCGTGCGGCATGGGGCTCCTGAAGCCGAGCATCAGCGCACTTTTGTCTCTCGCCGACTACGGTTACCCACGTAACTCACGTCACCAGTCCACGATTAGATCTTCGGGGTTTCTTTCATTTTTTCTCCCCCCTTCTATCCACCACCGCCGCCACCTTTCTTCATCGACTGGTCACTATACGAACGTTTCTGTGGCCCAGGAAACGCCGACAGGCCATGGTTTTGTATGCCGCGACGGTTACAGGTGCTCGTAGATATTCATAAACGATCGGCGATCTCGTAATGCATCGTCAACGAGAGGATTATTATTACTATTCCTGCCCATTCGCTAAATTCGAGCTCGTATTTTTAAGGTACCAGAGGATGCACCGCCGCCGCCGCCGCCTTGTGAATGGGAATCGAACGACGCATCGACAGCCGAGGAATTATGAAGGCTGATTGAGTAAGAGTTTTGTGGGAACTGGTCGTGGATTTTGAAGAATAGGAGATTGGAGAGAGAATGATGTATTGGAGGATGATTTAGTGAGAGTTCTGTGAATTATAGATTATTATTTCGATGAATTCTCGCTAGATCGTAAATTTTCATTTTTTTTCTTCGTTTGGTGAACAAATGTCGCCACCTCAATTTTTAAACTCACTTGTGAATCAGAATAAAATTTTATTTTCTTGCGGAATTAATTAATTTTACTTTAAGTGGGGCACTATCGCTATTATGCCACGTGTTTGCCATTCTGTTAACAAATACAGTCTGTCACAAAAGTGCAGATCACAAAAATGTCTGATTTCTAGTTTTAGATATTTCCAACATTTTACTTATTTTTAACAAATATATTTGAAATAGTGTACCGGAGAAATGCTCCTCCACTATTTTCCTTTACTCTCCTCCATTCCAGCGCAATAAATTATTAAACCCACATACGGAAACTTCTGTTAAACTCTGTACAAAATGCTCCAAGTCCTCGAAAACGTTCCGTCCAAGAAATTTAGCGACTCAACTCCCCGGTCTGTTATCTCAGCAATCGAAAACTTATCTCGTCAGTGGCAAGCATAATTAGCTATCCCGCTCGACTCTACGTAAATACGAACTTGGTCAAACTAATCCAATTAATCGTGTCGTAAAATGACCGAGCGAGACACACCGAAGTTCTGCCGAGGCAAAACGACGAAACCTCGGCGAATTAACAAGCGAAGGTTCCAGCCGTAAGTGTAACGATAACATTAACCGTGGTAATTGGTACAATTATCGCGAAGGTTCTCATTAGTACGAGAAGCTGGCATTAAACGTGACAGCGTTTATCGCGTTTCGACTGAGAACGTCCTCGACGACATCGCGAACCGGTAAGAAACACGACGCGAATTTCGTAGCCGGTTGCGTTTTCACGGTCCTTTGGATAGCGGCGGACGCGTGCTTTCTTGCAGAAACACCGGAATATCGTCGGCTCGTGCACGCCGCGCGGGGTTTTGCTCTTTAGGAATCATTAGCCTCGGCTTTCGCGGCTAATTCAAATTGCAATTCCCCGGTATGTATTGCTGCTCATCAAAATACCGGACACACGGCCTGGCCTGGACCTTCGCAAAAAGATCGAATTAACTTTTACTACGGGAAAAAGGGAGCCGGTTGATTTTGCACAGCGCTGCGTGCCTCCTCTTTGAACCAGTTGCGACCGCTGAACTCCGCCGTTTTTCGTCGTTTCCGCCAAATAGACGCTGGAGAACGGACAACGGAGCCGGTGGCGGTAATGGTGGAGAAATTTTCGACGTGATGGATTGGAATAACTTGTTGGTGGTGTAGAAAATTGATGGGTTTTTATGAAATATAAATATTTGTTCTGTATGTGTCACTGGACGTTCGAATGGTGAAAAATAAAATTAGAGTGCGACTGATGGATTGGATTTGACTGAATGAATGTATGAAATTTGAGAAAAATGTTATTTTAAAAAGATTTATTTATTTGATTCAAATTTAAATT
>NW_017100249.1:1026073-1056477 GCF_001263275.1 Habropoda laboriosa
AATTTAAAATTGATGAATTTAAAATTAAAAAAAAAAGAAAGGGTAAAATTTAAAGGGTTTAAAATTTTAAAAGGATAAAAGGTAACTTCGTGTGATTTCTGAATTGAGTATCTTCTCAGAAATGAATGGACTACAATTTGATCGTTCGATTTAAAAAAGTATGTACAATAATTTCAGTTCTGAGAGTATCTTAGAAATAGGAGTACGAAATTCACTAAAACCAGTATTATTCAATCATAGGAGAAAAGAAAGTGCAAGATTTAGTCTAAATGTAGTAAAACATATGAGAAAAAAAAATACAATATTTAGTCAAAATATAGTCAACGATATAAGAAAACCAGAAAAACAAAATTTCCTCAGGATATGTTCACTCAATACCGAGAGAAAGAAACCCAAATACTTCATTACGCACGTAATTTTTCTTTAGTTCTACCAACTGTATCCTCTCCCTGAACAAACAAAAGAAAAAAACAACCACAACAATTTCCCATTATTTCTTCCCCATCTCCTCCGAATAAAACGTAAAAAATGCCCGCTGCGTTGGAAGCGCGCAAACGCCTCGACCGCTTCCCTCCATTCCTTTAAGAGGCCGCCACAGGACTGCGCGCCGAAGTCCAGCGGTCACACGGAATGCAATGGATCCCCTTCCGCTTCGATCCATCGCGCGGGGCTTCCCCCACCACCGAATACCGGTACTCACGCGTGGCACGCTCGCCACACGTGGATCGTGCGTTTCCCCGATCGTCCCCGCTCGGCTATCCTCGGCTCTGCCCGTGAACCGATGCCTACCACGTGTTCCGATCCACCGAACCGAGTCCCACGCGCTCGTCCCGTGCGATCCTCACGAATCGTATTGTACGGGGGTGAGACAAGGCACCGCGCGTCGTGCAATTAAGGCGAACTTGTTAAACACGCAACCACTATGAGTCGCATTAATTGCGCCCGCGTTTTCGCCGTCCTTTTGTTAGAGCATTGTACGTATTATTCTTATACATACCACCCCACGTCTGCACGGAGTATCACGCTTGATATAGACTCGGCTGATTTTAATTTATGGCCGCGTGCATCGGTGGAAGGTGTGTCTCGAGCCGGGGGAAATTGAATTTTAGGGGAGGAGACGCGGTAAGACGTCGGAGTGTTAATTGAAGACTTTGCTGCAAACCTTCGAAATGTAATGAAAAAGTTTAGTCTCTTTTTTAGTGGTACATATTGTTAACCCTTTCGTTACTATTGGCGCCTATAGGCGCTTTGGACATTTGCTCGCACCGTACTGTTGGACTCTTTTGGTGCACTTTCTCCTTAACTTATTGCTGAATTTCATCCTTCACGCAGTTCCACCTTAATTTAAACGAATCGGCCAAAATAACAAATTTTGCAACTGTGGTTGAAAATTCACCTTCAGTCATCCACGTTGCACGTTAAAATCTGCCGTAGCGAAAGGGTTGACACATTGGCGTTGGGACGTTTACAACAGCTTTTCTTCCAATCGCGTTACGTTGGGAAAAACAGTTACAACTGTTAAACTAATCAATATTTTTTAAAGAAATCTTGTTTCAATTCGTGAAACATTTATTACGGCATTTCTGAAGAGAAATTGAACCGTTTGTAGCGTTTTGTAAATTTATTTTGCAGACAGATGTGTGAAAATCTCAACGACCTGAATCCAAAACCTGAATGACGAACGCAAATGTGTTAAAAAGAAATATGTTGAATCGATGGAACGAATTGTTTCGCAATTTTCGTTTATTTCCATAAATTTATATTACTGTAGATTTTGGTAGCTTCCAAGGATTCGATTGGGGGATGGTTACGAAAGAAGTGGATGGCTTCAGGCCATGAATGTCTATTGGTTTTCGAAGGAGAATCTTTTACTCGACAGTTTACAGGTTCTCGAAAAGACAGGCAGTCCATCATGTCCCTGGAAGCAATTAAGGGCCCACCTCCGTTGGTGAAACCAGAAGGTCTAATTGGACGCACTATATATCCTATTAATTTTCCTTGTACCGGTCCATTTGACTAATGAATGCTGGTAGCCACGGCTCAAAGAGGAGAGCCCTTCGATCTTCACGAACAACGCGAATAATCGAACAAACGAATCAGACCCTGACGAATCGCATCGATCGTAAGCAAAAATTACCTCATCTAAAACAATATTCCTCTAAACTCTATTTATAAAAATTACACCTGAAGCGTCTGAAAATTGCGTGAAAAATTACAGTGCAACATCCGTTAAACGTCGAATAAAAATTCATTTACCAGCTCGTAAGGCAATCTTCCCAAAGCGGTATTTCTCGAAATTACACCCAAAAAGAGGGGCTGCAAAATTGCGCGAAAAAAATTGTAGCAAAATATCTATTAAAATAGCGAGGGTGAAAAAGAAGAAACTCTCTATAAAACACGAAAGTCCATTTGCCAGCTCGTAACACGGCACCGTCGCGTCGCCTCGATGGTAGGGTGTTCTTTTTCGTATTTTTTTTTTTTTTTTTTTGCCACGAATTACACCGTAATACCATGGTATTCGTAATTTCCCTCGGTTATTACAATCAATTTCGGCGGTTTCGCGGAGCGCGGTGGACCGGAGGTATAGTCGCAGTCCATAAAACGTTGCAACCAATGTAATTACCCTGGCCGGCGGAGTTTTAGAGGATCGTGACTATAGCTGCGGTAATTGGCCACGGAATTACGAAAAATAACGGTTGTTCGAGCTAGATCGTAAAATTGAGCTAACGAGGAGCGCGGCGAGCGGGCGTTCGTAGCACGCTATAAAAAAGGGGGCCACGAGTGTGGCTAAATGCGACGGATATCCACGAGGATGCAGGTTATTATGTGTTTAATTTTTCGACCACACATACACACACACACAGGCACACACGCACGCCGCTTACTTTGTGCTTCGGAGAAGAACAGACCGTGCAAATGGCCGGCGTGTGGTTTCACGGAAAAAGATGACGGGGTGCTTTTAATTGTCGCGAAAAGACGGTCCTTTGCGGCGCTGGACTCTTTATTGTGTCGTTTAAAGTTTGGTCGATGTAGCGGATAAAGTGTTGTCCGATTGTGGGTGCCAAGGAATGAGAATTGTTCCTCGTTGATCATTGATTATTCAATGTGTGCGACTCACAAATGGTTCCTTTTTGTGGCGGGTAAAATATTGTCCTATTGTGGGTGCTAAAGAATGAGAATTGTTCCTCGTCGATCATTCGATGTGTGTGACGTCACATGCTATATTTTACGAATGGTTCTTTTTATAGTTAGTCGAACATTTGATTGCGAAGAAATTGAACTTTTTTTTTATGACTGAAGAACGAGGAATAAATTTTTTCACTTGCTTTGGACTAAATGAGAACGAAATTGAAAATCGTAAAAATCGTAAATTAAAATCGTGAAGATGGTATTCTTGTAATTATCAGCGGGGTAACATAAACGAATGTATCAAAGGAAAGTTTAAAAAAGAAGTTTTTACTTCCTGCACATATGTTGCAGCAGGATGGCGTTGATTTCGATTACTTACGGGTTCATAGCAGGTGGAGATTTTCGTAAGAACCTAACTGTATTGCGTAACAGGACTTCTTCTTCTCGAAATGCATCCGGGAAACTGTTGGTCCTTGGATATGTGAAAAAAATGATTTCTACCTGTGGCGCTTTTGTGAAAGTTATGGAAAGATGTTCCTTCCGGTTGGTGAAGGGTTGGTATTTTCACATGATTCTGAATTAGAGGATTCGTAACGGGATTATACAGTTAGGTAGGAATTTTTTACGCTTTTTTAATATCGTATACGAAAGGTTGCGTGATTAGTATGTGATGTTCTATTCAATAAAAATAACTATACCTCGCTGATTTTTGTACATTTTATAATTAACAAAAATAAAAAATAAGTGAGAGTTATTTTTGTTATATTTTACAATTCTCGAAGATAAATATTAATGAGAGTTATTTTTGTTATATTTTACAATTCTCGAAAATAAGAAATAAGCGAGAGTTATTTTTGGTTATATTTTCTGCAATTATTTAAATTTTAAGATTACAATCAATATTAGAAAATTCATTCTGAACTCCTTTGAATGAGAACCACTGACGTGCACTTAAGTCGACACCTATCAGAATGCGTCCCAAGCTGCAGAGAATGCAACACGATTCTTATACCCACAGTAGGTAAACCTCGACAGAAGGTTAGAAAGATAATTACAGTACCAACGATTGGTCCAGAAACTTTCTTCTTATCAAGCTAAATATTAAAAAATCTTTGTACAACAATAAATTAAATATGAATTAAAATAATGAAAATTTGTGTACGATTAAAACTAAAAAATAGGCACAATTGCATATACCAAATAAAAAAATTAACTTTTTTTAAAATTTAATATATTTTGCAATAACTATTCGATTTTTATGTTACAAAAATGTCTGTCTTCCTTATAGAAAATAAACACCAGAATTTATAAAATTTATTATTAATGTGTTAGTTATTATTATATTTTCCAAACCAAGTCCTTATTCTTTTTTTATTTACAAAATATTTTCAACAAGTTTCACGAACGTTTCATCTTTCCCAAAGTCTGAAAACTTCGTTTGTCCACCGGGCTACTATATTTTTAAACAATAAATTCACACAACGCGTAACGCGCCTCTTTAACACGAGACTCTTCTAATAACATCTGTCACAACGAGTTAAACTATTTGCCATGTGCGTCACCGACCCACCGGACGTTATTAACAGACAATTATTGTCTATAGGAACAAACCTTCGTGCGTACCACTACAACCGGATCCTCGCTTTTTTACGGACAAAACTTTTTCCACCGGGACAGCATTCTGCCAGGTGTTGAGGCATCCATGGGAATTGTGCTGATAACTCATCGCGCATTCTCACGGTGGTCCAATACACGACGTCGTATGTAAATGCGTAATTATTTCTCGTTAAATATAAATTAAAGACGCATCGTGCTACCTGCTCGTATAAAGTGGATTCTTCGTTTTTTCCTTCTTTTTTTTTCTTCATGACTCCCGACCGCGAAAAATTAACGTGCAGCAACCAATTGTGCACCGTGATGTCTTTTTAATAGAGACAAAATTGAACCATCGTGGTTCTAAAATGAAATCTTTCGTTTTACTGTAAATTTTCGTCAAATGTAAATTTGTCATTCTGGGGATAAATTGATTCGTCCTTCAGTGATCTCAAACTTCAAAATTAAACCGTGATAATATTAAAGAAATTTTTTATTTTACCGTAAATTTTCATCAAATGTAAATTCATCATTTTGAAAACAAATAGATTTTTCTCTCAGTGATCCCGAAATTCAAAATTAAACACTGCTGATATTAAAGAAATTTTCCATTTTACTATAAACTTTCATGCAGAGTAAATTTGTCACTTTTAAGATAAATTGATTCACCTCTCAGTGATCTCAGAGTTCAAAATTAAACCGTGACGGTGTTAAATAAATTTTTCATTTTACTAAATTTTCATCCAGTGTAAATTTGTCGTTCTTCGAGACACGCTGATTCATCTTTCAATAGTTCGAGAGGTGGTCCATTATCGATGCCTCTGACAAATAGAAGAAAGTAATAGAAACATAGTCACAATTACCTGTAGATGGTTCCGTGAGTCGGAGTGCTTTAACAATACCTACAGATAACAGAAGCAAAGCTATTCTGTGTCGGAATGGAGGCATTCCCATAACGATAGCGTAGGTAATCACGCACATGTCATGTGCATGGTGGAAGCACCTGGAATCCATTTCTCATGGCGAACGATTCCGATGTATAATGACATATGGGTGATACTTTAATGACAAAGATCTCGTTTTATTGATTTTTCTCCGGTGCCCGGTAACAATGTTAGCTTTCCATTAAATTCGTCCGATCGAAGCTCCTCGTTAATTTCTATTCTATTTGAAGAAAAAGTTTATCGTAACAAAGAGTTAGGTAGGTACTCTAATTAACTGGGCAAAGGACAAGACCTCTCGCGTCTTCAGATGCAAATGCATGCCCCACTTAAGCAAACTGCAGGCCATTGCGGCATATTTTGCATAATCCTAAATTTAACAATAACAAGTCTGCTCTGACAGCTGTTGCACACTGTGAGGAAAGATTAACCTAGTCTTGAAAAATACGAGGGCGCGAACAGAGAATCGAGCAACCCTTTCAAACAGAACACGAAGAATTCACTCTCTTGCGAGAATTACGTCGATATTCCCATAAAAAAATTCTTTCACCTCTCGTTGATCCGATTTAACCCTTTCTTCGTTACCAGTGACACGTCTATATCTCGTAAACGAAAATTCAACTGGATCCGTTATAGACTCGATGATCGATGAATTAAAAAGAAATTTTTCAAAAACAATTATTTCAACTCTGGGACTGAACCAATTTAACCCTTTCGTTACCATACGCCCATATTTCATTTGAGTAGATTCGAAGACAAATTTAACTCAATTTAGTGTGTATTATAGACACGATGATCGATAAATTAAGAAGAAATTTTTCAAGAAAAGTAATT
Organism: Habropoda laboriosa; assembly: GCF_001263275.1. Classification (NCBI taxonomy): domain Eukaryota; kingdom Metazoa; phylum Arthropoda; class Insecta; order Hymenoptera; family Apidae; genus Habropoda; species Habropoda laboriosa. Next base: position 1,032,571 of record NW_017100249.1, read on the forward strand.
TCAACTTTAACTGAATCAATTTAACCCTTTGATCACCATTTTGTATTTGAGTATACTCAAACAAAAATTCAACTCAATTTGGCATCGGTTACAGTCATGATCGATAGATAAACAACGAATTCTTCGATAAAAGTAGAACCAATTTAACCCTTTCGTCACCAGTAGGATGCTCAAACCTCATATGAGAATACTGAAATCAGAATCGAACTGAATTCAGTATCCATTAGAGAAACGACGATCGACAGACAAACGAGAAATTCTTCAAAAACACAAATTCGACCAGGAAAGGGTTAAAACCACTGTTCCACCCAAAAATCCTCAATCTGAAAAATGTACACAACACGCAACCACTTACCGCACAATCCTGACATGTTATCACACTCGTCCGCCATTCATCTCTCCGTGCCCCCACGTGTGTTATTTTCAAAATACAGCAAAAACGTCTGGAAAGGATGAGGAACAAGAGGAACTCGTTCTCTCAAGTCCAGTTCCCTCGCTCACCCCTCTAAAAAAATCTCGAAAATATTTCGATACCACACGCTTCCTGTGCAACGAGGAACACTCACGTACCTACATACATATCAAGACGCACACGTGCTCTTTTGCATCTGTCCCGTGTTGCATCTGCAAAATTTCACGATCCCACGACCCCCGAGGGACAATCGTCGGTCTCTCTGCTCGCCGGCAGGAAGAATGAAAGCCTGAAGAAAAAGAAAGAAAGAGAGAGAGAAGGAGAAATCATTACCTCGTGCCCTATGTTCTCTTACGTCACACACCAGCTTTTCATGGCACATGCTCGTGACGTCACGTGACGCACACGTCACGTGGCGTGACGTCGATCTCGTCCAGGGGGCCGAAACTCTCGAGCATCTGCAGGGTGTTTCTGGTCGGATCGAGGGGAGAAATCACGGGCTGAACGAAAAAGGAACGAAACGAAGAAGAAGAAGAAGTAGTAGGGGAGATCGTGCATAGGAAGAATGAAGTGGAATTGCGCGGAGCACATGCGTGAGGGGCGCACACGTGGGAAAACGGCACGCGTCCCTCTTTTGGCCCGGTGTCACTTACACCTGGAATTTTTCGGGCATTTATCAGTAAGGTCTTCTTACGCGCTGGAATTCCTTCGTGTGACTTCGCGTGGCGACCTCAGGAATCGATCAAAGAGACGATTATTACGGACCGCGAGGGGCCATTTCGAATGGGTCCTTCTTTATATCCTTTTCTTCCTACCTTCGTCTCTCTTTTCTTTTTTTTTTTGGCTCGTTTGATGGGAAGAAATTTGATTTGTCGGAGCTTTCGGTGAATTAAGGGGTGCACGCTTCGAGTGTGCACGATGAAGGTTCGTGTAATTTATGTTTGGATAGGGAAATTGGAAAGTGGTGGAGGAAAGAAGACGCAGCTCTATTATAGAGGAAATTTTTAATTTGGACGTACGAGTGGACGAACTGTGTTGAGAAATTTGCAACCATTTTCGAGTTTGACTACGATTTGCGTAATAAGAAAAGTGGACAAATTGGGGCAAATACAGTTGAGGGTAAAATTTTAAGAGAGTAATGTGTAGTGTGAAAAACATACACTACCGGCCAAAAGTTTGGAATCACCTCCCACATTTCATCGATATTAAATCTGCTGCTAATTTTTTATAGATTTCAAGTTTATCTCAATTCTACTTTTATCAATTTATCTCATATCAATTGACTCGAACGATAAGAAATTCTCAAAGGCGCCGACCTTTTTCTGCAAATTTTTGTGTAAATTGCAATGCTCGGTGTTTCCAAACTTTTGGCCGGCAGTGTACGTGTGTATAAAGAGTAAGCGAATTTAACGCAAAGGATCATATGGCCTGATGAAGTATGGACGAAATAGTGTTAAAAAAAATTTCGTTTGTGAAAAGTAAGGAAGTACAATATAATGAACAGAATATTCCTGCAAACAGATATTTGAATTTTTCAGTATTACGAGCTATTTAAATATTTCAGTATTTAAATTTGGAAGAATAGTATACCAGTAATTTTCTATACAGAAGCACTGTTAAATACAATGTTGCTCAATATTCAAATTATTCCTCTCATTCCTGAAACAATTTCATTCACCATTCCTTGGAAATAATTGTCACATGCAGACAATTTTTCAAGAAATGAAAAAATCACCTTGATACCTCAGAAAATTCAAGAACTAAAATCAAACAAAATGTAAGCACACGAACACGTTTATTCTCATCCTGTCTATCACCTTTCACGCTGAAAAAAGAGTCTCGCTAAATCCCTTCAAGTTCTCCGACTTTCGCATCGAATTAAAAAAGACACAGGAAATATTTTCATAAAAAAAAAACAAGTAGCATTATTTCCACTCGAAATGAAAACTGAATAAAGCTTCTCTGGAACCAGAGGAAAAATTCCAATCGTACGAAGGTAGTAGCCTAGGAAGCAATTTACTCGAATCGAAGCAAGTAGCAGCAGGTGCACGGAAACGCCTCCGGATTTTCTAGCAAAGGTAGCGCGAAATCACCTCGAGAAATCCCACGAAACTCGGGCGAATCTCAACGTTTCTGCCATATGTCGTCCAGAACAGATAACGACACACGAACGACGGGCGTCTCGGTCCGCTGATCCACGCAAGAAAGCACGACATCGCAGCTGCATGGAAGAAAATCGATACAAGGACTTCACTGGGTCGTAGAACGGGGCAGGTGACGTTGGTCGCGTGCCAGCCATCCCCTTCCTTCGCTCTATACCCGCCGAGAAAAGCATTTTGCGCAACCCATTGTCCACGGTTCTCCCTCCTTTGCTCATGGGTTTGTGGTCCCTTTAACACAGGGCCCAAGAAGGCAGGGCACCCTTCTTCGGCGAACGTCGCCAAAGGGATTTCCCTTTCGGATCGGACTAACTAAGAGGCACCGATCTAAGGCTGGATGGATCACGTGTGCATCGTGAAACGATACGTATGCCCCGCTAGGATTGACTTTTGTCACGGCTGTACATACGTACGTAGTTCGAGAACGGAGGTAATCTCTAGACAGCGATTTTTCGGAATTTGAATATTGGTAACTTGGAAACTTGTTCGTTGAAGGAAACACGATGATAGGTAGATAAATGAGAAATTATAAAGGAAATAATTCGGTTACGAATGGATTGAGATCCTTCAGATTTTTTGAGATCTTTTAGTTACAAAATCCCTGTGTGATCCTTCAGATTTTTTGAGATTTTTCAGTTCTAAGGTCCCTGTGTGATCCTTCAGAGTTTAACTTTTGATAAATTTTTAATGTACACTACCGGCCAAAAGTTTGGAATCACTGAGCATTGCAATTTACACAAAAATTTCCACAAAAAAATTCAGCGACTTTGAGAATTTTTTATCATTCGAATCAATTGATACGAGATAAATTGATAAAGGTAGAATTGAGATAAACTTCAAATCTTTAAAAAAAATAGCAGCAGATTTAATATCGATGAAAAGTGGGAGGTGATTCCAAACTTTTGGCCGGTAGTGTGTAACTACTTAGGCAGATAAATGATAAATTCGATCACGAAAGGATCGAGATCCTTCAGATTTCTTGAGATCTTTCAGTTTTGAGATTCTGCGATCCTTCGCAGTTTAATTTAGGCAATAATAAATTTTTGATAAATCTTTAATGTGTAACTGAATAGATAAATGATAAATTCGGTCACGAAAGGGTTAAGATCTTCTACCTTTCTTAAGATATTTTAGTTCTAAGATTCTGCGATTGATCACACTCCAATTTAACCAACAATGAATTTTTAACGTACAATTAGATAGATAGCTGGATAAATAACGAATCCTACAAAAAAAGAATCGGTCACGAAAGGTCTAAGCCCTTAAGATCCACCACAGTTTAGTTTAAGCAACAATAAATTGTCGTACATTTCCAAGACTCCTTTCTAGTTTACGCCTCGTGTGCCACAGATTTCCTCAGCATCAACTGCTTTCAGCAAATCGATAAATCGGTTACAGACGGACGTCTGGCGCGTGCCGTTATTTTTGGCCATCGGAATCGAAGACTGCTCTACGGAGGGCCCCCTACGATTCGTACTGGACCAAAGTATTGTTCAGCACCCCAAGTTCGATTCGTAGCACGAGCACACATTTGCTCCAGCTGATGCAACGATCTTAGTTAGCATTAAGACACCCTTCCATTGTGCCAATGCACATCTTACATTCCTTGTTCCTGCGTGTATGTATGCACACGGAATGAAATGTTGTCAGGAAAACGAAGTAAGTGTGATTTTGCTAAGCGTTGCGTCAAACAGAGTTTCGTGGGAATTTTTCATTCAAGACGAAGCAGTATTATCTGGTAAACCTCGAAATAATAACGTGTCTTATTTTAATCAGCTTTGAAACTTGCAAACCAAAGTGTGAACCATTGTTGTGGATATTTCGGATGATTATGCTAATTGCAACGGAATTCCCTGGTATTAATCCTTGGTTCTTTGACGCAAGGATCGGTAGAGGATCGTCATTGCGTTTCATTCATTCGGTTCCTGGAACTTTAGGCTAGTAATGTTGAACATTGTTGAGAAAATTATGAACTGTGTTGAATGTTGAAAGAGACAATTATTGGTTGAAGGATTCCATATCACAACGTTGTAAGTTTCAGTGTTCACAATTGCTGTTAATATTCACTTTAGAAGGAAAGACAAATTTTTGAAAAATTATTCTTAGTATTATCTTAAAAATTATTTTCTATTAATAAATTCTGAAAATACTCATTTCTGCACTCAATTTACACACATATATACACCTTCGTCTTCAACAATAATTGTACTACAATTAAGTCTTTTTCTTCCCCTGAAGATTGTATTTTTTGCTACATGAAACGTTGCGGTTTGCACCCTTCAATTATAGTGCTCACCTCTCTCAAGAATACTAACTGCACTTCGATGAAAAACGAACGTACAGCTGAAGTAATAAACAATTTCAACATCCTCAATGCTAAACTCAATGTTAGGTCAGAATGTATAGTTGAAGTAATAATAAATTTCAACGTACTCAATGCTAAATCAATCACAAAAAGGATCTACAATACGTCAAGTATAAAACTCTATCGTGCCTGACATTTTCCACATCTCACAAACCACCAAATCTCCACAATTCAAGATCCCCGCACCGCTAATATTCCACTCTTCATTCCCTTTCGCTCCAATTAGACCCGCACGGTACTCCAAAAGAGCCTTCCACAACGTCAAGTATAATACCGAGCAGAAAAATAGGCGAAGCAGCCAAGACCTAACCCGGGGACCAATAGAGCCTCCGCTCGTTTTTTTCAACAGAGCAGCATTCTCGCATAAACTAAAGAGTAGACAATGCCTCTGTTCTCGCTGGTGAACAAGCAGCAAGAGGCGATTTCTCCGGGCCTAATGGCCGGTTTACTCGTGGTGCACTAACTCGTTCGAAGTGACAAATTTCACCGGAGGTCCCGTGTCCCCTGGCGGGACCTCCTGGAAAATTTGCATAGAGCTGGCCTCCTCGAGAAATGAGCCACGTCGATCGTTGCTTAAAAGAACACGGCCATTGTTCGTACCGTGGCGTTACATCATCGTGGCCAAGCAGATGCTCGTACGAGGAACCACTCGACCGAGGACGTCGTCATCCTCTTTAATTGCCACCACGACAGACCCCTCGATGCCTCGAAATTCGTAATACTGTGGAAACGCGAGGTCTAATCCTTTCTTACCTCACGACCGTCCAAAACCCCCCCTGCGAAGCTCGGTCGAACAGGAGTTTCGTACGATCGAAGAGGATTAAAATCGGTCTTCCCGTTGGGAAAATTGTAATTGCCCACCTAGAAAGCTCGTATTGTGCGGAGAATTTTTAGGAATTCGGGGTGGTCAGTTGTTAACGAGGTATATTTGTATAATCCAGCTAGATTTCTGTATGTCTTCGATGTTTCCAGTGTATAACGGATAGTTGGAATGGTATACACTTTGTATGGTTGCTTTTTTTTATGGAAGGTGAGGTAGGTTAGTTAATGGAGTAGGGTTGCCAGGGTTTGAATTATAATGCATTATTAATGAGGTACGGTATTAACGTGAAATTTGAATAGTTACTATAGGATTTGGCATTCGTGGCGAATTGTCGTTTTAGGTGGAAAGAGTTAGTTTCGCGGAATCTTTTGTAATACTGAAATAAAGCTAGACTAATTGGGACTACTCGAACACAGAATTGTTCAATTTTAAGTAAATAAAATACCAAAGCAAACCCCACAAAGATTCGTCACGTTCGAAAGGCAATCTCGAGATTCATTTTGGGCCCAAAATAAACAAAAGCCAAGTAGCAAGAATCATCGTAGTTATCGTCGTCGAGATCGTTGCGAAACTTCGTTACGACACGTCGAGGTGGTGGTCGTATTTGCCTAAGCAAACAGAGCCAAACGAAGCTGCCAATTTTCAGTAACAAAAGGCCAGATCGGGCCCATCGGGCACGGAGGGGCCCGGCGCCGATATCGGGAGCGAGGAGCCGAACTTATACGAAGCGGTGAACGAAGACGGCCGAGAAGGATGGTGGGAACGCGTGGCACGGAGTGTTCTCACCAGCTCGCTCTCTCTCTCGAGGCGCCTAGCTGCGAGGAGCGCCTCCACGAGGAGCAAGGTTGCTGCCGCTGACGCTATGACGCCGCGCTTCAACGGGCCAGGTCGCTGCTGACGCCGCTGCAGCAACCTGCCGTGAGGTTGCGAGTCGACCTCGCTGAAATCGCGGCAGACGACAGCCGGCTTCGAAAGCGGACCCATCGTGACCCTTTCCCGCTTTCGCTCGTCCTTTGTCTCCCCGCTTGCGCAACTAAAGTGATGCTTCCTCGCCTTGTTTCTGGTTGTATACCACGTTTTCCAGGATTTTGCGGCGAGTTCGATGTTTTGTGGAGATTTACACGTTTTGCTCAGAGGGCCACGAGAAAATTTTCATTCTTATTACGCATCTTATGCTTTATTATTATTATTTCTTTTTAATTCAAAATAATGTCTAGTTAGCTGTGACGTTCGAAATTTTTAGTCGATCATTCTTATTACGCTTCTTATGCTTTATTATTATTATTTCTTTTTAATTCAAAATAATGTCTAGTAAGCTGTGACGTTCGAAACTTTTAGTCGGCGGTATTCGTTTTATTTTAATTATTTTGAACATTTGAGGTCATAGAAGACTCTGTTGCAGAAATTAGGCTGTTTCATTGTTTGATAAAATTCAGATAAAGAATATTCTTCTGAAAATAATGAGAAGTAATGATTGCATAGAATGATGGTTATCTCATTAACGTGAAAAGCCTTTGATAACTAAATTTGATTAACCCTTTGACTGTTATCGGCGCCTGCAGTCGTTCAATAGTAATCGGCACTTTGAAATATTACGTTTACATATCCTCTATTTTACAAGTATAAAATACAAAAGATTGGTCAGAGAAGCAAATTGTAGCGGTAAATTAATCCGCGCACACAGCGACCACTTTACTTCTGAGTGGCCAGCAGTCAAAGGGTTAGTTATTAATTGAAACGAGAATTGCAAAAGAATATCCTTAAAAATAGCGACGAAACGAGAATTGATCTGAGCCAAAACAGAAAAAGTGTGACTTTTTATTTCGGCAAAATCTCTCACCCAAGTCCTCACATTTCCTCAAATCATTCCCAGCTTCCACCAGCAAAAACAATACAAATCAAAATGACGATTATCATTCCATAAAATTGTAGTCTCAGTTGCAGGAAAATATTTTGTCAAGTGATAGTCGTTCATTTAGAAAAAGAGGATTTCGACGTTTCCGTAGATCATCTTCATCTCGAAACAGGGAGGACGTAACTCAGCCTGTTTCCGGTCGAGATTCCCTAGCGCAGGAAGGGGTGACTTACGCGAACCCTTCTAGAAAAATCGTAACATTCCACGAAGCGGAGGGCAATTAACAGAACAATAAGAAAACAATTCACTCCCTTCGGTGCACGGATTATCGTTGCCGGTGTTGGAACGGAGCGATCGACTGCTCCCTGGTCCCACGAAAGAACGACGGGGGTTCATTTCGAAGCAGCGAAGACTAAACAGATCGTGTTTCCAAAAGATCGACCGACGAATGATTTTAACGGACTCGTGAACAGATTCTTAATACCGTTCGCCTCGACTATTTCGCCCCGTGGACCCAGTTACCCACGCCGGATGTGTTGAAAAGATTGAGTTACTATACCCATAACACTCGAAGAATTCTTAATTCCGACTTCATTGTGAAGATGTATAATACGAGAGCAACTATTTTCTCGATGAATCGTTCACTTCAAATCCTCGACATACTAATTTTTACAAAACAATTATTTCAAAAAATGGTCGGAAAAAAGTTTGTTGAGTATAATTTTTGAAAGATTTTCAGACGATTCTTAAGAATTTAATAGGACTGAAAAATTTTTATTTTGAAACTTATAGTGATGTAAATTTTGTTTGTTAGCAATAGGTAACATTTTTGGCTAACTTTATCTGCAATCAAAAGTGTAATTTTTAAAAATTTTATAAATTTTTGTCCTATCTTTCACTCAAAAACTTTCATAATTTTTCCTACTAACAAATGCATATAATTATTATGATTTAATTCACGTTAAAGAAACAAATTGATGCTGGTTCTAATACAAAGAGGCTCTATCAAAAAATAAAAAAGTTTCTACACCTCGAAACGTGTTCCTTCGGTTGCACAATAGCCATTCCCACAATTCCATCCCCCTCACCTCCTCGAAAGACCTCCGAAATCCCCAACATACACTTACAAATATCTATAATTATCAATTAATTTCCAGAACTGCCGTATCTCCCCTTCCAATCACACAGCCCTCGTCCCTCGCCACCCACTCCCGAATCGATCACCCATTAATCGCGAAGGGACGGCGAATCGCACTCTCTCAAGAGCCTGAAGCTCCCATAACCAGGAGCAGAGGCGGTATAAAAAAATAAAACCGAGACGAACGGAGCGTAATCGCCACGAGCTCGCCAGGCGAGGAAAGCCAAGGCAGGCAAAGTCGTATAAAGGATTCCCACAGGGCCTCGGTAACCTCCCACGATCCTGGAAGGGAAACAGTTAGCGTTGCTCGGTCTCATAGCGGAGGAGGACACGACGAAATTTCAGCCTTTCTATGCAAATACGTACCTGCCCGTTTCACGGGGCGGTCCTTGGCTTAGCACCGTTTTCTTTTTCCCTCGCCAATAAAACGTGGAACGCCGGCTCCCTATCGCGGGTCCTTCGTGTGTCAGCCACGCGCACCTTCGTAGCGGTCAGGGTCCCATAATGGATGCACGAGGCACGGCTCCTTTTTTTCTTCTTCTCTCTCTCTCTTCTTTTCTTTTCTCTCCACCTTTCGTACCTTCTTCCGTCGTGTCGCTCTATCCTCTCCCTCTCTTTTGCTCCGACACTATGCCGGCGGACCCCTTTTTCCATCGTGTGCGGCATTATAGTCCCCAGGAATATCCACCGACGAACGACCAGGACCAAGAACGACGACGATGGAATATAAGGCGAAAAGGGTGAAGCGAAACGCGAATCGCAGAAACGTGGGAACTTGAGCCAGGTGATTCCCCTGGCCACGTTCGAGGAGCCCAGGCCACGAACTTCTGCGAGGCAAACGAAGCCAACTGAGCTGAGCATTCTCCGGAAAAGGAGGGGGGGAGAATGTAGTAAGAATAGGGTGGCTACGCGCACCTCGCTTTCGGAAAGGGGGTACGCGGAGACGCAACGCAGTTAGGGGCAATGTTAGGGTTGCGCGACTTTTTTCGAACGGGATACCCGGGGGCGATGTTGCTTCGGGATGCTTCGATGGACAGTTGATGCTGAGGTGATGAGTTCGGGAGAGTTGACTGAATTGTACCATTTTACCATTTAACATATTTTTGAGTTTGTATTTTTTATTTCATACTGATTTGTTCGAAAGTTCATGTGGGATATTGTAGATGGATGTTTGAGGCACCTGCTATTATGTAGTTGATTATGGGAAAGGTACGATTTAAGGTACCTTTGAGGTACCTTTTCTGAAAGCACTAAATTTCTGAGTGGAAATAATGGTAAAAATATGGAATCGTTTATTAATGTGTATATTAAGAACGAATGAAGAAACATTCAATATGTAATATTTCAAAAATAAAGACAACTAAATTTCTATCCTTTATTACCAAACTTTTATAAATATACAAATTTGTGTGAACATCTGCCGTCTATTTTTGACTAATTTTGACAATAACTTATTTCAACTCAACCTCTTCCAAGTGCAACTATACTCTCGTTACTTATGGAATCACTCAATGTTGAAGACTCATTGAGGAATGGTGACTTAAGAATTGAAAATGGAATGTTTGCAATATTTATATTTATATCATTAGAATTAACACGAATGCTGACCAATGCTAAATATGAGATGTTGAATTTGAAACATTTCTACGATTTTTACACTAGAGTTGAATTAATTAGCAATAAGTAAATCTTCCACAGCTATTTGTACAATCAGAGACACGTGTTGCTGTTGAATGGGATTTGTCGTACCTAAGAATGGTTCGAGCAGATTCGAAGGTAGCTACATCGAGCATTACCTGACCGAATTCGCCATTGTGATCGTTTTCCTTGCGTGTGTCCAGCACACGACCCGATTCCCAGCGGTGCGGCACACTGACCCAATTTAACTGAATAGGGTTCCTCCAATTTACGATCAGGATTTTTTCGAGCATTGCTCGACAGATCTTCAACTTACCTTTCACTGAATCTAATAACACTTACAGAGGTGTCATTTTTCTGTCACCTTTTTTTTCTTTAAGCGTCAACTATCATCCTCGAATAATTGTGCAATGTTGATAAAAATACACGTGTAGAGAAATTCAATTATTGATGATATTACGAAGAAGAGAAATTTGAAATAAATTTAACAGAAAGTCTGTAAGCACGTGTAAAGCAGCTAGAGTAAGAAAATTCGTGGGAATTTTATCTCGTTCATAGAAACAAATACCCCACGGTTATAAATGGCACCGTCTGCCGCGCGAACGAGACATTTTTTTCATTGAACTCCCACGGAAACGAGTTATATTTTCCTGTATTTCACAATCTAGGCGTTTCCCGGCGACGACAATCCAGATGTCGACTAAAAACGACCCCACGCACGCATTTTTCCCGAACAGATCCTGCGCCGGCTGCATATAGATGCGTCATTAGCTCGCCGCGTTTCTGGTACAATTAATACACGTCAATATTTTCTTTCTTCCTCGTAGTGCAATGCACACGGAAATTGCTGCAATAGTCTGAAATAATTAATACAATTTCAATTTTTATATCGTAAATGTACTATCAAATTCTCCAAAAAATTGAAACTTAAAGCATTTCAGTATCACAAAAATTCAATTATTAATTGTCCCAAGAGCGCCTTGTGTCTATAGGTGTTACAAATGAAACAGAGAAAAATGGCGATGTGCACATGAAAAAGGAATAAACTGAAGAAAGTAAGGAGAATGGAAAGAAAATTAAGCAAAGAAACAGCAACAAGACGATGTACAGAAATATTGTCAACTTTCCTTCCATTCATTACTTGCACACTACTCAACCGAATGTCCTTTCGCAGACCGCGAAACAGTACACCTTCCGTGCAAAAACCGGCACTTTTTAACAACTCTCAGTTTCACTCAATCTCCGTCTGCTCAACCTCCCGTTACTTTCACACCCTTTAGACCCCGTCTCAATCGAACATCGCACATCGATCCGTGTAACACGTAAGACGATCGTAATACGAACAGGGATTAATCGTGTGAAAGCAAAATTAATTTGAAGACTGTGCGAGGGAAGCGAGGTGGGATCGATTAGAGCCCAGGTTCCCTGTGAAACTGGGAAACCCCTCCGACTCGGCTCTGGTCAGCGGAAGCGAAGATTTCAAGATTTCAAGGGGAAGCCGTTTCCTTCCTGTTCGATCTCATGGTGTGCTGGCTGCAGGTGTATACCCTAAATGATCGATCCTCGCAGCATAGGGTGGGCGTTCCAAAATTAGACCGTACCTCGCCTTCTTGATCTTCCTCAAGAGGTTTTGTGGTCAAGCGAAACACTCTTCAGCCTCTCTTACTCGCTCCCTCTCTTTCCCACTTTCGCGCAGCCTCCTCGGGTTAATGAGGAGGTCGCGACATCTGACCGAACGCCGTCCGTTATGACAGCTAGCCTGGAATATTTATGGGAAATTGTGGATCATGGGAATGAGACAGAAGTCTCGCAGGCGGACGATGAGAATTCTCTGGCCAGGCTCTACACTGCTCTCCGAGACGTTTCGTGACTCCGACACTCGGTGCATTTTAAAGCTGGTTAGCTTTGGGGAAGCACTAGAGGGAGAATTTCTGGTGGGAGAATTCGGGGATGAAATTTTAAAGCTTGCTCGTATTTGCGAAGCTCCGTAATTCTGAATACTTGCAGGCGTCACCTTTTATAGGAGAATAATTAACTAAGATGCAAGTTTGTGGGAAAATATTCTGAGTGGTTTGTGATTCAAAATATTTTTAAATTGCAAGGATCCACTAATAAAATATTTACTTGAAAATATCGTTCTTCTGCTCCAAAAATTTAAACACCCTCGTTTTTATGTTTTACCTCATTTAGAACGTCTACGGAATTTATTTTTCGAATTATGATAGAAAGATTGACTACGTGTGAATGATGTGTAACTTAAAAACGTTCGATGATAATAATAGTAAAAGATAATGAAATCGGAAGTAAGCGAAGGTACTGGGAATGGTAACGGTGAATCGTGATCGTCGATCGCGTTAAGAGGGGTGATAAAGTTAAAAACAAAATTCAAGGCCGCGGCCTGTTTTATTGTGGAAGCCAGTCTACCCTCGTTGGAACTTCCGAGTCCAGAGTTTGCAGATGCAGAAGCAAGAAGGGGCCCAGGCTCTTTGCTTCGGCCCTCTTGTAACTCAGGGGGTCCTCCATGGCTACGCAATAATATACCAGTCCCAGGGACAAAGCTGCAGTTTAGCGTAGCACATTATGCATTTACTGATGGTAGGTACCCGAAATAAAACCATAAAGTACCTAGTTTTAAAGGCCCTATCCTTTTTCCGGAATGTAACGGACTCGGCGACCGATCAAACGCTGGCCAAACATTGCTCGAAACTTCCGCAGGATTTCTGATCGTGAAACCGGGGATTCAGGAACGAATTCGTTCAAAAATTCGATTTTCAATCATAATAAACTTGCTTTTAGAAAATTTAGCGAATTTGACATTGAAAGCTTCGCTATTTTTCTCTCATTTCTCTGTAAAAATATAGTTTGTATAAATTTTAGTGGAATAAATAAACGTTGAATCCAGTATCTAAAATTTCAAAGATACTAAAAAATTCCCAGACACTGAGTTTAAAAATTTATTGCAATGGAATAGAAGACAATAAAGAAGAAAGCACGACAGCTCTCATCGAAAGCTCCAAAGTGCCTAAAATTAGAAAAGAAAATCAACATATGTACCTCGAAAAATTTCTTATATCTGACAATTCTGAAAAAATAATGAAATTAGACTCGAATTCAGTACCGAACGATTCGTAAAAATAAAGAAATCCGATTAAAGTCTCCATTCCGTATGCAATTATGCAGAACAGCTTCACGTGGCCTAGCCGGAAACAAACGCACTCGACTTTCATCGAGCCTAATAGCATTCCAACGAGAATAATCTCGATAATCATCGACCACCACAATAGTTGCCCCACGAAATTTGCAAACCTTCCAACTTCTCTATATCTTCCCCTTTCCAACCCCTTTATCGTCCATCTGCGTAAAACGAAGAGAAACAAGAGCTAGCCACCCCGTTTTAATCCGCAAAGAAACGTCACCTTTTATTCCCTCGATGATCTCGTCGAGGTTTCGATCTTGATTTTTCGATCTAGAATTACGTACGTCTAAGAGCTGTACCAGATTGCGTGGCGAACGTGCATCTGCCTTGCACCGAATAGCCATAATACAGCCAAGGGAGAAAGAGAGAGTAATGTTAACGTGGAAATTTCGTGGAGCTCGGAGCACAGCTGGTTTCGAGAACTGATTTATCGTGAAACTATCGCGGGGCACACTTTGTCACGCAATCAAATGTGACAGAAAATTATATTAACCGTGCTTGCGGTCTGCTTATCGTGGTCACGTATCGAGATTATGATACACGAACTCGATAATTCATTCAAGAAGCAATAATACCGTGTTTACGACGAGTCACACCGGCGACGAGTGTTTTTTAACAATTAACACAAGTGAGAATTTTATCGATACCGCAGGGTCGTGTGCAGCAATTATTACCGTTCCCTGGTATTTCATTCATATCAATTATTTATTAAATGTAAAACAGAAGGGACATGTCAAAGGTATCTATCACGTGTGTGTGTGTGTTTGTGTAAGGGTGGAATATTTGTACGTTGATCCGGTGGTGTGTGTTGCAACACGGTCATAAACACAGCCGTGTTCCCGTGAAATTCGACCAAATATCGAATAATGAAAAGCATATTGAGCCTGGTGGCATGCAAATTTAATTTCTCGACAAATATCGGGGCCGGTTTCGTGCGCGCGAAAATGTGCGCTTCCGGTGATCAGGGAGGGCGTTGTGCGTGGGGGCAAATTTTGATGTGGGCACGGCGGAAATGTTCAGCTGCAAAGAAAATTTCATTTGCCGTATAAACGTTTCATTTAGTCCGACTCGAAAACGAAGCTTTATGCTTGTTCATTTTGCGGCCAGCATTCATATTCCACGCGTGAAATGAAACGCGAGCAATGATAAATATACTTTCAACTTCGATATCCACGTGTGGTACATTTGCAAGATACAGTTTATTTATGGTAATCAGTTATGACGGTGGAAATATCTTTCGGGTATTTATGCGTTTGTTAATTAAGTGCAAGCATATGGAATTTCTTTAGCGTTTGAAAATACTTCAACCCTCTGTGACACAATTTTTCTTCATCGGGGAGGGAAATTGTGGTTAACCAGAATTTCACATTTTGATGAGAGAAGCAGGAATTAATTATTACAGCAAAGAAATTGTGTAGGAATAAAAAAATTAAGTGAGTTTTGTAATATGTAAAAATATACAGAAATGTAAAATAAAGAAGAAGAAAAGAAATTTTTATATAAAATGAAGAATGTACAGGGTGAGACTTAAAAATGTACCCAAATTGAATTAATGTCAAGAAAATTGCATGGAAACCTAAGTAAATTTTATAAAATACAGAAATATAGAAAAATGTGTGAAAATATAAAATGAAGAAAAAAATTTTTATATGAAACGAAAAATGTATATGGTGGGACTTGAAAATGGATCCGAATTGAATTAATGTCAAGAAAATTGCATGGAAACCTAGCTTAAAACTGCGCAAATAATTTTTATGCCCACTGTAGTTTACACGAGGACGAACTGCTCAGATGAGACAATTAATTATCGTTTGTCTAACGAAGATACGTCGGTATACTCATTTCGAAATTACGGAGGATTTGGTGACGGTAGAGGGTGAAATAAATCAACGGGTCAAAGGGACGTTTACGTAGTATAAAGTTGGCAACGGCGAACCCGGGCCTCTAAAAGTAAAAGTTTTCCGGTGCAATAATCGCAGGTCATAAAGGTTTATCTGTTTATTACGGCGGCCATTGCCTCTCGAAATGGGCTGTAACTGATTTTGTCAACGAAACAAACGTCCGGCGTTTATTGTCTCGTGTCTACATGCTCCACGGCTTCGTCGCGGTACGATCGCCGTAAGACGTCCTCCTCTCCTCTTTTTTTATAGTTTTACGCGTTTATTGACAAGGTGTTACTGCTTGTAAGCGTGCCGCGCGTCAATCCGACGATTCTCTTCATTTTTCCCTGCCCTCGTTACAAATAGTGCATCGTCAAGTGTAATAAATATCCGAAAACAACGCTGTAAATTCTGGATAAAAATTGTTTATACCGTGCAACTTTGTCTTATTACTACTATTCAGAAGCTTTCCAACGCGATTCCTCTGTCGGTTAAGTAGAACCAATTTTGGGGAACTTACAAAATGAATTCAAGAAAAATTTTCCTCACTTTTACTTTTCTTCCTTTAAGAAGTCGACAGATTTTAGAGTCACTCACAAAACAGTTAAATCACCATTTTAAAATGTTTCAAATCTAACACAAATATATTAACCTATTGCTACTGAATACAATAGGACTCTGGTCTTTGCAAAACATTACGCTGTATTATTGACCATGACGTTATTGTCATAACTCTTTAATCTGGAATTTATAAACTTCCCTTCGTATGAAATTTTACTCTTATTTCTGCCTGTAGAACACACTGGCAAAGTTTGTCCAAAAACATTTGGGACACCCTATAGACACAGCGTTCCCCTACATGTCATATTTCTGCCATAACTTCTTAACAAAGCATTTACAAACTTTCCGTCACATAACATTTTACTCTTATTTTCACCTGTAGAACACACTGGCGAAGTTCGCCCAAAAACATTTAGGACACCCGGTATATTCAAATTGTACCCTCTTCGTCCACTTTCAATTTTATTTTATCGAAAAAAATTCAGAGAAAATTCGTGCCTGGAGCATCGCAGCAATCAGCGTGAGGTATGTCGAGAAGAGAAAAGGAAGAAGACGTTCATTTGCCTCGATCCCGAAATTGCGTAGGAAAATGGGAAAAAGGAGGATCTAAAATATGAAACGGAATGTTCGAGTGTCGCCAAAGAGGATTTGCGAGAGGCAGGCTGATTGCTACGATCGCAGGGAGCCTCGTCGGAATCGACCCCAGCCGTGTGCCACCGCTAAAGGCGGGTGCATAGTATAACGTAGAACAGAGGAATCGTCGGACAGAGAGAGTGAGAGAGTGAGAGAGAGAGAGAGAGAGAGAGAGAGAGGTGAACACATCGCGCGCCGGACGTGTATACGTGCGTCATAAGTGTGGCTGGCGCGCGCAACGCGATACGATGCGAACGATGCATATGCGGGACGTGTAGAGGAGAGGGCCCTGGTGTGTGGGAATTCTTCTGAAACGTTAAATAGTGTTTACTCGTCGGGCCACGCACCGCATAACACACTCTTGCACTCGGGCTCTTTCATCAATGAACTCTTTCTTTTACGCAACGAAGAAACGCGCGCACGCAACCCCATGGGAAAACGCGATTATCGCGAGCGTGTATGCAAAAACCGTCGCAGATTTTCCATACGAACTTTCCATCTGATCGATAGAAACTTCCCGTTCGCAATGTGAAACTGGTGAAATTGCGAGGGACTTGGAGCGGTTTGGAAATTTCTGCTTCAACCGGAGAGTTTGGAAAATTTGAATTTGAATTGGGAAACTTGAAAGATTCAATTTAAGCCAAACTTGAAAGATTGAAAGAGTAATTTGGAAATTTGCAAATTTGAATTTGCAAACTCGAGAGATTGAATTTAAGCCAAACTTGAAACATTGAAAGAGTAATTTGGAAACTTGCAAATTTGAATTTGCAAACTCGAGAGATTGAATTTAAGCCAAACTTGAAACATTGAAAGAGTAATTTGGAAACTTGCAAATTTGAATTTGCAAACTCGAGAGATTGAATTTAAGCCAAACTTGAAAGATTGAAAGAGTAATTTGGAAATTTGCAAATTTGAATTTGCAAACTCGAGAGATTGAATTTAAGCCAAACTTGAAAGATTGAAAGAGTAATTTGGAAATTTGCAAATTTGAATTTGCAAACTCGAGAGATTGAATTTAAGCCAAACTTGAAAGATTAATTTGAAAATTTGAACTTTCAAATTTTGGAATTTTGGAAATTTGGAATCTTGAAAGATCGAACCAGTTGGGTTACAAAACGTCTTCATTCCTTCATTCACTCATTCCCATCACAGTTGACAACCTAATCAACGATTAAACCTCAACATTGAATAATTTCTTCACCAATTCCCCCGCCAAAATTCACGATAAAAAGACTCTTCCTCTCGCTGACCCATTTCGTCCATCTGAATTTTCCCGAAAATCGACTATCATAAATTTCCTCTTAACAAAAATCATTTTTCTCATCGTACAAAGTAACTCGGTAATACGTCCGATCGATGAATGAAACACGAACTCTACAGCGCATAATACGTCGTTTCTTCCAACATTTAAGTCTCCCATCGGCAAAAAAGCTGCGGGTGAGGCGACGAAAGGAGCACCAAAGGAGAGACTCAAATTTCGATGGTGGCTATATCGTGGCGTCCCGGGGGACGGCGTGAATTCCCACACATCAACAGGTCTCAGGAGGACCGTGGACCTCCCCTCTCCGAAGGTAACCGGGAACCCCACTCCAGGACGCACTTCACCCCACTCCAGACACGATGAGTGCATCGGCATGCGGTCTTCGAAATCGAAAACGTCAAACAGTTACCCTCCACACCCCAAGCGGGACGACGCCGGTAGCGGCGATCATCCCCTTCTCCAACCAAACTTCTTCACTTGAATTTCATCAACGGGACACGTACATGCGAAATCACCAATGGACCTCGTGTGAAAACGGTTATTCATGGAGCTATAGTCTCACACTGAACTCTCACGTGCTTGTTGTGATCTTGGATCGACGAACAATTGGAGTACTTTTCTTTTATTTTTGGCTGTCTGTTTGTGCGACCGATAACAGTGATTCGACGTTAAAGTGCATAAATGGTGGATTATTACAATTACAAGATGTCAGGCAGCGAGGAGGAGCCTGAGTCGCATACGCAACCAGGGATGACCAAAGCGGAGTTGCGAAGGGTAAAACTGAATTCGAAACTTGTACTTTCGAGGGTTTTGTGAAATTACGAGGGAAGGTTGACGGAATGTGTCAAGGTGTTGGATAATGTCATTAAGAATTTTTAAGTTTCTTAGTTGAATTATGGATGAATCATGTTTCTTGGAGTCGAGTGTGAAATATCGAGAGTTCACGCATTGTTTTCATTGCTAATTCATTCTGATTGGAAAGAAAATATTCTTTTGTCATTTTCTGATTAGATGTGTTGTATTAGATGGTAAAGCCATGTGCTGTGTGTTCACATTGTAATTACTAGATTCCGGATGTTTATGCACGATAAATATAGAAGAAGAGTATGACATTTATGCACGAAGAAATATGCAAATGTGCAAGAAAAGTGTGCAAATATGCAAGCAAAATATGCAAATATACACGAAATATTTGGGATGTTGGGTATTAACAATATATTTTGCAATTATTGTGATTGTGATATGTTATAATTCGAATTACAATATGTTACAAGCATCTTTTCCATATTCGATGGTGTTATTTGGCGACGTTTGTCTATAAAAATTAACTTGCATACGGAGAATGCCAGGATGCAACGGGTGCATACTTAAATTTACTCCAGCAACATTCTTGTACTTCTATTGGCCCTTCAATGAATTCATTAGTCAAAATTTTTGAGATTTTTATTAATGTAGATAATCCTGTATTTTTTACCATAGTACCCCTTGTGTTCTTTTTGATTTTTCCTCCGCAATCACCAGGTATGTTGATTAAACGATTAATACAATTTATATACATTTCTATTGAATTGGTTAGCGGTGACCTATTGTTTCTAATTTCCCCATTGTGGCCGGTAAAAAGCTAAAGTAAGTTTTCGTAAACATTAAATCTTGTTATTATTAATAACAAAGTTAGGCTCTTTCGTCACACTCGAATTATAACAATCGTAGAATAATCTGAATGACATCACAAAGTATGCACATTCTCGCTACATTCCTCGAAACAACCGTTGAAATTTACCCCTCTGTAACGCCACGTGACCGAGAAGTTACACAACACGTGTCAATACTTCATAAATATCGCTCTATTGTTGCAAAATTCGATTCCTCTCTAACAATCGTCGAATCTTCCCCCGCGAGACCCCAATTCTCCTCCTCACGATCAAACAAACATTGAATTACAACGAGCAAAAGAATGCACATTCCTCGTAAGTAAAATCATTCCCCAATTGCAGAGCAACAAGCCGATCATGGAGAAGCGGAGGCGTGCTCGGATAAATCAGTGTCTGGACGAGCTGAAGAGCCTGATACTCGAGGCGATGAAAAAAGACGTGAGTACCTATGTTCATTCGTCTATCAGTCTGTTATCAGTCCCGTGATAACAATGATTTCACGCGATCGATCGGTTGACCAGAGGAGCAATTAGACGTGACACAGGGGGGCAGGCGAAGTGTTTCTTTTTCTCATCGTTTCTCTCCTGGCGAAGAACGAACGATAAGCATCAGCGAAGCTTGCGTGCGAACGATAAGAGGGCAAAAGCGTGCGCCTATACGCGTGATTTGAGTCGGTCCGCTCGTCGGATCCACGTTGTAGCTGGCGCCCGAAACGTGCCGCGAAAAACGTGACCGGTCGACGCCTTATCTAGTGACGTGATACGAGGTGTACAGGGAGATAACGCGGAAATATGTGCAGCCTCTCTTGTCAAACGACCCTGAAGAGAAATTTTTTTCTCGTTTGCGCTCCGGTCGTGGGATTTCACGCTTTGATGCCTCGTTATCGGAGATTTTGCCGATTATTTTGCTACATTTGAGGAGGGAGATCGATGTTACGAATGGGGTCGATAACTTTTACCGTTTCGCCCCGTTCAAACATTTCCACCGATTATTTCAACGTTATCGCTCGTCCTCGATTAACGATGCACCGCACCGCAGATGAAATTTTTAACGAATCCTACCCAACTGTTGGAAAAATTACAAGTCCTCTCGCGTTGACTCGTTCGAAAATTGACCCCTTAGGTGACTCGAACGTTGACTTAAAAATTGATCCCTCGAGAGTTGAAAAATTCTATGTTCTCGGTAAGTTCGATGATTGCTTGCGTAACGATTTTCATTCGACCTTGGAATATCGAAGATTGCACATTACACAACGTAATAGTTATTGATTTTTGGAACGTACGTCCGAGGCTCCGATTTGTTTTCGAGAGATCAAGTTTGGCTTGATGATTCAAGGAGGTGAATCGGATTGTCTGGTTAACATTCGAGGCTTTGTTTCTCCAACGTCTGAATTCTATAAACAGTTCCAGTAGAATGCGAATAAAAATTGCTACGGCCAATTGAGTGTGAACTAACGGTCGACGAGCGAGTAATTACTTTTTGGTACTCGTTTGAAGAATTATGCGACCGTCTAAAAATAGTCAGCAGGATCATTCATGAGATACGGAGCGTTGAACGTAATCAGCTGAGTAGAATCAGTTACGCTTGCTCAGTCTGAAACAGGAGCTACTGAAACACTATAAACAACAAACTTAAGTCCACATCTCGTACGTGTATAATCCAAGAATTCGTCGCAGAGTAACGCACGTTTCTTCAATGATTCAACGTTCGTTCATTTTCTCTGCAAAAAAAATTGTCCAAGACTTCTCGTCACGTTGAAAGTGAGAAAGAAGAATCGGTTTGGAAGTGCATAGGTTCGAAGATCGAGAGTATCGATATAGGTTCTACGTTGATCGAGAATTGTTTTGGCCGAAAATCTTCGACAGAGAATATCCAAGGCGCACGATACACGTTTATGAAGTGACAATTGAAATTGATCGAAATTATAATCGTCAGATAAGCCATACAGAGTCTACGGTGGGTCGAGATTGTTTCGATGCTGCTGGTATAAAGGTCAAGAGTCGATCTTTTAATTAAACTGATAGGAAGAGCCGCACAGCGGATGTTGGCTAGAAGTGTTTGATCAGGCCGTCTCCTTTTTCCCTCGCCGCCTTCCTCTTGCCCGACACGATTTGTTTTTCGACCGTAGAATCGGGACTAGCGGTAGCAGAACGTGGACGGGTTTTGTTTTAGTGTTTTAGATGCCTCGCCGTGGGAACGGATGGTGGAAGTCCTCTACCAACACGTAATCTCCACCGGAGACTCTCCACAATGGCACTTCAGCCTTTTCGAGTGGCCAACCACCGTTGGCCATATTCCACTTAACCTCGGATTTAACCAAATTTCAATTCATCACGGCCTTCAGTTTCCCAGGAGTTCATTCTTCAATTAGAAAATTTCTATAATTGTCGGGAATTGAAAAATTAGGCATGAAGTTGACCACATTTTCCACTTGTCTCCGGTTTTAACCAAGAGTTTCTCAGGAAATCATTTTTAAATCAGGGAGTGTTTGTAATTATCGAGAATTGAAAAATTAGCCATGAAATTGATAACATTCTACTTAATCCCAGGTTTAAGTAAATTTCAATTCAGCTGAGTCTTGAGTCTCCCAGGAGTTCATTCTTAAATTAGAAAATTTCTACAATTATGAAGAATTGAAAAATTAGCCATGAAATTGACCGAATTCCGTTTAATTCTAATTTTAACCAACTTTCGATTCAGCGTAGCTCTCAGTTTCGCAGGGAATCACTCTCAAATTAGAAAATTCCTACAATCATCAAGAATTGACAAATTAACCTAATTGACTACATTCCACTTAACTCCAGTTTTAACCAACTTTCAATTCATCGTAGCCCTCAGTTTCGCAGGGAATCACTCTTAAATTAGAAAATTTCTACATCAATCAAGAATTGAAAAATTAGCTAACATCTTTACCAGGCGATTAATCAGTACCGAAATTTTCATCCCATAGCGACAAAAAGTGTCGATAACTCACAGAATTTTCAAACTTCAAATATCGAAGCGCGAATATATCAAAAAGCTGACGGAATTAACAAACTTTACTATCAGATTATTAAACTGCGAGAAAAAAAGCCAGCGCAGCTTTTCGCAATTTAAAATGAAATTCTGTCTTTCGCGTAAAAACAACGGTGGATAATTGAAAAAATCAATTTTTTCGGGAAGAGTTTCAATCTGATCCGCGAGACTTGGGATCCGTGGACAGAGACTCTCTCTCTCTCTCTCTGTTAAGCCACGTAACACTATCCAGCGAGATTGATTTCTCAGACAGGACTATAACGAGAGAGCAAGGCGCGCTCTCACCATTCTCTCCTCCTCGTCCAGATGACTTCCGCTACCTGCTCGCTCCAGTGTCCGTCCTGTTCGGCCGTACGAAACGCCCCCCGCGTTCGTGGGAACCTCGAAATAATTATTACGAAGAAAAAAGAATCTCATCTCGGGTTGCAGCCTCCCTTTGTTGACCGTATCATCTTTAAGGATCCAGGTTCGCGAGGACGACGGTGCCGATCGGCGAAAAAAATGAAGAAGAAAAGAGAGAAGAAGAAGGAAGAAGAAGAAGAAAGAGAAAAAAAACGAAGCAGGATGCTCGACGCCTTTGGCTTTTAGTTGCTCCTTTCAGCAGGTGTCTCGTCTCCCTCTGATCTACTCTCTCGGTGTCGTGTTCGCCTCCACGGGAAAAGCCGATTTCCGCATCGATTTTCATCTTCTCCGATGTAACCGTATTTACTCCCCCCCTCGTGTCCACCAGATGAAAAATAACAATATATCTTTTTGCAAAACCTGCGCCGAGAGAGAGATTCGTTGTTTTGGACAACACCTTCGCGTTTCTTCTTGTTTGTGAACTTGTTCCCATTGCTCTATCGAGCCAGAACGATGGGACGAGGAAAGAGCTTCAATGGCCTGTGTAAGCGATCTCTTCTTCGACTCCCACGCTTATTTTAAAAGGTGACCGCTGGTTTACCATAAAAATGCGAGCACTCGGCTGATCCTAGGGACCTAGAGAACCGTGACGCAGAATGGGCACAATAGGATTTCAGTGTTGTGTAGAGGTGCATCGGTATTGAGCGATCGATCCCTAAAAGGCTAGTGGGAATCCGTGGAATATTGAAAGGGCTAGTGTTGTGGTGCATCGACGAAAGAAAGCTTCCCGAAGGCTTTCGAATTTCTAACGGGTTCCCACGACTAGACTCGCTTTTATTTCTTCTCTTCCAGCATCTTCCTGCGAAGAGGAAACTTTACAGGTCCAGGTGAAACAAGGTATCTAATTGGAGCGTATAATCGTTTCTTCGTGCCTGCTTTCTTTTTCGTCGATTAAAAAACAATTTACACGACAGATG
>NW_017100249.1:1056494-1067230 GCF_001263275.1 Habropoda laboriosa
CGGCTAGGAGACAGGGAACGACAAAAAAATTCTCCTAGAATGTAACACGCGTGACCGTAGGCTAACTACAAAATTGCTCTGCACTAGCTACCGTAGCTGGTAGCCTGTTATTAAGGTAACAGGTCGTATCAAGTCAATTACGTGGGCGTTACCGAGGCATCGTAGATTCCTTGGATGAGCGATCGGTATTCATGCTCGCCGATGGACTCTATCCTCGGGCTATAGCGGTGATTACTATACTTCGAACATGCTGGAAATGACCTTTCCAATCCGACACTGGTTCGTTCGTTCTTCGTGGTTGCTGTTCGTCGATAAAACAGACATTCTCTTACCAACAGAGAAACGTACCGGCTCTCTGCATTACCGATCGTGCACTAGGAACGTTTTTTACCCTAGCGTATTATACGAAAAAATTTTATCGTACTTTAAATACTCGTGAAAAATTGAAATTAACCAACGAAAGAATATTTATAATTGAAATGACGAATTATCGGTGTGTTTTTTTTTTTCTCGTTACAGCCAACTAGGCATTCGAAGCTTGAGAAGGCCGATATACTCGAGATGACGGTGAAGCATTTACAGGCGGTACAGCGTCAGCAATTGAGCACGGCGGTCGCTACCGATCCGGCGGTGCTAACGAAATTCCGTTCCGGATTTTCTGAATGTGCTACCGAAGTATCGCGGTACGTCAGCCACCTCGAGAACGTCGACCCTGTTGTGAAGCAACGACTGGTATCACATTTGAACAATTGCGTTAGCAATCTGCAGCAAATGGCGCCATTCTACAGCCACTACGTGCCCTACATGCCAGAACGCCTCTATCCGGAGGTGAAGGTCGGTTTCCAGAGCGATTTCCAGAATGGCGACGAGAATAATAATGGAAGTGCCAGAATACAGATACCGAACGGTGTTCAGTTGATACCAAGTAGACTGCCAACGGGGGAACTTGCTCTTTTGGTACCACAGTCGGCTGCCATTTCAGCCAACTTTCCTTTCTTTCCACCGGCCCCCGAATCAGCCTCTAAAATCGGACAATCCTCGGCGTTCACGTCAGTTCACAGGCCACAAAGTCCTCTCTTAAGTCCATCGACATCAACGTCTAGTTACGGCGAAGAAAGTCATCAGTCCGAGCACTATCCTCAAGCTCATTCGCCCAATCCTCAGCAACGTCGGTTTAAAATTCCCGATCAGTGTCCAGCCTCGTCCAAGAGCTTCTCCTCGTCGCCGGAAACTCAGAAGCCACAGATCAGCTCGTCCAGCGATAGAAAATCACCCGTGTCGATCTTCACGGAGCCGAAATCAGACGTGAACTACGTATCCAGGAAAGAGATCGTCGATTCGTCCGAATCGTTGCACACTTTGAGACAACCGCTTTCGGTGATCACAGACAAAACGTACAATCGTACGTGTACCTCAGTAGTGCCAAGGAAAGACGCGATCAAGAGGCACCATTCGGACGGTCTTCTGGTGATCTCTGATAAGAGAGCAAGGTATCAAGAGCCTATCAGCTCTACCATGAATTCTTCTAACAACGTCCTAAAGTCCGGAGAAGATCAGCTAGTTCCCGTGGAGGATTTGTCGGAGAGAGCGACTTGCTCGACAAATAGAAACTCCAATCCTGATCCTGTGAAATTTGCCGCGATGTCTGCCGGTCCTTCTGCCGCGAACGGCGACATGTGGAGACCTTGGTGATTTCTCCTCCTGTAACCTTTTCTTCCTTCAATTTCAAGAGGATATACCGAAGATTGATTAAGATTGATTAGTACAAAATAAGCGTGAGGAATTTAAGAAGAAGCGTCTGCATCGAAAATTGTGCCTTAAGGGAGAAAGAAGAAAATTGTTCACTATCTTTAAAACACGATCGTTGTAACTTGTTTTTTTTTTCGTCTTTTTTTTACTTCGAATATGATGTGCATGTATTACGGTTAAGGTTCACGATTGTTATATTTATTATTAACGTAAGTCTCTCTCTCTCTCTATCTCGTGAGTAATTGTAGTAATTTAATTATGTAGTATTTAAGACGATTGTCTAGTAAAGTCGACAGACACGGGAATAAGGAACTCACAACTCTGTATCCTCGCATGCGAAGACTTCCCAAGCTTTAACCTACAATAGTAAGTTTCCCCGTTTGTGAATATTCTTGTAAATAATAGTCGATCTTATTTAATTTGTACCTCTTTGATTAAGGATTTGAAAATGCGTGCTGTTTCTATCCGACGACCGGCCACGCGGTCGTCGTTACGTGTTTAAGTTAATTATTGCCAGTTTTGTGATAACGTTCAATGTGTCGAAAATAAAAATGGAATCGAACGAAACTTCTGCGACCTTGGCGCGACTTCGTCTCGATAATTCACCACCTTCTGTCCTCGGGGAAAAAAACCGATAGGAATCGCCGCAAGGAAACGCGAATCTCTATAAATTTCATTAGGAACGTAAGCGGGGAGAAAGAGAAGAAACGTCCGGAGCTCTCTTCCTCTCTCTCTCGCTTCTGGGTTTCTCTATCGATATGTCCCGTAGTCTCGTAAAAGGCTCAGCAATTTCCCTTGTTGAAAAAGCCGTCGGGGCCGCTTTATCCTTTTAAGAAGCGTTAAACGCGCTCCGATTCATAAACTGGAACTTATTCTTTCCTTTTTTGCCCGATAAAGGAGTAAAAAGGCGCGGCGAATGAGAATTTCAACCACCTGTTACACCGCAAAACCACCCCCTTTCTCATCGACTGAATGCTTAAACTGATTTATCGACAGACACCGTGAAATTTGTTGAATGCCCTTAGCGTTCGCTCCACGGAACCGCTCGCCTTCCCTTCTAGTCGCTGAAATTCTTAATTTCGATCTTGATTTATGGCAACGAAAAACGAGCACCGCAATTTCCCCTAAGCCTGTCGATACACGTGGCTGATCCTTGTTACGTATGGACATCATTCGCGGAACTTTGTCGCACTAACCGGTTGGAATTTCTCGAAGAACAACGGTCACGTGATCGATCATGGTGGAAACGGTCGGTTGTATTTTTGGGAAAAAAATGTTGCAGCATTTTTTTCCACCAATGGAA
Organism: Habropoda laboriosa; assembly: GCF_001263275.1. Lineage (NCBI taxonomy): Eukaryota > Metazoa > Arthropoda > Insecta > Hymenoptera > Apidae > Habropoda > Habropoda laboriosa. The sequence goes on from NW_017100249.1 coordinate 1,059,547, forward strand.
GTTCCTTTCAGTCGAGTAAGATGGCACCACGGTAGCTTCAGGAACAAAAGGCCTTCGACCGTGTTCAGGTTCTCCAGAACACTGTTTCGCTATAGGGTGGGTGCTTTCAGTTGTTCAGTGACAGAAAACATATTGATATTTTTTTAGTAGTAAATTTCATATTAATTGAGAAGTTAATATTTATTGGTAATTTTTTTAGGCGATAAATTTTAGCAGTAATGTGCTTTAAAATGGAGTACACGGTGCTATTTGCTGAAATACTCTGATAAATCTGACAACTGTAACTATAAAACAATATATCGTAATCATCGCGACTGGAGTAATTGTGATTTCGACTGCTTCGTAAAGGGAACGACGATTTATTTAGGAGAATATGAAAATTTATTATTCATCGGAGATCCACTATTTTAGGGCTACTATTTTCCTCCGTAGAAAAATTACAGATTAACTCTGAGAAATTATACTTCCTGCGCGCAACAAATATCCCTTTAAATAAATCATCCTTTCCATTACGAAATGTCATGTCTAATACTGCAGACACAATCCTTCGGAACATTCTATTTCATCTCGTAAAATCTCACCGACAGCTCCTCATACACGCACACGAATAGACGACGATTTATTTAAGAGAACAGGAAAGTTGATTATTCATTGGAGATGCGCTATTTTGGAGACACTCGTGTCTTCAGTAAAGTGATTTACTTTAAAAAACTATAAAAAACTGCAAATATTCCTTGAAATAAATCGTCATTCCCATTACGAAGTGTCAAATCAAAATTATCGACACTACAGTCACGATATTCCATTTAATTCCATAAAACTTCACCGACAGCTCCCCGTACACGCAAAAGGACGACAATTTATTTAAGAGAATACTGAAATTTGTTAGCAATTGAAAATGCACCATTCCAAAATCACTAATTTTCCCAATAATCCGTGCTTCCTGATCACCAACATTCCTTCATTCCATCATTCCCATTACCAGTTCCCAAATCAACATCATTCCCATTACCAATTCCCGAATCAACATCGTCAACGTTCCATTAATCCCACGAAACATCAACTACTCGTCTCTACACTCGCCGACCTCTCCTAATCTCACTCTAGCGTCCAAGTAGAAAAAGGACGACACTAGTCAGACGCGACACGGCCGGTAGTTTTTCCTTGCGCGCTGGATTCCGTCTTGTCTGTGGCGCGAGGCATCGAAGTCGCCAATTCGTCGGCGCACCGGCTCGAGATTAATATCGCGGATCCGCGAGATCGCCCCCGGTTTTTCGTTATTCCCGCATCACAGTTACACCATCGGACGTAGACACAGATACCCCTATGATCGGGACAACCGTGCTCCACGGAACGGTTGAACGAGGGCAGGGAGAGACCGGGGGAGAGAAGGAGGAACGGAGAAAGAGAGAGGCGTCTATACGCTATATCACGTGTATAAATAATTACTCCGGCGCGCAGCAATTACTATAAGTTATAGCCTAGCCGGCACAATTTGCAATGTCAAGACATAAACACTGCTACCGCTTACATTTGAATACATTAAACGGCGCACGGGAGGAGCTGATTGGTCGAGCGTTCGGAACGGCGCAAGGGTATCGGTGCGTGAGCTACGATCTGGTTGACGATTTTTATTACGGAAACGATCATCCCAACTGGCCTACGTGCGTCGATGCCTTTTCTGTGCTCCACTTGCTCACAACTCCCCCATCCCTACCACTTCTATCCTTTTGCTATTGCGCGCACAGGCTGATGGATGCACATTCCCATTCCATCCTCGATCGCTCGCTAAACTGGATTTGCGATTTCCGATCGATCTTGAAGTATTTACGACGCAAACCGTCCGCGATAATCTTTCCGGCCAATTGTTTTATGACAATCGAAGAAGCTTCAAACGGCAGACGATCGATCGAGGGATTCGAGCCTCGCTATTCGATTCGATTTGCCGGGGTTTCTGCCTGATTTGGATGCTTCTTCGCTGGTGTTCCATGGATCGGGAGTGGGAAAAAGTGTGGTGCCTTTGGATGAAGAACGTGGGATCGTGGGCAGAGGTTCGCGTAGTTACGTCCTCACGTGAATTCTTCCAATTAGGACACGAACGGTGGGGATTTTTCTTTCTATCCGAGTGAATAATTGCTAGGTTCGTCGACGGAGGAACAGTTGGGGAGAAGCTTTAAATTTCTGCGAGTTGTTCGACTGCTAGTGTAATTTGCAAGTTGTCAATGGGAAAAATTGCAGTTGGGAATGGAATCGAGTTACTTCACATTTCTACTTAGAAGTCTGTTCTAAAAAATGATATTTATACCGCTGCCTTTGGATAATGGATACAAAGCAACGAGGAGCAATCTTTTTCCGCACTGGGCTAAAATTGAAAACCCAATATACAGCAGATGCTATTGTTTTTGTTGCATTGCCTGTACCGAAACCATACGATCTTTACGAAAATTGATAGATTCGTATTCGACAAATATTTACTGCACGCGAGTGGAACGGGTCGCTGAAAAATGCGGGTTGCCGAATAATTTCACTATTGAAATGCCGCACTATTCACCAAAACACACTCTACTCTCAAAGAAATCTCCCCAACGCTCCCAAAAATTCCTCACGTTCGAAAAAAAAGTGTCACCAAAAAAGAGAAATCCATCGAATGGAGTATTTTCCGTTCGGCGAATCGAAGATGGAAGGAAAACCGCGAGATTTCGCCCGGAAATACACTTTTTCGAGAAAATCCTTAACCGAGCTTGCCGGGTTGCGATCGATCTCCGGCCGATCGAGGAATCACCGGTGAAAATCATCGGTGCAAGTTGTTTCCGTTACACAGTGGTCAACCGAGTGGGCGAGTGTCTCGGGCCGGCGGATATAGCAATCGCGGAGTGTTTTTCGCGTTGTTATATTTCGGCCGGTCCGCAACGGGTCCGTTGATCACGTGAACGACAAAGAGAGACGGTTCCCGAACCGGTGAAGAAGCGCGAGGTGGGGTAGGGGTCAGCAGGAGCGGTTTCGTCCGCGCGTATGTGCGGCTGCCAGGCCATTTGCCTCTGCGGTCTCTTGATTCCTAGCGACTAAATTTTCATCTGTACTCATTCAAGTTTTAATGTGTTTTTGCGGCATCAGTCATTCAAACTTAATCAACAACCAGTTACGCGCCGGTCCGCGCGAGCACGAGCGCGTGTGTGCTCTTCCCCACGGCGTATAACGGCTGTCCACTTGCATCTTTCTCACTCCCAATCTCTCTCTCTCTCTCTCTCTCTCTCGCGTTTGTGGCCTGTGTCTGTAAGACTGTGTGTGTGTGTGTGTACGAGCGAACGTGTGTGGGCGCGACGGAATATTGGTCGGTCGCTCTGTGACGAGAGCGTATTAATTATAACTCTGGTCAGAGGAACGTCAAGAGATGCTTTTGCAGATACCTACGATAAATTGTCGGTTTACCAGCAAATCTCATTTCCAAACCCCGCCATTTTTCCGCTCGTTTGTCCACGCCCATCGGCGGAGAACAACGCTACGTAGCCACGGCTCTAGAATCGCGGTATTCCCTTTCCTTTCCCGCTCGTCTATGTAGTACACGTGTACACGTCCGGCAACCGGTGTGCAGACCGGCGACTGTCGCGTGCACAACGCCCGCTATGACAGCGAAAGGGAGAACGATTTTATTCAATAAAGTTGATACGGATAATAGGAATGTCGACGTTCGCTGTCTTCTTGCCGGAATTAACGGCGATGCTCTTTCATTAACCGGCTGAATTGCACGGTGAAGCGTGTGTTACGCCTTACGAACGACGTCTGTGGAGTATGAAAGATTGATTTGACGAGTTTGGGTTGAGGGAGACGCGGGGTGTTGGAGAATGTGGAGAATTTTCGTGACTGAAGAATTGAAGATTTTCGAGGGAGAGTCGGTCGTCTTCAGAAACGACGATTTTTCTGCGAATGAAAAAAGCTTCGCCATGAATGAGAAGTTTAATTTTTTTGTTTAGTTACAGTTTGCTGGACTTGTGAGTACTCCACAAGGGGTTCCAAAGTAAGTCATCCAAAAATGAAGTAAAGTCATCTTCAAGCTCTTTATAGTAACTATACTAATGGTGGGATTTGAAGGAATTTGCTGGTTTTTTGTCAGATAAATTGTAGGGATGCTCACATTCGAAAATATGTTGCATTTTTTGGAAGAAATGAAAAGTATTCTGCAACTGATACTAAAGGATAAAACAAGGTAACGACATATTCTTAATTTTTATAAAACACGTGTAAGATTTAAATATCGAATTAAAACATTTTAAATACATTCACCTGCTCGTTATTTTAACTCCTCCCAACTAATTTTTCCTAATACCTTCAACTTAAAATTCAAGCACTACAGCTACTCAATTTTACACTCGAAGAATGATTACCGAAAAATCAATCGCCATCGCAAAACAACGCAAAACCGTGCACAATACAACCCGAGCAAAAGCAACGAAAAAAGGAAAAGGAAGAAAAACGAATCACCGAGCGAGCTCTGCTTAATCATAAGCGAAATCCAGCGACAATACGTCTCACGGCAGAAGAATTTCAATTATCCAAGCGCGCGCTAAGCTCCGCCAAGAGTCACCCCAAAAAGGGGTGTACCGTACACGAAGAGTGTGACGAGCTCTATCCTCTCCCTCTCCCGCGACGAAAGAGAAGCGGAAATAAAATCCGAACCAATTGTCCAATCTCCAAACATTCCCCATGGCGGAGAGGGAGGATGCCTGGTTACGAAGTTTTACCGTGTACGCGTGCCGAATTAGCCGAGTGTAGCGGGTAGCGAAGTGTCGGGGGCAAGGAGTAGGAGAGACATTTATTTGGCTGTCGCTGGAGCAGTTGGCAACTTCTGCATCGCGGTGCTGTCCGAGGGAGGCAAGGAGGCCGGCCGTCCCGGCAGGTGGAAGTGAAACGGTACGAGGAACGAGGAAGAAGCAACCCCCTGTGTACAAACGGGCGGTAAAAGGGGCGGAGGAGGGGCGGGAGGGCAACAGAGAACACGAGGGGAGCAGAGAAAGAAAGGAAGATAAAGAGACTGGTTCCCGATGTGGTGCAAAACTCGAAAGAGAGAGAGTAGGACGGCGGAAAGGTGTTGAAGCATGACCAAGGGAAAAGAAGAGGGAAGGGAAAGGAAAACAGAACGCGGAACGTGTAAAGCGTGGATTTGTGTTAAAGGCGTACACATGTGTACGCGTGTGTGTGTTAGTCCACGATCGTGTGTTTGTGTGTACGCGAGTGTGTTTGCACGTGTGAGAGAGGAACTGAGAAGGGGTTGAGGCAGAGGATGAGCGTGGTCCGAAGAGCGGGAGGAGCGCGAGCATGTTTTATTAAGTGCGTCGCGCGTGGAAAAAGCGCGAGGCAATTTTCAGGTGCTAAAGGGAGCGCTGATAACGTGAGACCGCATTTGAAACAGTCCGTTACACTTTTCGACTCGTTATTTTCTGCCGTCTCGCGTACGCCCACGGATCTCTACTTAACATGCTCGGATAACGACCCGGTGGCCTTCGAGGGTGCCGTTTGATTTTTTCCCATCTTCTTCTCTTTTTACCCCTCCGGTAGAGCTGATTCTACGGTTGGCACGGTATTACGGTTAGAATTTCACCACCCTTCGCGGCTCTCCTTTTTCTCGTTTTCCTGTGTTCTTTTTCTTCTTCGTTTTTCCTTTTTTCTCCAAAGTATTTTAATTGGTTATGTCGATGGGACCGCTTGAAACTTTTGAGTGCCTACCTTCGGCTTATTTGAAACGTTCAAGGAAGTGCCGGTATGCAAATTCGAGCGCCTCCATTTGCCAAGTAGTTCGCTGAATTATGTTATAACATACGATCATTATTTTCTCCACCAAGTTTCCACCGTTTCAACGGCCAGCTAATACGTGACACGTTTTTATTAGTAGAATCTCGTTAAATTCGTTGGTGAAATAGTGCTGTTAACCTGTACACGATCAGGAATTAAAATTTCGCTTCACTCGTTCTTTAGAAATTCAATTTCGTACGCTAGATAGACAGAGACGCATCTTTTCAACGAATAGTCGAAACAATTCGTACTAGGATATCGCTATTTTTACGAAAAGAGCGAAGAAACTTTTCTCTATCGTTCCAAGAATGAAAACTTTTTGTCCAACTCACCACAAGTACACATACCGTCCTCTGACTTACAATCACGGTTAACTCGCGCCAATTACTCAACCGCACATTCCATCAACGCGAACCGCACATTGACGCATTCCTCGGCAGGTGATCGCAACATCTCGCGACGAATCGAGCATTAGCCTGTCCTCGAAGCTCGTAAACGTTGCAAAACCCCCGGCGAAATACAAAACTCCATCCGCTATCAGTTCATCCGGATTCAACCAAACCACCCTCCCCTACCTCGAACCCGCTCAGATCAGCGTACCAAACATTTTCCCCGGTCCTTAGCGTGGTATTAACGTTGTCCGAAAGACAAAAAAGGATTGCATACATCGTTAACGCGCGGCTATAGCGAGCCGAGGAAGCAAGCCATCTATTATTTCAGCCGTCAATGAGATGTGTCAGCGGTGACGGGTATACGTCATCCGCGGTGTTCGTCCGGCGGCGGACGAGTCCGCATCGCATGCAGAAAGCAAGGGAGAGAAAGGGTGGGATAAAGAGAGACGGACAGACGGACGTATCCGAACAGAGAGAAACCGAGAGAGAGAGAGAGAGAGAGAGAGAGAGTTGAACGTGTAAGTGGTGCGAGAGAGAGTGGAAGATAGTTCGGCGGGCCGGAGAAAGGGAGAAAAAAATAGCCGGGAAAGCGGAGAGGCGTCGACAAAGTGAGAATTAATATTCAATCGCATTAACGAATCGTCGCTGGCGACGCCATCGTTATACCAGGAACGTACGCGTACTGCTGGCTCCGGAGGACGAGAAGGGGGCCACGGAAAACGGGCTAGCTGAAACAACCAAACCACCTCCCTTCTCTCTACTCGCTCCTGCTGGCCAAGCTTCGCGGCCCTCCCTCCCTCCAACCACCCCCTCATCCTTCGCTCCTCCACGCGGACCGTCGTTCCATCTCGCTCGAAGCGCGATGCCAAATGAAAATACCGAAGGACAATGGAAATACTAATGATTGATTGGATACGAAAAAGAATTATAATTGAAAAAAACGCCGAGTGCTGACCAAAAAAAAAAAAAAGGAAAAAAATGGAAAAAAAGAAAAAAAATCGCGGAGCGAGCAAGAGAGAGAGAGAGAGAGAGTGAAACGGCGGAGATCGGTTGAAGAGAAAGAGAGGGTCTGGTGCGGCGACGAGGAGAGAGCGAGGCCGAATGCAAGGAGAGAAACAGAGAAGGCGCGCGAACTATTGGGAATAATATATCAATACCCATCGAAGCCACGCATACGAATGCGACGCTTTCGTGGAGCCATTTCGGGGGCAAGGGGCGAAGGGGCTCTCGCGCTTCTAGACTCGGGCTAACGGCGCGGGGCAAAAGGGAGGAGGAGGTGGAGGCGAAGGGGTGGCTGTTCGGAAAGAGTAAAAAATATTACACCCTCACACACTGGCGCCGACTCGCGGATGAAACGGACACTAACCAATACCAATAACGGGCGGCACAAAAGAACGGGCCGGTCGGTGTGCGAAAAACAGACCCACACACCGAGAGGCAGCACCGCCACGATGCTTCGGTGGCATTATAGCTTTTCACGTACCCGGTGGCTTCTCGATACGCTA